>NC_137813.1:38242290-38274790 GCF_963921795.1 Nannobrachium achirus
ATTGAGCACTTCTCGCCAAGATTGCCTCTTCAAAGAATATAATTATACCAAGATAATTTCACCGCCAAAATGGGCAGAGTGATCACTGAGCATTAGTGAGTTATTATTTAAAAAATGCTTGTCAATTTGAGTACTGTAGATGTTTGTTTAACGCCCACATACACTGACACTCTCCTCCATTCCAATGATGTATTTAAGCGAATAGAGATTTTTTTGAGGGCTGCATGGTCAATGTGGGAATTAAAAGTATGTGTGTGTCTTCTTCTTTCTTCTAAGTAAGTAAGAAGTAAGTGTGTGTGTGTGTGTGTGTGTGTGTGTGTGTGTGTGTGTGTGTGTGTGTGTGTGTGTGTGTGTGTGTGTGTGTGTGTGTGTGTGTGTGTGTGTGTGTGTGTGTGTGTGTGTGTGTGTGTGTGTGTGTGTGTGTGTGTGTGGTGTGTGATGTGTGCGCGTGTGCGTGCGTGCGTGCGCGTGTAAGAGAGAGATGAGGCATAGAGTTGAAGGACGGTGTGAGCTTGATTGAATTCTAAGCAGATGGAAGTGCATGGCTTTGGGCATTTGCTGTGTGTGTGTGTGTTGTATCATCTATCTATGCCAGTGAGTAAGCAAGCACATATGCTGCAGCCGGCATGTGAGGCTGTAAATATATATTTGTAAACACGAACAGCTCGTACTGTACATGAGAATGCAAGATTATGCAAACAGTGTGTTTAATATGCATGGCAGGAGAAGACAAATAGGTTAAATGAAGTAAAGAAACTCGAATTATGATGGGCTCTGCAGCTATCTGTTACAATGATTCTCTTTTCTTGGCTCATTAATGAAGCCAGATTTTACATGCATAATGCTATGATGTTATTCATTTTGAATGGGCATAATAGCCATATATCAGCCATGGTTTAAAGACCACAGGAGAGCTACCAGGATTTATCACAAGTTGGAAAATACCCACACACCCACAGAAGTGTTTAGGTATTTAGGAAACAATTGAGATAAAGCCCCCCAAAAATTGCAAAAATGCTGTCATTATTTATTGATTAATCCTTTGTTAGCATCTACAAGATGCAGGATGAATCATGAAGGTTGGATGATGTACTTGTTCAAGTGATTATCACCTGATTGGAAGCAGAGGGCACAGGAGGGCAAGACAAAATCATGATTGATGGCATGTGACAAGTAAATAAATAAATGTAACTACCTCTTTTCAAGTTCCTGTTTTTATTCAAATTGTTTTCTTTTTCCTTTGAAACACATGGTTTTATAAGGCAACCAATGCATCATGATATGGAGCATTGTGGTAGTTTATGCAGGAATGGAAGTCGAAACGGTCTCAAGTTATTATTCCCTCCAATCTCATGATCATGATATTAAAGTCATACTGTGTAACCTTTTCAAAAATTTCTTTTAGCCCTTTAGCCCACAATGGAGATACGAGAGGTGACGCCAAACAGACTAATAACATGATGAATGTTACACAGTATGACTTCAATGAAACAATAAGCGGTCTATTTAAGCATATTCACTCTTATGCCTCATTCACATACAGAAAAGCCAAGCTAATGGTTTGCTTGGTAATTCAATGTATTCTCTATGCAAACCAGCTTTTAAAATTTCCAAGCTGGATTTCTTTTTTAAAGCTGCATAGAGAATACATTGAGTTACCAAGCAAACCATTAGCTTGGCTTCTCTCAGTGTTGAATGCAGCATTATTCTGTGTGATGTGATGTGATATCAACAAAACGTGTCATTGATATATCTCTAGTTCTGTATACTTTATGCACTGGCTAATACGCTGCTTCGCAGGTTCAGTTTGTGTTCAGGTCCAGTCAAGTGTGTACTTTTTAAAGCATGTTGCACTCCCACACAGCTTACTTGTGGTGCACATACAAGAAAGGTAGCACGCTGAGGCTTAAAGTGGCCTGTACAATGATGCCCTGAGGATTCTACTTAAAGTCCCTAGGTGGCATAGTGCACCTGTTTGTCACGTGTGGAATCCATACATGTGAGCCTCTCTTAAGGCACTCTATGTATGGATTCATGTCTCGCCTGGATGATTCCCAGAACAGTATTATTGAGGATATAGTCAATCCTCGGAAGAGCTGCCTCCGGTACTCGTCCAGGATGCGCAAACACTAGAGAGTGAGGCTCTATTTTATTTGATGTGTTTTGTCTATTATTTGTACTGTATGTGCTCTAAGGACCCTGATAGTGTGTCTGGAATAAAGTTTGAATTGAATTGAATTGAATTACATGCTCAGCATCTCCCTGCTATACCACTATTGTCAGTGACCAAACTCCCTGCACCTCTCCGGCCTTATCCCATAGTAGCATTTAGGATTTCACTATGTCGGCATGTCACTTGATTGAATGTCGCCCCATTATTCTGCCTTGTTGTTCTGTCTACACTGTAAGTCACAGAGACAGATTGGGTCATGTTCGTGCTGCCTTTGTGCCTACAAAGAGCCCAATGGAAGTCTGTGTAAAAGGCACAGTCAGCAGGGTGGAACACTAAAGGTCCACACAGTGTTGCAGTTTCTCCTCCAATGTATTTCTGGTCGCACAAACACGTTGCTCACACAAATCTGCCATTGTAACATTATGCATCAACATGTTAGGGTTCTCTCAATTCAATGGCTTTTTTGGCATGAGAAAACATACGTTTACATTGCCAAAGCAGAAGTGTTCACAGTACAATACAATTAATCAATATAATACAATCAATACAATTTCACTCACTCACTCACTCACTCACTCACTCACTCACTCACTCACTCACACACAACAAAACTTGAGTTGGCTGACGTGGCCTTCGCTACTGTTGCAATTGTAGCAGAGTGAAATAATGAAATCAAGTCATTCTGCAATCACTTTTTGGCAGCAGGAAAACTGCCTTTCATGGCATATATGGCCTTTTACAGGGATAACCACTGGTGTATCGTTTTGGTTGGGCTATGATGTTTGAAATATAACCCTCGACAATGAAACCAAGCCATTTTGGGGAAAAAAATAGAAATACTATCAGTCATCAGGTAGGAGCATCAATAACTTTTGGGCAGCACAGAAATCGCATTTTGTGGCTCTAGTTGCTCTTTATTGGCATCTCAATGGATGCAATGGTCTGGTGGAACTATATTGTTTCAAATATAACCCTCATCTTAAGTTTTATAGTAGCTGCTATCCCTTACTGACAGCTGTAGTCTTGCTATTTCATGGCTTATATTGGCTCGATATAGATATTTCGAGGTACATTGGACTGGATGGGCTATAATCGTTGAAATATAACACTCAGGGAATGAAATCATAAGAAAATATGTATTTGGTTATATTGGGCCCTTTAATGGTAGCCTATTCTTGTTATTAAATTGTGTGTTATTTAGGGCTGGGACTTTAACACGTTAATTTTAATTCTGAGCCCCCAATTCACATCTAAAATATACTTTTTGCCAGAAAATATTTATTACTCAAGGATCATTGAAACAAGTCATTGTTAAACAAGTATATTAGACAAATCAAACATATATAAACATAGTAATTGCCTATATGATCGATGAAAGATAGACAGGCTAAGCTGCATGATATAGCCTATGCTTGCTCCTGTGGTCCCCACTCCCCAATCACTCTCTGGCAGGCGATAACCTTTGCACACAACACTAGTGTAAAAGGGTCCACTACCCAAATCACCTGGCCCTTAGAGTCATGGTGGGGTAAAACAGCTGCCTTTGAGCATTGTTTTACTAATCTCTTTGCCATACTGCGTCACATCCTCTTCTGTAAAAACAACAACAAAACAAATGTTTTGGATACTATAACGCTTGCAGTAGACTCCCATAATCTATCTGTGTGTCAACATAGCTGAACCAGCAACAACTGTTTGTCATAACCGCTGTTTTCTAACTGATTATAATAGTGGGTTGGCTTAACAAAATTATCGAAACGAAGCAGATAAAAGCGCCGAACAAGGAACGTTTTTTGTGCAAAACAAATGCTTGCAATGGATTCAGAATCATGACAAACCCCTAGTTAGACCCCCCACATCCTACTTAAAGCAGATTCTTTTTCTGGGTATTTTCCTCAAGTATAGAAAGTCGATGGGAGCCCAACTTGATATGGATAATTCTATGGGTAAACATCAAAATAAAGTTTGGTACCCAAGGCTAAAATCCATCGTTAGGTCCTAAAGAAGCCTCAAAAAAAGTTTGGCGCTTTTATCCGCTTCGTTTCGATAATGTCAAAAACCAGCGTTAAGCAACCACGCTATAACTTGGTCAGAGCCGGAGGCTGAAAATATGGGAAGGTATTATGCTGTAGTACTGCCACTGCCGGTTCTGGAGTGGACCCGTCTTAGCTGCTCCACTGGACCAAAAGAGTCAGACAGAATGGCTCTGAGAGCTCTGAAACATGTCTGTGTTGGCACCAAATTCGGGGCCCTGAGTACAAGGATTCACTGCGGGCCCCCAATGAATGTTCTTCATAGGGGGGGAAGTTAACGCCTGGGAACGCATTATTACGCATTATTTTGTGCTTTAACTATTGAAAAATAGCAGATATACAAGCTCGGTGCCACGCTCCGAGCTTGTAGATCTGCTATTTTTGAAAAATCGTGACAATTTGTGCAAGTCTTTTATTATTTTTGACCCGATCTCACAGCGTGGAGTATCTGATATTTTTCAATAGATAATTAAGGCCCCTCCACCTTTGGCCCTAGTAACTCAGTCCCACTTTTCCCCCCCTTGTGATGCCCCTGTGTGTTGGTGCTGGCATCTGCCGATTTGAGCACTGCAGTTCAGACCAACCCCAGCTGTGTATGGCTGCTCACCACTCACCCTCGCCGCCAGAGGTGCCTCATTGCTCCCTCACATCTCAGTTCTGCCCTGAGATGAATAGACCCCATTAGACCAGTGCTAATCTCCGCGGGAGATGGATCTTCCACGCTTCTATGATGATAATAGACGGCATCCCCGAAAGAGCTCAACCACACTGCTTTAAAAATGCAATCCATTAAGACAGACATATTGGTTCACACAATTTTCAAATTATTCGAGATTTCTCAAAGATAACGTTTTGGTCACTTAGACCTTTAGCAGGTAGGTATATTATATACCTCGGATGAAGGTCCTAACGACCGAAGCATTAACTTCACTAATCTCTAATGGCTCTAATACGTGTGGGATTCCTTTTTTCCCTTCTCTCTTGTTTGATATACAGTATCCCTATGTAAACTGTCCTGTATGTAGTTTACTGCCAGATTCAAAACTAGTCAGGTCATTAAACTCTTGACTTGTTCTGATTTAAAGATACTTAGACTAACACGAGGGCTACCAGACAAAGTGAAAGTAATTTGAATGGTATAGGCCAAAGCACTTTAGGGACAGGAATGAGGATACCATTTGTTTGATCAGAATTAATTTTAATCACTTTTGTTTACATACACCTGCAGAGCCAAGACGGTAATATAGCAAATTATATTCTGATGCAAATAAGGTGTTTGGTAATTACCTAAAGCATTGCTTTGGAATTAAAGCCAGAGCACAGTGGCTTAATTTGTAATGCGACAAATTAAGTAATGTAGAAAGATGCACACAGTCACCCAATAAGCCAGATGTTCCTTTTTGTGTGGGCAGCACAATGATAACAACTGCACCTCTGACACAACTCTCTCAGATCTGTTACCCTCTGCTGCCTGAGCCTTTGTACTGTATCTGTATACATTTCAGTATAGACACCAGTATAGAAATATACCAACATAGTGGTATGTGCAGGGACTGTAACAGAGCTTAAGTGCGTACTTCACTTCAACCAAGGGTCGGATATAAGGAGACTAGTCACTTCCGGGAGCGTGTCTCTATTTCATCTTGGTCATCTTTTCGACAACCAAACCTAACCCTAACCCTAACCTCCGTGGGGTGAGTAGCGATACCTGCCGACGCTCCGTTGTCGAAATGATGTGCGTTCAAAAAAGCGAGATTTCCCCGTCCGTCTCTTTCCCTCTCTCTGTGTTTGCCTAAGGCCCAGGTCTTTTAGGAATTACTCAAATTCCAAGGTTCTTAGTCTGCCCTGCCACACTGAAAGTAATGTATGAACACAGCTCCTGGAATTCACTTAGTCTACATGCAGAAATGTGACTATTCATGAACGAGAATGCTACTGGCAGAGATGACCCAGACAGATCTTGCATAATTTGGTGGATACTGTAACAGAGCACTTTAACATGCATTGTCGCAACAAGTGATTACATACAGGTCCTGACAGTGATTAAATTGCATCTGACTTTTGCCTTTTGCCCAACTTTAGCATACACGTTTTAGTGATCTGCCACTTACTGGTGAATGTACATGTGTTGGGAAGCTATGCACAATTGCATTTGGAAACATGGGTATTATTCAGACGTGACTTCTAAGATATCTTTTTTTTTTTTTTTAGCTTTTTGCCTTTATTGATAGATTACAATAGTCTGACAGGAAATGGGGAGAGAAGGGGAGTGACACGCAGCAACAGTCATCGGGACAGGAGTCTCATCAGCAGCAACTGACCGGACCGCTACCCTAGCTGTCCAGGCCGCTGATTTGACTTCTGCTGGGAATTGTCACATTCTCTGGGCAAAATCAACGGTTAGCCCCTTCTCATTGTCAATAGGCTAAAGAGGGCCCTTCCCAATAAATAAATAAATAGCTGATCTGCAAGCTCACAACACGTCGCATCCACAAGACATTGTGAGCTTGTAGATCAGCTATTTTAACCATGCAGAAACATGCAGGATGTGCGATGGGTAGAAACTTCTGCCTTCACAATAAGGGCGCAGGAAGAGTGGGCAGTGGGCACCTAAACATTGTGGGCACCTTCAATGTTAAATTGGATGAAATAATTGCTGTATGTGATTCTATATGGGCTGTGTCAATAATTCTGACAAATGACCATGAACTTTAGATCAAAATGTGGAATTATGAACTGTATGAAATGAACTAGTTCATTTTAGAAGTTGTGAACTTGAATTTGAACTAGTTCATGTAGAAAGTGAACTTTCCCAACACTGAATGTAATTCAATTAAATATTACATTCCCATTTAGTCCTATACCCAAAAGAAATAGCCTAAGAATATGACCTATCATTATGATTTGTGTAATGTGACAGACAGAATAGCATTCGGCCTGCATGAAGTCACATTTTGACAGATCCGGCCCACAACCAAAAATGAGTTTCGCCTCCCTGTTTAAAATAGAATTTTCATCTGCAACCTACTGTACAGAAGGTAATGGCAGAAATGTGTGTTACCCTGATGTCTCCGCAGCGAGGAGCCCACATCTCTGTTACCGTAAATCATTAATTCAGATCCCACCGCTGCGTGCCGGTGTCAGTATATAATATACACCCACACACACAAAACACAGCACAGAATCAAACATCTGTCTGTCTGAACCTGATGATGACTGGGGCCCAAGCCATTACAGTCCAGGCACATGGAGCGCAAATGTCAGCGCTCATGTTGAGAACCAATGACCTGTCCCTCATTTCACCACAAAGCAACTTTCTCAGTCTGACTGCACATTACCATTCATTATGTGGTAGAGCAGTGGTTCTCAACCTGTCCCAGCAAGCCAAATGACGTAATGATGACGTCCTCCGGTGACTCAGGTGACGTTCAGAACTCGGCCAGATCACAGCCCATATGGGAATGATCTTGATATCATTACCAGGACGTCATATGGACTTTTTTGTTGTTATTTGTAATGTTAGTTGAAACATGAGCATATAAGATTATATTCTGGGACATTTCTGACTAGTTATGATATTTTTCTGGCCTCGATCGGACCCTCTCTGATTAATCCAGGACGTCTGTTTTCGTGGGCAGGATTTATGTTGGTTGAAATCAGGTGATATTCTAGGCCAGATCTGACTAGTCATGGTTTGACTTGATCTGGCCCCAATCAAGACGTCACTGATTGGTCCAGGTCCTGACCGTGCTTGCTGGGGTGGGTCCCCACATTATTTTGGTGGGTCCCCAGATGATTAACTGAATGTGCAACATTGTTTTCTCACTCAACAGTAAAAACAAACAACATATAGTTTAAGTGTATAGAGGTAAATGGTAAAATGGTGCATTCATATAGCGCCTATTATCCAAGGCGCTTTACATAGATTGTGCACTACATTCACCCATTCACACACACATTCATACAACGATGGCGGAGGAAACCATGCAAGGCACCAACCTGCTCATCGGGAGCAACTAGGGGTTCAGAGTCTTACTCAAGAACTCTTCGACACTAACTCTGGGGGAGCCCGGGATAGAACTGGGAACCCTTCGGGACGGTTTCTCTACCCCTGAGCCAATGTCCCGATAGAGGGTACCTGCTCATTTCTAAAGTGCTAATTTAAGGACCTTTTAATACCAAATGAAACATTGGCCAAATTGTCAAATATTAGAGGCAGAAATTGTGAAAATAGCCGATCTACATGCTCACAACGCCTCGCATTGCGAGGCATTGTGAGCATGTAGATCGGCTATTTTCCCAATAGAACTGTGTTATACAAAATGTCTCAAAAAGTTAAAATATGATTATTTGAGGGGTCCCCAGTTAAAATGATTATTTGGTTGAGAAGCAATGTGGTAGACAGGTAGAGGATTCTACGTGCAGTATATCGCTGTCAAGCTGTCCCACATCCTGCCTGTAAATGCAGGATATACCTTCCTATAACATTTTCATTGCATTTGCATGTTGTTCATAATCTGTGTATGTAAAAATATTACGTTTTCAAAACTACACCAACAATTTTCTTGTGAAAAAGATTGAAAGATTTGCGATGTGTTATCACGATTCCCCAATTGAGTCACAAGCCATTGGTAAAGCAATTTAGGCAAATGGAAATCAAATCTTAAATACTAAACTTCTATACTATCCTATCAAAATTGGCTTAAGGGAGGGCAGACCTCTGACGTCACACTCATGTCACAATGACCCAGCAATAACCATAAGGAGTTCCCAATGCAGCTACGCCCAAATATGGTGTGTGTAATCTAACCTCAATGAGTTGTCATTGCATCAGGCACAAACAAATCAGGGTCGGTGGTGCAACGTAGATGTGAGGTCCACATAGCTGAACCGAACCTCTAATTAACAAATTAGGGTAATACCCTGAAGAATACTCTTACAGTCAAAACCTTGCTTGTTTAAATACATTATTTGCATTGTGGCTGAAGAGCTGTGCGGACACTTTTTAAACATAATTATCTGCTGTGGTCAGCACCTCAGTGTGCTCCCTCCCTCCTCCCTCCAAATACTTATTAAACCAAAAGAACACCATTTATTTTAATTAACTTGACAATGAACATAACTGTGCATGCAGCTTGAACTCTGCTCTTGCTGTGACTCCTGGGAGGAATATGAAATGCAAATTTCATTCCTTGTGATCTGTCTGCTGAGGAGTACAACCTGGTACAACCAACAGTATTAAAATTGCCGTACAGACAGTGGACCATGGGCGGGCCTCACAAACACGCCCATGTATGGAAAACCACTTTAAACTGGATTCGAAGACCGCCTGAAAAACAAATGTTTTACGATTTGCCATCGTATAAACCAACAGAATTTGTTACCGCTACAGTCATTTGGCATTTTCAAAATAATTCTATTAATCTGTAATGGATTACATGTTGGCTGCTGCTGTTGCTCAACAAAATTGTTCAACGTCATGGTGCATGGAGAATACCGAAGGGATAATATCCAGGCTCCTTCTAAATGGCTTGGTGACTGGTGAACTAGATAGATCATTACACACACTGCCAGGTTCTGTACAGCTCTGTGGCATTTCCAAGGCTTTTCCATCATCATCAAGTCTGGAAAATACCAAACGTCTAATAGCAGAAAATGACATGGCTGTTTGATAATATGGAGAGGGAAGTCATATTAGAATTGTATTAGATTTGAAGGCCGACTGAAAATACTATGTTATAACATTTGATTTGACTTACATTTTAGAGGAAAAGAGTGGATGCTCTTGAACATGCTTTTTGAATTTTAGTGACTGAGGGTTAACTGAGTCCAAGGGAGAGTTCAATTTTCTTTTAGCAATGGAATAGTGGGATTTTAATTTGTTTTTAATTTATTTAACAGCTTTTCAGTAATCATCAGAACTACATTCAGTTGGTCAATGTCTCAAGTACAATTTGTGTTGGTCTTTCCTGACTAAATAATCAGACCTGTGTAGCAGAATGGATAGTGTTATTGTATTGTGTGTGAGAGATGGGTTTGATCGCCAAGACTGCCACTAACGCTACATGTCCATCTTAGAAGTAGTAGAAAGTAACTGCAGAACTCATTCCTCTGTTTGTTGTCTTCCCTTATCTTTAGTACAGACCAATGATTCGCAAAACGACAAAACAGTTTCATAAAACATTGCAGAGGAAACTCACAGCAGTCTGAATTACCCTGTTCCAGATCGGCTGATGCCAACTGATTGTGTTGGAAAGTGACTTCACTTCATCCCCAACAATACGCACGCACGCACGCACGCACGCACGCACATGCACACACGCGCACACAAATGCACACACAGGCTAGTGTCTAGTCATTTGTCTTCGCTTTTAGTGACAGTTTTTCTACCATGGTGCAAAAACATGAATAGCAGTCTTGGGATTCACCTGCTGGGTCTCTCACACACCAAGACAGCTGCCTTATCAATTTGGGTAAACAGGCAGGCTGCCAACGAGTGCTGTGTTGTGTTTCCTATGTTACAATAATAGTCATTGCTCCTGTTTCTAATCAATGCAAAACAAATATTATCAACAAAATTATCCCTTTTAAATATGTTGTTTTTATTTGCTGAAAGTCCACACAACCATCTTGAAAATTTTCAAAATATTTCACGATTTGACACATTGTGAGCTTATAGATCTGCTATTTTCAAATGGCTGGTGCAAAGTGGTAAAACTTAGCCTAGAAGTCCCTCCTTTTGTTTTCATAGACCCGGCCGCTTGTTTATCTTACAAAATTTGGCAACACTGCTGATTTACACCTGCAGCCAACTAGGGTGGAAGTGACCGGATATTGAATGAACAAACGGATTACAGATTCAGCTGATGCTACAGTTAATAGTTCAGCTGTGGGTTTTCTTGGATGGCTGTTTGACACTACACTACAAATGGCCGGCCATTAGGCTAGAATCACCCAACATAAGGAAACAGAACATGAGTTGTTAAGAACGAACCAGCCCACTGAGCAATAGTCGTCTATTAGACATCTAGCTAAAATACGTCTAATAAGTCTAGATTTTAACGTTTTTTAGACGTCTAAGTATGACTAGACGTTGATTAGACGTTATTTCATATATGAGTCATTCCACGAAACCGGTACGATTTGAGGTCCCTCTAATCAGACGTATATATATGTATATATACGTATATACGTATATATATATATATATATATATATATATATATATATATATATATATACATTATAGACGCCTATTAGACATCTAATCAACGTCTAGTCTTAGTTTAGACGTCTAAAAAAACGTTCAAATCTAGACGTATATTAGACGTATTTTAGACATCGTTAGAAGTATATTAGACGTCTGATAGACCGAAAAATGTTCAGGGGGAGGTTCTGTCTTTTCAGAGGTTTCATGCGGTGAATAATTCAATATCACGGTCTCCTCTGCTTTCCTCTCCACCCTGTAACAACCTCGCATATCTGTAAGAATGGAGGCAAGGTGTGAGGAGAGGGGCTGTAAGCAAAAGTGTGAGTGGGTCATTAGCTCGCAGTGTTCCCAGCCTCAGTTTGATGTTACCTTGACATGCCTCATTAAACCTGTGTGCTGTGCTGTAGTTAACGTTCCGGGAGGCGGGGACGTTGTCGTGCAGGCAAGGGAACATGCAGGGGCCAGGTGGCTGCTGATGCTGTTGCCTTGATTCCCAGTTACTGTTGTTCATTTGTTTCGTTTTAAGGAGCATTTAAAAGCAAGCACCTATAGAACCAACGACATTGTTTTTGAGGAGTAAAACCTCTGATGTGATAACTCATGTCAAGTGTATGGCTCGGTAGAAAGAGAAGGGTGCTTGGGCACGGAAATGAAACGGAGAGCTACTACTGAGTTTAATTGAGTTTGTTTGAGGGACACTTTCCAACGCCTGCAGCACTACAACAAAACAGCCGGCCAGTTCAGCAGGCCAGAGAGAAAAGTGATTTATGCTTTTGGCCTTGGACCTAAATGGTGAGTGTGCTGTGCTGACATCACTTGTTTGTGAACACTGGATAAAGTGGAGGAGGCAGAGGTGCATAACTCTGAGAGTCTGGTGCTGATGCTGTTCAACCTCAGGCCCGCCTGTTGTCATGTTTGAGAGTCTCCCTAAGCTGGCTTTACCCAGTGGTGGAAAAAGCAATCAAATGTTTTACTTGAGTAAAAGTACAAAAGTATTGGCATCAAAAAATACTTAAAGTACTATATATGCAAAATGTACCGTCTAAAATATGTAAACGTTTTTTGAAGATAGCAGATCTACAAGCTCACAACCCGATGCTCACAACGGGAGCTTGTAGATCTGCTATTTTCAAAAAACGTTTACATATTTTAGACGGTACATTTTACATTGGCTATTTTCAAATGGCTGAAATGTACCAAAGTAACTAGTAACTAAAGTTTTCAAATAAATGTAGTGGAGTAAAAGTACAATGTATGGATCCGGGATTTTGTGGAGTAGAAGTAAAAGTAGTTTGAAATACTCGAGTAAAGTACAAAATAATGTACTTAAGTACAGTACTTAAGTAAATGTTCTTGTTTCTTTACAACTCTGGCTTTACCCACCCAACTGAGCAGGACCACTTCAACTCATAACCACTTGGCCACAAAACATTTTTAAAATAGTCGATCTGAGTTGTAAAGCCTGTATAGTTATTTTCACTTTAATGACATGTCCAAAGTTACAAGTACTGCCAGGGTTAAAGTAGCCAGCCTTCCAGTATGAGGGAGGGCGAGTGCCAAAGTGCGTCCGGCACTCGGCCGCCACGGCCTGTCCAGTATTGCTCCACTCCGAATGGAGGTCTGGAGAAACTTAGCAGCTCACTCGCTCACTCGGGCTGGGAAAGAGAGAACCTATTTCTACTCCTGAAACTCCCTCACTGTTAGAGTCTGTGTTTTTTTTTTTTTTTTTTCCATCCTGCTTCGAACCGAAATAAAATTCAACAGTTTATATCTATCGGCAAAACATTTTTTTTTTACATTCCTTGAGGTACTGTATGTGCTTTGCACAATATAAAACAAACATGACACATAACAACAGCTTATGTTGGCGTAAAGTTAGTTGCCGCGGTTACCAGGTTTGTTTCACTGAGTAGTGGACATTATTGATGTGCACACCTGCAGCGCCCCCTTCCCTGCTATGGAACAGCTCAGCAACACTTCTTAGTTCAATGTTCCCCAGGCATTCTTTCTGAGAAAGTGCCACCCACTTTAGTTAGAATGATCTTTAAAACTAAGTTGTAGTTCTAGTGCCTTGTGTATATGGCCCGTAACTGTTTACTCTGTGTCCTCGACTGATCTCTGTCTGACAATACCATATTTTATGGCAATGGCTGGCAATTTTCAAATGCATTTTCAGGCATGTGGAATGGACAAAGATTATTTCTGAATTTTTGTCCATTCTACATGAATATGAAACAGTGAAACCCCCTCACTGTCAGATGAAAAGAAGGTGACTCAATAGAAAAATTCCACAATTTTATCCAATCAGGATATAGAGAACTCAGACGGGATGCAGATTAAACAAGTGAAATTGGAAATGATGACACAAAGAAATGAGCAGAATTGGAACTGGGACACTATAATAATGAAGCTGATAAATGGGTACTCTCTCCTAATTGGCTAAAATGTTGCCACCTACCTGAACATTTATTTGCTGTTTATTAAAATGCTGGAGAGATGAGGAGGCTCGTGTTTACGCGTACTGAACAAACACTAAACTAAAGCTATCAGAATATATTGCTTTTAACATTTTAACCTTTTTGTTTGAACCAAAAAATACCACTTACTGGATGTGTGTCAGTATTATGATCTATTAAAAGTATTGCTAAGTATGGATGTAATATAATTATTATCTGTTTTAAGTATAAATATTCTTTTAAGTCCTCAAAGTATATTGTAGATTTATTGATATATGGAAGGGAGGTGTTACAGACTAGAAATATTAACTCTTAGAGAGTGTCCATTAAATTAAATATTTTTTATGTTTTAAATTGAGAAAGAGAAAGACTATCTACATATTGAAGTGTGTAAATTACAAAGGAGACTGTAATGCCTTTCTGCAGTTTGGCAGCTGTGATCATTCTGCATTGAAAAAAGTCAACCACAGCCACCTTTTAATATTTAGACTTGGATGAGGTATTTGAAACACAGCCAAAATTCTCAGTGAGAATTTAAAACATAGAGGTTATAGTGGGACATTGTTGGAGTACGCTCTGCGTCAGGTTCAGAGATCTTATTTATTAAACTTAAAGAGATCGTCTAGATGTGCCAAACTAACATTTGAAAGTCTTTTGAAAGTCCTCCTATATTTTGTTACAAACTGTGTTTTAAATTAAATTATTTGATGAAGTCATGCATGCAAAAAATACTATTTATCAATATCTGACACTGACACATATTCCCAGTGATAATTTAAGTTCACAATTTTGTACACTGTTAAATGATTAAGACAACTCTTTTTATTCACTAACCCCATGGGCTGAGGTACTAGTAAGACACCTCAGGGTGACATGCGACCTCGCCCAAAAGTTCACGTTTTGAAGGAAGGGAGGGAGGGGCCATCTCTGATATGTTTGGGGGCCCCAGGTTTGGATCCTGATCTGTGGGGACTTCCAGGAGGCTGGAGGTGATGGGACAGGACATGCTGCTCAGAAAGGAGGTATTGTGGAGTGCCTTATACAGCAGGTGGTGAGCAGTATTTTTAAAGTGGATTCTTGTTTGACAGGCAGCCAGTGGAGGTCGTGGAGGACGAGTGTGATATGGTCTCTGCTGAGCACGCGGGGGAAAAGACTGGGAAATGTTCTTGAGGTGGAATAAGGCGGTTTTGGTTATTTTGTTTCACGTGGGGGAGGAATAAAAGTTTGGGGTCAAAAATGATACCAAGGTTGCAGACGTGGGTGGAGGATGTGACAAGGAAGCTGTCGTACTAAAAAAAGACTTCAAACCAGCAAATTGAGTTTTGTGTGCATCATACTGTATCCTGCACCGCCCACGTTTAACATGGCAAGATATGAATGTTGCCCTGGCAGGCAATGGTCATTTGTATGACTACACTGTAAACCATCACTGTGGATGTGCTGTTCATGTTGTGTGTTTGTAATATTCCACATTTAAACAAGCCTAAACGCTTTCTTGTGGTCTTAATCTTTTTAGTTGACCTTGTATCAGGGATCTGTACTGTCCTCTATCGTTTCCTATGCAAACTTCTAATACAGTATTCAATCAATAAATCACTGGCTATGTGCTAAGTTAGACTAATGAACATATTTACAGTAAGAGGAGAACCACATAGACTGGATAGTAGTGGTGGAAAGTAACTTTAAGTACATTTATATATATAGTTATGATGATTAAAATGATATTAAGTACAATTTTTAGGTATTTGTAATTTACTTGAGTATTTCCAATTTCCAAAACTTTTATTACTTCTACTCCACTACATCTCGGATCCAAATATTGTACTTTTACTCCACTACATTAATTTGACAACTTTAGTTACTAGTTACTTTGCAGGTATAAATTATAATATTATAAAACATACATAAACCACTTTAGCCCTTATTTTATACCATGGTTATTTAAAAATAGCCGATCTACTTTTGGTACTTTAAGTACATTTTGATGCCAACACTTTCATACTTTTACTCAAGTACATTTTGAATTCTGGACTTTTACTTATAACAGAGTATATCTACATTGTGGTATTGATAGTTTTACTTAAGTAAAACATTTTACTACTTTTTCCACCACTGCTGGACTGGCACAGACTGTAATAAAATGGTGAAATATAAATAATGCAATAAAAACAGTGTTCTTGTGATGGGTTGACCCTTTTGATTAGGCACAGCTTTTACGGTTATTAGTGCCGGTCGTAATGATTCTGGAATGCTGTGTGTCAAACTTGGATCTCCATCAGTTGCACTTATGATAAACATTAAAGTCACTGCCTTCAAATTAGAGGCCAATGTCTATTTTAGCGCTTGTCCTTTTAAGGACAGGAGGATGATTAGTGGTGTATTACTAAATAAAATGTGTTGTGAGAACTAACACCGTGTTAGTAACACTGTTACTTACAATATAATATACTGTGTCCAACCCTAGGAGGCACTGAAATGTTAATGAAATATTTAAGACTGTGAGAAGTGAGTAGCCATCTTCAGTTTTATCAGAACAAGACACAAGTGAGTGCATTGAAGAATGCTCCAGTAAAACTTAAATCCTGTCTGCCACAAAAGAGGGCATGGCATGCACTACAGTGATTTTACTCTTCTACAGTATGTTGAGAAAGAAAGAGAGAAGCAGGGGAAGAAAAAAAAAGATTAGAGTGATCTTTTAAATGGTTTACTATTTGCCATTTAAATGTCAGACGAATTTGTTGAAATCCATCCATCCATCCATCCATCCATCCATCCATCCATCCATCCATCCATCCATCCATCCATCTTCAACCACTTATCCAGAATCGGGTCGCAGGCGTAACAGTTCCAACTGAGATTTCCAGAGTTCCGTATCCTGAGCAACTTCCTCCACTCCCTCCGGGAGTATACAGAGGTGTTCCCATCTGGTCCTGCCACAAGGTCTCCTCCCAGTGGGACGTGCATCGAGGACCTTCCTAGGAAGGAGCTCGGGAGGCATCTGTACTAGATGCCAGAACCCCCTAACTCCTTTCCAAGTGTAGGAGCAGTGGTTCTACTCCAATTCTCTCTCAGGTGACTGAACTTCTCACCCTATCTCTAAGGGAGATACCAGCCACCCGTCTGAGAAAACTCATTTCGGCCGCTTGTACCCGTGACCTTATACTTTCGGTCATGAGTCATGACCCACACTTCATGATCATAAGTGTGTTGAAATCCCCTCTCCGTATTTCATGACATGCTGTATATTTATATAACAATCAGATGTAATGGAGTACATTTTTACACCAGGTTTACATGAGTCCACTCCTCTCCTTTGCTGTGGCTCCCACAGTCATGATATTAAAATTGGCTACTGGGAGTGCCGGCAGACAATGACCACGTCGCGTCACTCTGACTCAGACATAACCTTAACAAGAAATGACACAGACCTTTTATAACAGCTTGCTCCTAGTGGACTAACTAGCCTTGTGGAGCAGTTTAGTGGCCTTGTGGAATCCACTGGGATCTGAATTCCGTCTTACCATTTACAGTATATTATAACTAGAGAGATGCAATTCAGCAAGTCAGGCATAAACAAACCCTATGTTAAATAAACAAACCCGATACACCAATATATAGGCATATATCATGGAGATCCAGTTGTCCAGAACCACAGATCAGAACGCTATGCCCACATAATGGTCATGTACATATAAAGTAGTTAGGATATCCGACCGTTACGTATATGGGCATAAAAGGGACAAGCGGTATTGCAGCTCTGTGTGTGTGTGTGTGTGTGTGTGTGTGTGTGTGTGTGTGTGTGTGTGTGTGTGTGTGTGTGTGTGTGTGTGTGTGTGTGTGTGTGTGTGTGTGTGTGTGTGTGTGACGCAACAGCACCACTAGGTCACCAGCAAAATAAAAAGAAAGACCAACATCGATTTATGAGTTATATTTTAGTAAATTCTGCTTCGTGAACACCATCATTTAGATGAATTACACTATTACTGAAGATGTTCCATGCCATGGCGATGTTTCAAACAATATTCCTCCAAGAGGCTGCTGCAGAGAGGGGGAATCACTTATGTCGAGGCGGGAGACGTGTGCTATAAAGCAGTCCTGCGACATCCAAACGGCCGGGGAATGATTCCACTCTTTATGGGCCGTTCTCAAAGTGATGAAGCAACATCTGCCAGCGCCTGCAGTGATGTCTCACAGGGGTGTCGCACCAAATTCTGGGCCCTGGGTATGTTAACTATTGAACAATAGCAGATATACAAGCGCTGCAAGCTTGTAGATCTGCTATTTTTGAATATATTTACATTTTTTGAAAAACATATGTTTCTATGTCAGTGGTGCTCAAACCTTTTCGTGTGAAGGACCCCCAAAATTATATGTATTTGGCCACGGACCCCCATCTCAAAATATTTAGTTCCAGGGACCCCCCAGAAGCAATTTACAAATGATTTACAAATGTTCGCTTAAAATACATATATCAAAGATTTGCACACATTTTCACAACTTTTCAAAAATAGCAGATCTACAAGCACTCGGTGCCGCGCTTTGAGCTTGCATATCGGCTATTTTTCAATAGCTAAAGTATCAAATAACTAAGGCACCTCCACCTTGGGCCCTTGTAACTCAGTCCCACTCCCCCCCCCCCCTTGTGACACCCCTGCGTCTCAACATAAACCAGCTTTCCTCTGTCAGGGTGTCGTCTTATCTCATCTCCTGGTTCTCTCTCCTTTGCCCATCTCTCGTCCTTTGTAGCATCACCTTCCGTTTGACCTCCATCTGGCTCCTCTGCCCATCATTTTCTCGTGTCATCTCTGGGGTTTTGTCAAGTGTCATGAATCAACCCCCCCCCCCCCCCCCCTCTCTCTCTCATTCTCGCTCTCGCTTCCTCTGCACAGCTCTATTGCCTGTAACCTTGTTTGGTTGTGAACTGATTTGAATCTGAGTGAAATGGAATGGTTTATTGTATAAGGAGCCGGCAATAAATTGATCAACGGAGAAGCTTTGTTGACCAGAGTCCCCCAGGGGTCCGTACTTGCCCCCCTCGTTTTTTTTTTTCACCTTTTGCCCAGAATAGGGATGCGGATAAGGTGGCACACAACAGGGTACTCTGTGTGTGTGTGTGTGTGTGTGTGTGTGTGTGTGTGTGTGTGTGTGTGTGTGTGTGGGGTGTTGTGTTGTGTTGTGTTGTGTTGTGTTGTGTTGTGTTGTGTTGTGTGTGTGTGTGTGTGTGTGTGTGTGTGTGTGTGTGTGTGTGTGTGTGTGTGTGTGTGTGTGTGTGTGTGTGTGTGTGTGTGTGTGTGTGTGTGTGTGTGTGTGTGTGTGTGTGTGTGTGTGTGTTCAGGTGAGAGGATCCTCTTTAATATCCTCCTACTTTCACAATGATCTATTGCAATCCAAGCAGAGTCAGCATCGTTGCCAATGTTTTACTACTAAGCCTTTTAAACAGGCCTTTCAGGAGGAGATGCAGTGTTAATGTGTTCTCACTCAGCACTGTGTCCTGCCTGTCTCATTTGTTGATAGTGCAGCCAACCCTATAACCCCATGTACTGTACTTGTGTTTATCAGTGATAGTGTATGCATTCAGAGTATGTGTTTTGGGACTTAATTCACACCAGCTGATGATTATCTGAATGAGGCTAAACATTGTGGTACAAATGTAGAGTTTTTAACAGCAACAATATGAAATAACCAACACAAATAAATTAATCTGCTGCAGAAGGTAAAATAAAAAAAGAAAGAGCAAATAAAGGGTACTTTCTCAGCTGGATAATGGACACTTTGATTAAAAACAAATTCTACCCACTCAACTGAAGAGGCCAGTCTAGTTTTATTATGTTATTTGGATGGATGGAGGATTTTATTTTTTTCTTTTTATTTTTTGCATTGAACACAACAAAATTATCTTCAGAATACCACGGATTGGCTGTGGCCGTGCAGTGGTTTGTCTGTATTTATGTACAGAATGTGTTTATGCACTGTATGTAAACCACTGGTTCTCAAAGTGGCGTCTGAGGACCCCCAGGGGTCCCTGAGGGGGTTCCAGGGGGGTTACACATTTATTCCTTATTTAATGTTTTGGCTATTCGAAAATATATCTACGAGCTTGGGACTAATCTTGGCAAATCTTATCTTTTGGGGGTCCCTGGACCCTGGCACAAAACTATTTTCAAAGGAGGAGGTCCTACACTAGATCATGCACACACGCAGCCAGCCTGTATAGCTTTGATACTAAGCACTGCATTGTGACTTTGTTCAAAAACTGCACACCTACTGTGGTAACATGGGAGGCCACAGCGTTATAGATGCACTTGTGTTCTTTATCAGTGGGCCTTTGGAGTGGAGGTTAAATAGCCCTCGTGAGATCCCAGAGAGAATACGACTTGGCTTTGTTTAGGATTTATTACTTTAATATCATTCTGGGCCTATGCACACTGCACAGTCAGTAGCAGAATACTACATAGTCAGATACAGTATTTGACATTAATGTATGTCCATGTGGGACCTACTCTAGGTGTTATTATTATTTAATAGTTAGAGGTCACACTCTGAGGCAGAGGTGTTGTTTTGTTGTATTACTTAGAAACACGCAGGCAAGTAAAGGAAAGCACTTTGCAATAGCAATAACACGACACTGAGAATCATTTTGCCCTTTAATAAAAACATTACACATTGTGTTCTTTCACACAAAATATTCATGTATGAGTTGGCTATCTGACATGCAGCAGCACCTCTGTTTATGTTGTCCTTTTATTTATGTGTTCATTTATTTTTCCTGCTTTCATGAAAAGGTTAGGGCTGTCAGTTTCTCTGCAGGTATAAATTTGCACTCAGTTGTCTCCTCTCTCCCCATTGTGCGATTTGATTTAAGAAAGATAGCAGGGTTGACAGGTTGATTTTAATGATGCTGTTGTTGTGGCTATTTTCTACAGATATGCTAGAAACGTACCGAGAATATAAAGATGACTATGAATCGAGAACTGTCCTTCAGAGATTTATTATTACAAGTATACAGGGATGCTAGTTTGACCAGCAGCACGCTGCTCTCAAAGTAACATGTTGGACAATACAAAAACGCAGACCTTTAAGGTGATCTTTGCTCCTCCCCTTGGGGAACTGACCAAAGGGGAGGGACTTTACAACAAGAGTGATCTCAATGTGTATACATACAGTATATGAAAATAGCATCATACATACTTAAAACATCGTACATATACATATTGGCATAAAACATTAGACATACAGAATGATATATGTTGATACACTATAATAATACACTGATGATAGGTTAGATGAAGTTATAGAGAATGAGAGAAAGAGAGGGAGAGAAGGAGAGAGAGAGAGACAGCTGTGTGTGTGTGTGTGTGTGTGTGTGTGTGTGTGTGTGTGTGTGTGTGTGTGTGTGTGTGTGTGTGTGTGTGTGTGTGTGTGTGTGTGTGTGTGTGTGTGTGTGTGTGTGGGGAGAGGGGGGGAAGAGAGGGGGAAGATAAGAGAGACAGAAGGACAGGACCTATTTACAATATGCATGATCCGGGCTAGGGTGGGGGGGGGTTCCTGTATGTAAAGCCATGCCACACCTATGTGTTTTGGCCAGGAGACTTCCTGGGCTCTAGTTAGAAACAAAGGAATAAGGGGAGAAGGAGAGGGGGAATTTGTCACCTCTAGGCTATCTTTAAGGCCCGAGAAACAGAGTATCAAAGAAGAACTGTATGCAGGTGGCATTTAGTTAACACGCCTTACATCGCAGTCTAGGCTCAACAAAAGGCTGAGAGGCATGAGAAACCAAAAGGTCACCAAATGGCCTGGGGTCACCAGAACCTTCTACTATCTCTTATGGACAGCTCTTAAACACAAAGAATTATAATTTATGGCCGTAACAGATTCCTCCCTTTTGTTAATTAAAACAATTTAAACAATTTAATTAAAACAATAAATGTATCAACAATAAATGTAATTCTTGTCAATAGTAAATACTGTGAATACGAATGTGCTAAACAGAAGAATATTACACATTAGTGTCTGAAAAAGGGTTATAGTCAGGTTCAGTGGTTTGAATTAGCTGGTATTGCAGCAACTGGCCATGAATCAAATTGCCTATGCACTTGTGAGTCAGTGGGACAATGCAACAAACAAAAATCATAAACAAAACCAAAAACAGTCCCGCCGGGATAACCAGTCTTGTTAACCATGCAGACCAAGAGCTGTGGGTTAGCCAAGCCCAGAAATCCCAGCCTGGGGGTGTGGGTATGTCATCTGCCTTTATGTTAGTCAAGAGAGAGTTCATGTGATCGATTATTGTGGACAGATTTCCAGACACCTCAGGAATGAATGAACAACAGCTTTCTCCTATCACATGACACAAACCAGACTCAGAAGCATATAGCAAGTCAAGGCCCATGCGGTTTTGTAGTATCATCATTCGGGCTGCTTTCTCAAAGGGTAGCAAAGTGGAGAAGCCATTCACAGTGTAGGCGGTCAAATTTTCTAATTCAACGTGCAAACGATCGATGTGATGTGCATTATTAACAGAACCGTACCAAGGTAGTAATCCGCCAAGGAACTTGTCCTTTGCGCTTATCATGAGCGCTCGCTTAGGGCGGGTCGGGGAATTGTCTGAGGATGTTTTGCGGTAGTGTGTGTAGTGATGAGTGCTGTAATATAATTTGTTATAAATTTCAACATGTGGCACTAAAAATACAGGGGTACATATTCCACTCCAGTTGGGAGGCAGTACCTGATAATAATTTGCGCCGCACAGCCATGCCATATCAGTTGTCGCTCCGAAACCATCGTCACCAGGCCACCTAAGGCGGCCTGGTGATGCGGGGTTAAGAGTACTAGCTGTGGCCAAATCAGAGACTTCAGGGATCAAACATGGGGAATTTGTGTTATGGAGAATGTGGCCCTCTTGTGAAACACCCAAGGAGCATGTAGCATTAAAAACAGTCTCACAGTGTGTCAGTGATCCAACCACATTAGAATATATGTCGCCAAGTCGCTGAAAACAATAAGGAATGTGAGTTGGGAGCAGGCGTTCGTCTACTTGACCCACTGGGCTATAGACCCGCCACCCTTTTGCCTCTCTGTAGAGTGACGTTGCATTGTAGTTTCGAACTATCAGTGGGGTCTGTGTCTGATTAGATGACACACATTCAGCTTTAAGGTGGGAGGGCACATCTCTGGTCAATTTAACAAATCTACATTGTATCTCATTAGCTGTCATAGGTAGCGGTTTTATTGGAACAGAGTGAGTGTGAGCCGTTGGGAAAAGTGTGCAAGCATAACAGGATTTGTTGTTGCCCAGATCTGAGCTTTTTACCATCATGTGAACAGAATTGTACCACAAATTATCAGTCAGGGTCTGTCTATTCGGATCGTCGTGGTGTTTATGGTCAGTAAGGTAGGTCAGTGGTCTGAGTTGAGTTAGTGTCTCGGTCAACTTTAGTGTACGGTCTTTCTGTATATGATCATCAGTTAAATTTAGCACCCCAGACCTTAGGGGCACTGGGGCAATTTCCAAAAAGATTGGTCCACACGAGTCATCGCCTGAGACCCAAATACAAATAACAAACCAGCCCTGATCTGACGGGCGGGCATTCTCTAAGGTCACCAGAATTTGGGTGGTTTGTTTGCTAATTTTTTCAATGTTCAGTCTTCTTCTTAGCAGTGTGAAATCATTGTGTAGCCGATATCCCCATTGTTCCTCTGGGAACAAGGACTGCCACACTGCCTGACTCCAACTGTTACAAGCAATTATTCCCATTTGGTCTTCAACATAACACAGATAGACAGGGTACCATGCCCATGCGGACGGAGTAGGTGGACATGAAACATACCTGCAGACATCAATCATAACAGTTGAGGTTGCTCCGTTCAGTACTGTAACATTTGCAGATTCCGTCAGTCCGGGTCGCCATGCTCCTCGATAGGACATAGGTGACCTCTTAGGCCGAATCAAAGGTCTGTGTACTATATTCCTTGCGCTAGGGGAACTATTGTCTGGTCCTCTCGCAGGGGGTGTGTTGTCTGTTTCTTGATTGGAAGAGGGATGGACAGGCAGGACACCTGGCGTTGAATACAACCAGAACAGGCCTCCGATGATAGAAATCAAGAGGGCTGAACATGTCATATTTACAACCATTGTGCGTTGGTATGTGTGTGCACCGTGAGTCTTTCCTTTCAGCATGTTGGATACTGGGGTGTCAGGAGTGTATGGGGGGTTGGGGTGTCAGTAGTGTATGGGAGGTTGGGGGGTGGGGTTGGGGTGTTTGGATGTTGCGTTTGAGGCAGTTTGCAGACAGTGACTTTGTCTTCACAAATTGTTTTGCCCAGCGCTGACGAGTAACTCTCCTGAGTTCTCCTTTGGCTTAGTGACTCAATAACAGGTGTTGATACCTGTCACAGCATCCGGGGGCGTGTCGTCCTGGGGAGAAGGGTCGCTGTCATCTGGTCCTAGGGCGTGGTGTGGTGGGTCGTCGTCTGGTGGGACGTGTGTAGAGCGCTGTCCTCTGGTGAGACGTGGTGAGGCGTGTGTGGGGAGCTGTCCTCTGGTGAGATGCCTGGGCTGAACTGCTTACAGTGTGATGAGTGGATCCACGTCTGGCGTTCCTTGATTTTCACTGCCAGTGGACTCGTTAGCAGAACCTTGTAGGGACCTTTGAACCGGGGCGAGTTCCACCTGGAGCGCTTGCAGTCCTTGTAGAAGATCAGGTCGCCTGGTTTGATTTTGTGGCACCTAACCTTACCATCGAGTGGGGTAGGTAGGGCAGCTTTGACTCTACGGGAGATAAAAGCAAGGTTTTTAGTCATAGCAGTACAATATCTTATAAGTTCCCCTGAGGCCAGGGGAAGAGTGTCGGCTCCATTCTTCCCTCCTCCTGGCGGGCCCCAACCTGTTCTCGGGGGACGGCCAAACAATATCTCGTATGGAGATAAGCCCACAGAGATCCGTGGGCGCATTCTCATGTACATGAGGCTCAATGGTAGGGCTTGGATCCAAGAGAGATTGGTCTCCTCACTAATTTTCGTTAGTTTCCGTTTAAGAATATCATTGGTCTTCTCAATAGCACCAGCAGAGCGAGGCCAATAAGCACAATGCTTCCTTATGTCGATTTTGAAGATCTCACCTAGTGTATCTATTGCTTTGTTCGCAAAATGACCTCCAGAGTCGCTTGAAATTCTTTTCGGCACACCAAAGATAGGGATTATGTTCTTCAACAGAGCATGCACAACTGACTGCGCATCCTGTTTCTTACAAGGGAATGCCTCAGGCCACTTTGAATACATGTCGACCATGACAAGGCAGTGACCTTTGCCCTCACAAGGGCTGAGGGTTATAAAGTCCATCTGAATATGGTCCCAAGGTTGCAATGGCTGCGGGTGTGCCCCTCTCTGTGTGACCTTCACGGTACCTGCTGGATTATGTAGTTTACAAATTAAGCATTTTCTGCAGAAGTTGTCTGCCACTGTTGAGAAACCTTTTACAAACCAATACTTAACTATCGTAGCTAACATCTGTCCTTTTGAGACATGGTCAAGACCATGTATCAACTCTGCCATCGTGGGAAAGAAATGACTGGGAAGACAGGGTTTACCTTCCTCTCCATTTTCGGCATGTGTGGGTCCCATCCAGAGACCTGTAAGTTTGTCATACTTACATTCTGCCTTTCGCCATTTGTCCTTGTCACTCTTAGAAGCGAAAGATTGCATGTTGATTAGCTCAAGGACCTCACCGTCCTCAATCAGAGGCTCCTGGAGTTCATCTGAAGCCTCACTCAGAAGCTGTGTGACTGCAGGAAACAAGGAGGCGGCCTTAGCCGCTGCATCTGCTCTGCAATTGCCTTTGGTGATCAAAGAGTCATCTTTTCTGTGGGCAGGACAGTGCATGACAGAAATAGATTTTGGCAACATAATTGCATCCAAGAGGGTGGAAACCAGCTTACCATTTTGAATGGGAACACCTGCAGAGGTTTTAAACCCCCTCATACGCCACAAAGCTCCAAAGCTGTGACAAATTCCCCAGCCATATTGGCTATCAGTATAGATATTTACTGATTTTCCCTTAGCCTGATGACAGGCTTTAATCAAAGCAATTAATTCAGCAGCATTGTTGGAAAAGTTAGGAGGCAAACGGCCGGAGACGACAGTCTCATGATCACTGCAAACTGCAAAACCCACATGGTTTTCTCCTGCCTGTTGGCCGCGTGATGCGGAACCATCAGTGTAGAGTGTGAGTTCTGCATTTTCAATGGGCACGTCTTTCAGGTCAGGTCTAGGTGTGCATGCAGTAGCTACTGCTGCCACGCAGTCATGTGGCTCGATGTCCACGTCATGTGGGCTGCCATCTGTTTCAAGAGGAAGCAAAGTTGCAGGGTTAAGTGTCAGGCAGCGTTTAACAGTAATATGTGGCATTTCCACAAGATTAGAATAATATTTCTGATAGCGAGCCGCTGTCATGTGAGCCGTTTTCTGCTCCAGAAGTAGATGTGACACTGCATGTGGAACCATTAGTGTTAGAGGTTGGTATAACACAAAGTCCTTTGAAGCCATCACTGCTGCATCACAGGCAGCCACTGCTTGCAGACAATAGGGGAGGCCTTGAGCCACAGGATCCAATTTGCATGAGAAATAAGCCACAGGGCGCAGTTTACTGCCAAAAGATTGCATGAGTACTGATCGCATGTGACCTTCCTTTGCGTCCACGAACTGAATGAAAGGCCGATCCACCACTGGGATACCTAGTGCTGGGCAATTAGACAGAGCACATTTAAGGTTAGTAAAAGCACGTTCTGCTTCAGGGTTCCAAACCAGTTTGGAAGACATCGTAGTCAGGGAGCGGTCGTGTGCTATCGCATTTATTGGGGCCATTAGTAGGGAACAATCCGCAATAAACATGCGACAGAATCCTACTGCACCCAAGAAACTCAGACATTGCTTTTTGGTTAAAGGTTTAGGCATAGCTTGAATAGCAGTAATGCGTCTTTGCGACAGCTGCTTAGATGCATGAGAAATTTCATGACCAAGGAATGTGACCTTTTCCTGAACAAATTGCAATTTTTTCAAACTGACTTTGTAGCCTTTTTTAGCCAAATGCTGAAGCATCAAAATTGTAGATTTTTCACATTCCTCCTTAGTTGGCGATGCTAGAATTATGTCGTCGACATAATTGAGCCATACATTCCCTGTAGGTAATACCAAGTCAGACAGGCTATCTGTTAGGGCACGGTGAAACAAATGCGGTGAATTATGGAAGCCTTGACAGAGCCTGGTGAACGTCCATACTTTTCCCTGAAAATTAAATGCAAACCAATACTGTGAATCCTCGTGCACTGGCACAGAGTGAAAAGCATTCACAAGGTCAAGACAGCTAAAATATCGCGCATTTTCAGGAATCCCACTCAGAATAGTGTAAGGATTCGCCACTATTGGAGGAATTAACTCCGTATGAAGATTTACCGCTTTTAAGTCTTGAACAAATCTATATCCACGTGGCATTCCGTCTGGCCCTGGTGCTTTTGCCACAGGAAGTATTGGTGTCCTTACTGGAGAATAAGGACATTCGACAATAATTTTCTTTTTACAATAAGAATTAAAAAGAGGTGTTATGCCATCTACTGCTTCCTTTTTGAGAGGATACTGACGAACATTGGGTCTGTACAAAGACTTGGGGTCTATGTGGATTGGGGCACAGTCCTTGATGAGACCGATGTCATACTCGTCGTCAGGCCATACACACCTGGGCACAGTTGCCAAGGCGGGGTCATCCTGAGTCATAGTCAACTGCATAGCAATCTCAGCCTGGGGCGGGTTGCCTGCGTCTTTTAAATGCACTGTACGTATAACAGGTAGGGTTGCCGTCAATTGTGTGCGCCACATATGCAGATTTTTGGAATAAGAAATAGTCTTGTCTTCTGAGATAGGCTCCCAGTCAAGAGTAGTCTTACAGTCTTGTGCACATTGTCCTAAGCCTAAGGAAGTGACATTCTCCTCTGGAGATAAGCACAAAGGAATGTGTGGGGGGCCTTCTACTTTGAAGCAGCCAGATTGCTCTGCTGTAAAATCCACCATAAGGAAAGCTGATGTCTCCGACCAGTATAAAGAGGTAATCAATATACTGTCTGTCTCTTTTTTGTACCATTCTTTTTCAAAAATTTCATCTTGAAGATTTGAGTCATGCACAATACACGAAAGGTTACTTTCCTGCATAAAAATAGATCTTGGATCTAACACATACTTGTGGGCCAGATTAAGCAGTTTCTCACTCATTTCAGGGTCAGTTAACAGAAACTGGTACTCGTATAGCGGAGAAGACAAATCTAGTTTGACACATTGATAGGGAACAGCCATTTCCTCTTTACCATCTGGGTCTAAAAAGGTGTCTTTAAATAGCTGTAGGCCGTCAATATTTTCAGTTGCAACACTCCTGGTAGGGTTTTTTTGGGGGACCACGATAATGCCCTGTTCACAGGGTATAAGAGCGAGCGAGAATGCACACAAAAGATCTCTGGCCAGTAGGTTCACAGGACATTTCTCTGAAATGAGAAATGAGTGTTTTATAGATTGGATGCCATCATCTACAGATAATGGCACACTAAACTTTTCTCTAGTGAACTGGCCAGAGGCTGATTTTGTTAGCACACTCCTTCCTCCCATTTTTACCTTGCCAATGTCACATGTACGGATAGTAGAATATGTAGCTCCTGAGTCAGCTAAAAACCTTATTTGAACACCATTTACCGTCATTGTGTAAATGGGCAATTTGCTAATAAGTGTTGAATCATATTTAGCAAATTGGCATGCAACTGGGGTGTATTTCTGTTCTAAAAATGCAATGCACTGTGCCACTTCAGTATAATCTAAGTGAGTGCCTGTATGCAATGGTGTGGGGTCAGGAGGTGTGTGGATGTGAGTTGCATGGGGTGTGCATTTTGTATCACAGAGTGTCTGGGTGTTCATACGACCTGTTTGTCCTTTCTTGTCTGGAGGCGTGTCATGTAGACCTGGGACCTGATCGTCACCACACCCCGTCCGTCAATCCCCGGCCTCACTGTGCTGTCCTCCATTTCGTGAATATCTCTGTTCACGTTGGTCATAGTAACCCCGTTGTTCTCTTCTTCCTCTGCCTCTCCCTCTCTGTGTGTCCCTTCGATCTGGACAGTTATTGCTCCAGTGTTCAGGTGATTTGCAGATGAAACAACAATTTCCGTCGCTTTGTTTTTTAAGCAGTTTGGGGCAACGATCTTTCCAGTGGTCCGTTTTTTTGCAGTAGTGACATCCTTCATCGTTTTGGCTTGGTTTGTCAGTTTTCTCGTGTCTCCTTTCATTAAACTGGTGACCTTGGCCAATTGTTTGGGAGAGTTGTAGTACAGCTGGGCCAACGTCCGTCATTTTTCTCACTGCTTCTGTCATCGCTTGTTGAGTCTCTGTCATGGATAGCTGCATTGCCATAGTGTCATTTTTGCGCTGTTTCTTATCTTTCTGGTTTTTTTCATTTTCTCTTTTTTCGGCATATTTGGCATGTCTAAAGAGCTCAGCAGGATCAGCAAATTCAGCTTCGATGAGGGAGCTCTTCACAGCTGTAGAGAGTTCTTCACGCATATTGGTCAGCATGAGCGTGGTCAGATATGACTTAGCCAAGGCGGAAGTTGGGTCACCAAAACCACCATGAGTATTGATGGTCGTCTGCAGGCGAGGATAAAATTCAGTGATAGATTCGTCTTTCTTTTGCAGGCAATTTCTCACTGCATCCAGGTTAACTCTATTAGGAAAAAGTCTCAAAATCACAAGGCACAGTACTTGCAGGCCGGTCAGGAAAGCATAGTTTAGTTCGTATCGTGTGGCTACTGGTCTCGTATCAACATAATTCTCCATGGCTGTCATGACGTCATGCATTTTGGAGGGGTCCAAACGTTTTGCACAGATGGAGAGCACCTCTCTCATTGTTGGTTTGTATGCGCGGCAGAAGGCTTGCAACTCCTCCACCCAACGTTGTCCTCCCACTTCACATGGTTTTTTGAGCGTTCCTGCATATTGGGAGATTTCATCAGGTGTCCACATCCGCGAAACCATTACGATGTCACCGTGGGAGTCAACAACTTCAACCATGGGTAGCTGTAGGCTGGCGTGTGTCTCTCCTCCCTGGTTTGACGAGGTAGGATACAGTTCGTTCATAGTAGCCACACGTCTTCCCACTTCCTGGCCACGTGTCAATCTGTTGTCCTCAGTCCCTCCTTGTAACATGGGTGTGGACTGATATGAAGGTAGGGTCGTCTGGGATGACAGTGGTGTGGACTGATATGAAGGCAGGGTCGTCTGGGATGACAGTGGTGTGGACTGATATGAAGGTGGGGTCGTCTGTGACAGGGAAAAGTGTAGCTCTTGAGTTGGTGCTGGGGTGGACTGGTATGCAGGTGGTGTCATGGTGGTGTGTCCACTACCGGGGGATGTTGTATGCTGCATCATTTGGCTTGTGACATGAGAGGCGGCTGCTTGGGGCGTCACAGGTGGGGGCTGGTTGGGGTTGGGTCCCCCACTGGGATGGGCTGCAGTGAGAACAGCTGATGTGGGATAGCTCAGGAGAGGTGTCTGTTGTAGCACTGGCCGTGGAATGGCTGGCGGGGGAGGTGAGGTCAGGTCATCGTCTGCACATGACATCGCCTGCAGGGAGGACAGAAAAACAGAAGGCAGTGTGCTTGCATTTGCATATGGGGGTGGGGGCACCTTAATTTCTTCACTCAAAGATTCCGTTCTGGGTAACTCTTTTAAATCACTCTTTCTTTGTCTGTGCTCAGCTTCATTTTTCCATAGTTCAAACATTTTCTTATGGTGAATGCTTTTAGCTAAACATGCAGGTTTGATTTTCTTTTTTGACATCATTTTTAGCTCTGCGTCTGTCAACCTTTTACCCAAATCAGTCAGTTTTTTAACACTCAAAGAACCTTTTTCAGGGAAACCCATTTTCGACCACTCTGAAAGACAGCTTAAAGATTCGTGTCCATATTTAGCCTCCATATCAGTCATAACCTGATTCCAATCATCTCTGTCACAAAGGGGAGGGACTTTACAACAAGAGTGATCTCAATGTGTATACATACAGTATATGAAAATAGCATCATACATACTTAAAACATCGTACATATACATATTGGCATAAAACATTAGACATACAGAATGATATATGTTGATACACTATAATAATACACTGATGATAGGTTAGATGAAGTTATAGAGAATGAGAGAAAGAGAGGGAGAGAAGGAGAGAGAGAGAGACAGCTGTGTGTGTGTGTGTGTGTGTGTGTGTGTGTGTGTGTGTGTGTGTGTGTGTGTGTGTGTGTGTGTGTGTGTGTGTGTGTGTGTGTGTGTGTGTGTGTGTGTGTGTGTGTGTGTGTGTGTGTGTGTGTGTGTGTGGGGAGAGGGGGGGAAGAGAGGGGGAAGATAAGAGAGACAGAAGGACAGGACCTATTTACAATATGCATGATCCGGGCTAGGGTGGGGGGGGGTTCCTGTATGTAAAGCCATGCCACACCTATGTGTTTTGGCCAGGAGACTTCCTGGGCTCTAGTTAGAAACAAAGGAATAAGGGGAGAAGGAGAGGGGGAATTTGTCACCTCTAGGCTATCTTTAAGGCCCGAGAAACAGAGTATCAAAGAAGAACTGTATGCAGGTGGCATTTAGTTAACACGCCTTACATCGCAGTCTAGGCTCAACAAAAGGCTGAGAGGCATGAGAAACCAAAAGGTCACCAAATGGCCTGGGGTCACCAGAACCTTCTACTATCTCTTATGGACAGCTCTTAAACACAAAGAATTATAATTTATGGCCGTAACACTGTCTCTGAGCGTCCCTGTGTCCCACAGTGTGCCTGCCCACACCCCAGTTTTCCATAAGGCCATTTTTTTCTTTCCTTTTATGTAAAATCTTTATTTCATGTCTGCCTCATTAATAATTATGTGCAACTTTGTTCCAAAGTTGCGTCAAAGCCCTAAAAAGAATAAGCTTTATTTAAAGTAAATATGTTTACAGTGGCTATTCCTAGTCATGTCTGTTAAAAGTTAGCATTTTGTTGTTTACTGTATTGCTATGATTTTGGCGGGAGAGGTCACTTCAATTGTGTTGAAATCCTGCGTCCTACATGACTGCATAAGGCTGCAAAATGTTTTGTTTCAGTATAACACTCCTCCTGTGTTTTAGTTAACAGAAAATATTCTATTTATTAACACTCTACTCTTGATACAGACTATTGTCTCACATTTTCAAATGCAACAGTCTGTACATTGGAAGCAACAAAAATGTGTAGTAATTAACGCCGATGTCACGGCTCTCCCCATGACCACCGCTTTGTTTCACCTTTCGCCTTCCAGTCACAAACATACAGTAAATCCTAAAAAAAAAAAACATATTACCTGGGCGGAAAGAAAATTACTACCCAAATAAAAATGATGGAGCACTCAACTGGTCTGCATGTTCATTTATTGTAGAGCGACAGGGTAACAGTAACTCCTACTGGAAACTAAGTTAGTCAAAGCCTATCTAGCTTGCTGCTCAGCAAAAGTGACAATTCAAGAATATAATTTAAAATATACTTTCATGAACGGAAATGACAAACAAACTTTTGGGGTATGCATTCGACAATTGTAGA
>NC_137813.1:38279790-38497290 GCF_963921795.1 Nannobrachium achirus
AGCACAGGATCCATCACAGACTGTGTAGCATGTGATGACCAACTGCCCTATATACCAGCCACTGAATGGTGATCGTGGCCAAGAATGATCATGACCTAGACAATGACACACTCGATGCCCTAAATGCCCTAAAACAGTTTTGTTACAAAATTCAAGATTTTGATGCACCTCTTACACAATTTATGTTTTTGGAAATTTCTTATCCTTTATTTTGTTCTGTTAGCAGTCTGTGGAGCATTATGGGAATATCTCTTTTTGCATTTCAAGTGTTTTTTTTATGTACTGTATGTACACTTGCACATTTGATCTGTTTGCCTTCATGCTGCTGCTATCTTTATTTATATTGTATTTTATCATCTTGTTTATTTTTGTAATAAACGTTGTGAAATATACAGTATATTGTCTATTTCATCCAAAATGTATTTTAGGTGTTTCAATAATTAACACAGTTCATGTCAAACACTGTTTTAGTCTACCATTAAAATCTTCCTAGGAGCAAGGTTGAGCCCACTTGGATCCCACGTTTATCCCCTATGGTTCCCGCATAGAATTGCCTAGGTGGGGCCCAACCAGGGCCCATGTAGAACCCACCTAGAGCCCACACAGGCTAGCCCAAGCGGCTCCCACCTGGGTCCCATATACATTTGCCGAGGTGGGGCCCACCCAGGACCCATGCAGAACCCACCCAGAGCCCACGTGGGCTAGCCCAAGTGGTTCCCACTTGGGTCCCATATAAATTTGCCGATGTGGGGCCCACCCAGGGCCCCTGCAGAACCCACGTTGATCCCACGTGGGCTAGCCCAAGTGGTTCCCACTTGGGTCCCATATAAATTTGCCGAGGTGGGGCCCACCCAGGACCCATGTAGAACCCATGTTGAGCCCACGTGGGCTAGCCCAAGTGGTTCCCACCTGGGTCCCATATAAATTTGCCGAGGTGGGGCCCACCCAGGACCCATGTAGAACCCACGTTGAGCCCACATGGGCTAGCCCAAGTGGTTCCCACCTGGGTCCCATATAAATTAGCCGAGGTGTGGCCCACCCAGGGCCCATATAGAACCCACACAGAGCCCACGTGGGCTAACCCACGAGGGACCCTTGTGGAAACCGCGGACATTCCCACATAGAACCCACGTGGGCTAGCCCAGGCGGTTCCCACATGGGTCCCATATAAATTTGCCGAGGTGGGGCCCACCCAGCGCCCATGTAGAACCCACGTTGAGCCCACGTGGGCTAGCCCAAGTGGTTCCCACCTGGGTCCCATATAAATTAGCCGAGGTGGGGCCCACCCAGGGCCCATGTAGAACCCACACAGAGCCCACGTGGGCTAACCCACGAGGGACCCTTGTGGAAACCGCGGACATTCCCACATGGGGCCCATGTAGGGAAGCCCACCCTGTACCCATGCGGGACCCATGTGGGCGTGCTGGCTGGGAAGACTCCCTAATCGGGAGATAAGCGACCGTTGGTCGCTTATCTCCACAAATAGGCCAAAAGTTTGTTTTACCAATTATCAAGACATACGGGCAGTTGACAGTTTGCCATGGTTACTCATTGAAGTTGAATCTCCATATATGGAGATAACCTACGCATCACACTAAGTCTGACCTCACCAGCCCATATTTGGGCATGAGCAACTTATGTCTCCATATATGGAGATATGATGACATCACACAGTCCTCAGCCGATGATGTGGCGTGATGTCATACAATACACAAACAAGCCCTACAGTATAAAGGGGCAATTCTTGCCAGGAAAGAAGCATTTCTTCGACTCAGACCTTATCGCCAGGGTTGGCTTATAGCAGCTGTCGGTAGGACCATATATGGATTCTGTTAGTGTGGATCTCCTAACAGGGCATCATCTGGGATTCAATCCCTTTTATGCCCATATATGGAGATCCCTAACAGAATCCCTTTCATGCCCATATATGGAGATCCCTAACAGAATCCCTTTTATGCCCATATATGGAGATCCCTAACAGCATCCCTTTTATGCCCATATATGGAGATCACTAACAGCTAACAGAATCCCTTTTATGCCCATATATGGAGATCCCTAACAGAATCCCTTTTATGCCCATATATGGAGATCCCTAACAGAATCCCTTTTATGCCCATATATGGAGATCCCTAACAGAATCCCTTGTATGCCCATATATGGAGATCCCTAACATAATCCCTTTTATGCCCATATATGGAGATCCCTAACAGAATCCCTTTTATGCCCATATATTATGGAGAAATCCCTGCTCTGAGTATCTGACATCAGTGTGATGTCACCTGTTTATGCCCATATATGGAGATCCCTGCTCTGCGTATCTGGTTGCTATGGTAAACGGTTGGTTGCTAGGGTAAAAAAACATGGTTGCTATGGTAAACAGTTGGTTGCTAGGGTAAACAGTTGGTTGCTAGGGTAAAACCATGGTTGCTAAGGTGGTTGCTAACGTACACTAACAGACCAGCAACAACAGACTGTTGCCACAGCAACGTACACAAAGGTTTGTGTACACATGTGGTGTGATGTCATACTGATGCGGAGATATGAGCAGGGCAAAGGTGTGACGTGTGACGGACGGACGGACGGACGGACGGCCGGTGGAGGTTTTCATAGTAAACTGCTCCCTGACGGTCGCAATAATTGTCTAATCGCAATTATTTGACATAATCGCGATTATTTGACATAATCGCGATTATTTTTCATAATCGTCATAATCGTTTCCAAGTTGAAAATTTTTCATTTTCATATAAAAAATAGTGGAAATAGCAGATCTACAGTACAAGCTCACAACACGTCGCATCGCGACGCGTTGTGAGCTTGTAGATCGGCTATTTCCACTATCAATGTTCTTTTTTAAGTATAAAGTTGTCAAATATGTCAGTAATTTCTTTGTATATTTAGGTTAGGTGTCATAGCTACCATGTGCAACTTCAACGCCTAAAAGCCAAACAGAAATGTGATTGTCAACGACAAAAACACAATTAAATCGTTAATCGCAATTATTTGAGTGAAAATTAATCTTCATATGTCATAATCGTGACAGCCCTAGGGAGGAGTCTCACAATGAGGCTGTTGTTGTACACAGTGTAATGCTTTGTCTTACATGTCATCTCTCACAGTCTGCTCATTATAAAAGCCTTGTAAAATTGCTGTTCCATCTAATTATTTACCCCACATCTGGCCAAAATCTGCTGTGCAAATAGAGAAATAACATCAACAAGTAGTAACACAAATCTTCACGCTGTATTTTTGTTTTAAATGTCTCTTCAGTAAGCCTTGAGCCTCAGAGACACTTGGCAAAGAGACAAGTACTACCTAAGCCAAATCTAATATAATGTTGAGGGAAAGAAAACATGGAGGAGGAGAGATTCATATGCTGATCCACTCAGGGCTCCTAGGATAGGTCATCCAAGCATGTCTGGAGCACACAATATTATTGTTTGCAGTGTTGGTCAATGGGCAAGTTACTTTTTTTTTTTTTTTTGAGCTTGTATGTCTGCTACTTTCACTGCGACTGAGAATGGGCAGGAGTCCCGCAGCACACAACAGTGTGACTCACAGCATGTAAGGGGCAGGCGGTCCCCAGGTGCTTCTCTGCCGCGTTTGATGTTCCTAACTGCGACACTAGAGCTCGAATGCCAGGATGAAACTAATTGTCTCCCCTATGCATAGTAATACAGTAAGGCCCATGGCAGGGTCTATAAATTCACCCCTCAACTGTTTACTGTACATATTTTTCTTTTTGAGTGGTGCGGCTAACCGCTCCTACATCTGGCTTTGTCTGTTTGTACGTATGTCCCGCCCCACCCATATTATTTTATATTATTGTTTGTGTTGAAATGTCTCGATGAATTGTATACAAAGGACTACATTGGAAATAAGCCCTTCAGACCTGGCCTACGTCTTTGCACAAAGCGCCCAAAGTTTAATGTACGCCCCAGGGTCACCTTGGCCAAGCTTCGCGGGATGCTTAATGAAATTAAAGGGATATTTCACTTAAAAAAAAACGTTGGTCATTTTATCATCTAATAAGGCTTTTGGTAACACCCAGGATTCTTTTTTGAATTGCTTGATTCAGTATTTAGATATTTGATATTCATTTTCCCCCATTGTCCTGGGTGTTCCCAAAAGCCTGATTAGACCATAAAATGACCAAAGTTTTTTTAAAGTGAAATATCCCTTTAAGCTCATAAATAGCACCGCTCACTTCACATTAGGTGTGTTTTTTTGTAACATTTGTGTATATTTACAGAATATAATATCAAAAGTCGAATCTTGATTACTTCCTGTTTAATCTTACAAGATAAGATTTCCCCTTATTTGCAGAAGGGTTCCCAGACTTTCAAACAAAAATATCATGCATGCTTACATCAGCAGGTTCTAATCAATTTGAACCAATAATATGACATCCACCTGTCATTCAGTCTTTCAGTCTTTGCAGAGCTAAGATTCATTATGCTTGTAGGGATGTGCATATTATCGATGATGAAATATCAATACTTCTTTGTTTTTGTGAATAAATCCTCACATTTAAATATTGTATGCATGGCAGCCAGGCAAACTAATGGGGTGATTTTCACACTCGATTCAAAGTGGCTGTGTCAGCGAAGATAATGGTTTGTCACTTTGAGCCAAATACTGGAATCAATGCATAGCACTAAGGTTGGCATAGAGGTGAAAACTACTATGCATACTGGAATTGGGGCTTTAATTTTTTTGTCCTTTTTGATACTTTCTATCTTTTTCATATTCAAGAAAAAAACAGGTGAACTGGGTGAACCCATTGTGATGTGTTTTCCTAATAAAAAAGATGGATCCATCTGTGTTGCCCTGAATGTGCACAACACCGTTTATAATGTGGGACTAATGTCCGGCAGATGAACTGAACTGAGTAGCCAGTGCAGTTGGCCTTGCAGCAAACGTGTATGCGGTGAGTTCTAACTCTGGGCTGTAGGCATACTCGTCCCCTCAGTGCACGACGTGAGGAGATCAGGCATGCTTACATCAGTGTAAGCATGGCTTCTGTGTTCTCCCTGTACACAGAGCTGTGACCACGCATAGCTCAACACCAGAGACTGATGACTCAGTGGTGGTTGGCACAATGATAAACACTGACGAGAAGGTCTTATCTGCAGGAGGCAGACCTGTTGCTGTGGTCAATAATATTAGCCTCTCCTTGAATGGAGAGCAAACCAAGGAAATGGTTGTGGAATTTAGAATTTTGCAATGGCAGAGAACGTACACCCCCTTCCTGAGCAATGGGACACAGTGGAAAGGGGGGAGGGGGTTGGACGGTATGAATAGTTTTAAGTCATGGACAATGCACATAGACACAGTGGTGATGAAGGCTTTGCATGTACCACCTCTTCACTACCCACCCTGCAGGAGTCAGGACTCGTACTCTAGGCCGGGGGTGCTTGAGTAGAGCTAGAAGGATTATGAAGCACCCCATCACCCTTGTGACTGTGCTTCTGCAGTCAGACGAATGCAAGTACTGCCACAAAGTCTCCACAGAAGGACTCGGAAATAATAAAAGAAATCCCCTCAGGCTGCCAGACCTCTGAACAATGGTCCAAGTGACAGGTCAACTGTCTGTAACCTATAAACACACTTTCAACAGCAAAGCACATATTGTGTAAGGTCTTTGTCACTGCTGACCCCTTGTTTGGTCTTGGGGAGGGTGTAGTCAACCAGCACGTGCATGCCTCCTCCGATACACATGACGTCGCCAGATGCTTTTCACCTGACAGAGAGGCGTTTCACTGGTAGGGGTAACGCATGCTGAGGTGCGGGACTCAGGAGGGTGGCTGTTAACATACATATCCCTCAACACATTATGTGTTCGTTCAATCAATCAATCAATCAATCAATCAATCATGTATCATGTGGTGTGCGTGTGTGTGTGTGTGTGTGTTAGTGGTGTAAAAAATAATCGATTCAGCAATGCATCGCAATTCAGTTCAATTCAATGCAGCAACTTGACATAATCGATAATCAATAATTGAAGCCTAAATATAATTATAAATAATAGTAAAGCCATGCTTCATCATGCAAGACTATCGCACAAAACTAGTGAAAATAGCAGATCTGCAATCACACAAGGTGTTGTGTGCTTGTAGATCGGCTATTTTCTCTAGTTTTAAATCATTTTTAAAATGATAAATACGAAATAAACAATATTATAATATAATTCGAAATAAAATATGATGTTCAGTATATCTCACTGCTTGTATTGACTGAAATTAGCCACGTTGTGCAGTGATATAGACAAGTGTGAAGCAAAACGATGCATCGTAAAATCAAATCGAATCGTTACCTTGTGAATCGTAATCGATTTGAAGTGTGAGGGTAGTGCCAATGCACACCTCTAGTGTGTGTGTGTGTGTGTGTGTGTGTGTGTGTGTGTGTGTGTGTGTGTGTGTGTGTGTGTGTGTGTGTGTGTGTGTGTGTGTGTGTGTGTGTGTGTGTGTGTGTGTGTGTGTGTGTGTGTGTGTGTGTGTGTGAACATGATGCTCCAGTAGGCGACTGCCAACTTTGGGTCCGCTCAGCCCATCTTGGTACAGTAGATTGCGTCTTTCAAGCATTCAGACAAATAGGTCTAGTAGCAGCAATTTATCAGACTCAACCAAGCACTGCATCAAATATTCTTCCTTGTAGAAAGGGTTGCTATAGTTGGTATTTCATGAGCGAGCATGTAGCTGCTGTTACTTGTCTCAGTGCTGCCGTGTTGAACTGTTGATTCCAGAGTGAAAATGTTCTGTTGGCTTTTAGGTTCAAATCTAAAATGGACGTCTTCTCTCTCTCACTATCTTGTGGAGACATACTGTACTGCTGCCATAGTTGGCATGTTGAGTCCAACCTTTCTCTGTTTTTCACTTCAGAAGTTCAGCCTATATTCATCTCCCTTACAATGTGCTAGCCAACAAAGCCCTCTGTGAGACATTTTACATTCTTCTTAGCGGACAAAATTGTTAAATTGCAGCAAACAAGCAAGTAATTGATCAAGCCTGCATTGCAATATTGCATTGTCAAGGCTCCATTCACAAACTGTGCACTATTGATAGCCTAAGATGGGACAGGGAAGCCATGTCATTATTGGACTTGTCACTAGTGTGATGGCACTACAATAGCAGACAGCCTTGGTCCCTAAATGACCCTGTGATGCTGTTTATTTTCTTCTTCTTCTTCTTCTCAACCTCATTCCGCAGGTTCTTGTTAAATAAATTGGCTTATTTAGGACCTTGTTGCTCACTCTTTGTCCTCCCCTGTGATAGCCTGGCAGCGTCTTATTGCTCTACCTGCCTGTCTGTCTAGGCAGGCTTCTGCTTGCGTGCTGTTCACAGATGTACTGTAGACTGACTCATGGTTCTGAAATCTTAAAGGGGATTTTTCTATTCGGATGGTTATAGCACTCGTGTAACAAATGACTATGATTTTTTTTAAGCCCTTTTCTGACAATGGATTTTCAGACTGCTATGCCTTCCAAATGTGGCCATATGGCCATTTGAAGTGTCAAACACAGCTGTAGTTTCCCATATTAAATATTTTGTGCAATTTTGTTGAGGGACAGCGAATGCATTTTCCGGCAGCGGCACCTGCCGAATCATTGCCGCGGCTGTTGTCGGCAAGTCCGGCGACGCCGCGGCAGGTGCCGCTGCCGGGAAGTGTATTCGCTCCTTCTGATTTTGTTTTTCTGCGTGTGTGTGACTATTTTCATGGCAGACCCCTGAACAGCATTTGGTGGGAATTGGAGCAACAGTGTGCCTGGTGTGCCTGTGGCTACTGGGGCCTCTGATGTGCCACCTGGTGTGACTATTCTCATGTTCGACCCCTGAACATTGTTTTTTCCAAGTTTGGTGTGAATTGGAGCAACAGTGTGCTGTGCCTGTGGCCCCCCGGGGGCCCCTAACATGGCTCTGGTATAGCCAATCTGATGGCAGACCCCTGCACAGTGTTTGTGTTTTTATTCTATAAAGCATATAGGCCTAGGTACATTTCATTGTCTCCACCAGGCCGAAGATGTGACTGAGAGTTCTGAAACTATGTTTTAGCCCCCGTCCGTCCGTCCGTCCGTCCGTCCGTGTGTGCGTGCGTGAGTGCATGCGTGCGTGCGCACGCGTGTATGTGTGTGTGTTTGTCCCTCTGTCTGTGTTGTCCTTATCGACATGAAACTGTTTCTACATGCAGCCTCTTCTCTATGGAGACTGGAGAGTGATCGATGCTTCCTATTAAAGTGGGAGAGGCAATTAAAAGTAGAGAAGGGAAGTGCATCCTGTTCATCTGTAATCATTTGCTTTCTTAAAAACAAAACATGTAGGAGAGAGTGTTGGAAAGGGAGAACTTAGTGTGTTAGGGTGGGGAGACAAATATGTTTTATTATCTGTGCATGTCGTGTTCTTAATGGTCCACCAGAGGGTGCTGAAAACATCAAAACAAACTTGGGCCAAAATACTTGTCTCAGCTATGCACACCTCTAGTTTGCCTTGCATTATTTCGTTCTTATTTATTATTAATACATTCGTTAATTTACTAATTTATACTAAGAGAGCAAAGCAGAATGCTCAACAATGAAGAAAAGATCTAACTGGCACATCATCTGGATGGCAGGTGCAAGACCAACAGTGGAGTTAAGCAAAAATAAAAAATGTAATCCACACACAAACTTTGCAAAAGCTCCCAGTCAAGGCTTTATTATAGATTAACATTTCGACACACAGATTCTGAAGAAGACTGTTTGTCGAAACTGTAATTTATAATAAACCCTTGACTGGGAGCTTACAGTGTACAGACTTCTATTTTCTATTTTGCACGGCTCCACAATATCATGTCCATTTCAGATCTAGTTTTATTTACCTCTCCACAGACAGAGCAGGGCTTATTCTTTTTTTTGTTTTTTTTTGTTTTTTTGTTTGTAGTGGTGTACTATGTACATGTATCTTGTTTTTGTTTATAGTATTCTTATTTTTATGATGCATCTATGTATACTGCGTAATTGTATTATTTCTGTGATGAATAAAAATAATCAACACTGCTGTGTTGATTGTTTTGTTGTGACTTATGGACTGTTACACAAGACCACAACCACATTTTTCATTGTCTGAGAGTATAGGACCGAATTGTGCTGGCACTGGGCTTTGTTTACTGTACAGGAGATAGATTCCTGGCAGGCACCCTGCCAAGTCATTCTCCTTCTAAAGGGCTGGCCTGGACCCCAGCGGCCCTGCCTGGGTCACATGCAGCTTTTCATATAATTCATTTTTTTATGTACTGTATTTATTTATTTATTCCCACTTCCCTGCCAAATGGTCAGCTCTCTCTCACTGCACAGGCATGAGGCAGGGGGTAGTGTTACCTTCAGAACAGCATAGCCTAAAGCTGTGCTCATTAAAACATGGGATGTTCAGAATCTGGAGGTTTAAATGCACCCAAGCAGTTAAGTCCTCTTCAACTTTTCAACGTTGATCTCCACGGGACCTGAGGCATCTTCACTCAGCCATCATCACTAGCAACGCGAGCATATCGTCTCTGTCGGGTGAAAACCCTGTATGTCCAAAACCGTTCGTTTTGCATTTAGCATTTTAAAAATGATTTAAACTACTACTTTTGTGCGACCGCCTTGTATGACGAAGCAGGGCTTTACTTTACGAAAGAACGTACAAATTTGAAACTTGGAGATACAAGGTTTCCGCTCGACAACGACGAAATTATGCTGTGATCACTTTAAACGCACACTAATGCCTCCCCCCTTCCCTTTTGTGTTTCTCTCTCTCTCTCTCATATCTGATTCTCCTTACAATGCTGTGGTTCTCCTTGGGTCACCTCTCCCCCCTGTTGCTGTCGCTCATGTCCTGGATCCCTCCCCCCCCACTCTGGATGCTTGTGCTGGCTGGCCATCTCAGGTAAGTGTTCTGTTTTAAACTGTTACTCTCAGTCTGTCTGCCTCCCCTGTCTGTGTAGTTGTTTGGAACGCTCTCCCTCCCAGCAGAGGCTTCCAAGTGGAGAATGGGCAGTGATTTTAGATCAGGTGGGGAGTAGGATTGAACTGAATGGATTCTTAGCCCAGAGCAATGCAGTGCTACACCATTCCTTCATGATTGAAGCTCTGTGGCTTATCCTTATCTAGGTGATAGGTATCCCCCCCTTTTCTCTCTCCACACTTATTTAATCTCCTCCCTCGCCTACAAGGTAGAATCCTCTGTTTTAACTTAAACTCCAAAAGCCTACACATGGAACCAAATGGCCCTTATATTTGGTTATTTGTAGATATTTCACTCCATTATTTTCTGCATCATTTCCATCATTTACTATACAACCAGGCATGAGATGGTTCGTGTTTCTGCTGTGATTTTAGAGGATGCACAGAGGTGAATATAATTGAATCTGCAGGCAATGCAGCATAAAACATCTCTGAAGGAGTTGGAGAGTGCAAGATAATGAAAAACATCATAATCCTACTGTGACCGCACTCCAGCATCAGTTGGTATTATTATGGTCTGTCATCCTGTGAGCTGGAACATATTGGATCAACTGTCTTTGTTAGACCTGTGTGTTTGTGATGTGTGAGTGATATGTAAAAGAGGGGAAAAAGCTAAACTGGGAGAAAGCCATGAAGATTAGGTGAAATTAAGTGAAATGACTTTTCAGGGGCCGACTGATAAAACATCTAAACAGAGAATGGATATTGATGTTGCTGTGCAATTTGTGATTCTCAAAAATCTACTTACATATCCTGACAGTATAATGGCATAATATGCTATGATTGAATTGAATATTAACCCATTTAGAACGGGTACACATTATAGTGTATTATTATTTTATGCTTTAACTATTGAAAAATAGCAGATATACAAGCTCACAGCGCGAGCTTGTAGATCTGCTATTTTTGAAAAATCGTGAAAATTAGAATTTTGACCCTGAATCCTTCTAAGGTTTTTTGAAAAACCTATGTTTCTATGTCAGCAATCTGGCCAGCCATCATCAAAGAAAAGGTCCTTTTCACTTAACTGGAGCTTAGTTAGTTTGTTCTTGAGAGACTATATGTCAGTGGTTCTCAAACCTTTTCATGTGAAGGACCCCCAAAATGTATTTGGCCATGGACCCCCATCTCAAAATATCTAGTTCCAGGGACCCCCCAGAAGCAAAATTTGAGTTTCAAACGTTCGCTTTGAAAATACATATATTCAAAGATTTGCACACATTTTCACTACTTTTTCCAAAATAGGTGCCGCGCTTGTGCCGCGCTTGTATATCTGCTATTTTTCAATAGTTAAAGCAGTTAATAATCCTGGGCCTATACAACCATGTTAGAGGATAACAACAATCTGGATTACACGTATGTGCAACATGTGTCTCAGAGACAGACTCCATGTATTTATGAAGCAGACAGTCTCCTGTGATGGTGTATGTCTATTAGGGCTCTCTCTCAGCACTTCTCTGGAGTCTTGGGAAAGCTCATAGGCATGCAATATCTCTAAGTGGATTTCGGTGTCGAGGCAAACCGTAGCAACATCACACAACATGACCCAGCACTTTTGCTCTCACAACATCCACACATGGCTGCCCATACACACACATTCACACAATCATCTTTTATAAACTTTTATCTGATAGGCACGTGAAGAGAGAGAGCAGGGGAGTAATATGCAACAAATGGTCGGGCCGGCCGGGAATCGACATCAGGGGTCTTCAACAGGGGTCCGGGACCCCTAGCTAGGGGGTCCGCAGTTTTACTACAGGGGGTCCTCCAAATCTTTGTGTGATAGAAACTTTTTTTCTCCTTTTTTATATTAACTACTACTACCCTAGTGTCCTTATTCTGAGAACTTTAGCCAAAAATAGCAGATCTACAAGCTCACAACGCCTTGCAAAATATACTGATGAAAAATATACTGATGATTGTGCTGTCAAACAATGAAACTATATGGAATCTATGAAAAGTTTGTGGGGGTCCCTGCTTCATCTCTCTCTCAACTAAGGGGTCCTTGGCCTGAAAATGTTGAAGACCCCTGGACTAGATGTCTGGAGGACAGACGGTACTGCAATTACTTAGTATCAAAGTGGCACCATGCAGGTCTATTGCTAGACAGAATTACTCACTGCTCCACCTGGTGGCATTTGCAAGGTTTGCTGTTAACCATTAAAACAATCTCATAATACCATTTATTTCACGTAACAAATGGTCATTAACGCAGTGCTTCGCCACCTGAGCACTACTTTTTGTTCAGCTATCTGCTCAAAGATCTGTTCTTTTAAATGCCTTTGCCATGCAGTATTTTATCCCACCGCCTACCTGTTGAAATGTTTTGTCTGTGGTCGAATCGTGTTGTGTTCTGTTGTGTTCATTGTACTGTCTCTGACGAACAGAAGTGGCAGTGAAAATGTCAGACCTTTCCTCTTTTGCCAGGCAAAGCACCATTTCTCCTCGCATTATCATCTCTGCGAGATGAGACCACACCATGCGTCTTGTCACTTAGCTGATTTTAATATGTAGCATTATTAGACCTCCCATATACTGTGCTGAGCTCAGTGACTGTGTCCACAGCCCTGTTCTACCAGAATGCTCCACTAGATGGCATAGCATAGTCAAGAGTGGAACGGCTCTGAGACCTTCTCTTCAAAATGTTCCCACTGTTTCAACAGGTTGCTTAATTGGCCCTTTCTAGAAGCAAAGGCATGACCTTATATGACATGTTATCCCTTTGATGTCTCATTGCAACAGTTTAGGGATGACCAGGATATATTCAAGTGTAACTAATGACACCATTGATAATGTGTAAGATTCTAGCCATGTAAACATCTGTACAAACATCTGTGTGCGTGTGCGTATGCGTGCGTGCGTGCGTGCATGCATGCGAGTGTGTGTGTGTGTGTGTGTGTGTGTGTATATGCGTGTGTGTGTGCGTGCATGCGTGCGTGTTACCACATTGTGTCCAGTGTCCACCTATTAACCCCTGTCATCTATCCCCATGGGCTCTTAGCTACTAGCTGACAGTGATTGACAGGTGTGATAGCGACTGAGTAGTACGTGAACGTTTGGCGACAATCGACAAAACTGCCAATCTGCAAACTCACAACGCAACACGTTGGTGTATGTGGGGAGCTTGTACATCTGCTATTTTCACCAGAGATGTGGTGTACATCATGGGTTTTCAACAGGGGGTCTGGGACCCCTAGGGGGTCCTCGGAGTTACTACAGGGGGTCCTCCAAATCTTTGTGTGATAGAAGCTTCTTTTCTCCTTTTCTATATCGATCAAATGAAGCAGAGGTCCCTGCTTCATCTCTCTCTCAACTAAGGGGTCCTTGGCCTGAAAACGTTGAAGAGCCCTGGTGTACATAGAAAAAAGGAGGGACCCAGTACAGTCCTATGGGAGGGGGGCGGGGGGTATTGGGTGATTACGCTTGATTTATACCTTGTCACAAGCCGGTGGCCTCTGCCGGAAATATCAGCGCTTTACAGTACATGGGTTCAGCCCAACGAGGTGGAAGCGTTTTGTGGAGGCATCATTGGCTGTTATGTATTTGCCAGAGAGGTATTTTTATTTTCAGCTTTCTATCAATTGTACCTTGCCTGGGCTGCCTGGCTACATGAATGACTGACTCACGTTTTGAGCATTCGTTTTGCCCGACACACCACATGGCTGCCTCGGCATGATGAAGGGACTTGCTGGGATGGAAAGGGGGGGAGGGAGAGGTAACTGAAGTAATTACACTCATTTCTCAGCTTGCCGCCTGTTTGGAGGATGTTGTCTGCATTCTGAAATGGGTTCATCCTGTTGAAAGGAAGGTCTGACCATTTATAGAGGGCCATAATGGCACTCCTGTTGTGCCTGGTGTCTGTAAAAAAAACAGAGGAAAGGATTATGATGCATTAAATGGCACCTGCGATTAGTTTACTCAGCAATAACAGGGTGTGACACTCCGCCTGGCTGAAGAAGTGATAAATAAATGTAGACAGAGTATAATAACGGTAAGGCCTCCCTGCAGGGCTGGACTGTGAACAAAAAGCTTCCTGGGGAATTAAAATTACAGTGGCCCGCATATCTGTCCACGTTGACATAAAAATAATATAGTAGTTGGAGGGAGAATGCAGCCAAAACACGTCAACCAGCTGATCAGTCTGTCTATGAAAAAAATACAAGCTAAAGGAATCAGCATGATAGGACCAGCTCCTCTACCGTACGGTACGTATTTTTCACTCCCCAGTGTACTGCACTGGCTTGTAATTTATACGCTAATCAAATTTTTTTGACAGCACCTGCAGTTTTGCAGTCTAAAAAAGAAAGATCTTTTTATTTAAGCTGCACTAACGGTGAAGTTATTATCAACTTCATGCTGAAATGTGTTGTCATCCAAAGCAATAGTAGGAAATAAATGTATGCAATCCTAGCACTAACAGTGAAGTAATGCAATAATTGTGCGCTCACAACATGCATGTGGATGAGAGTCAGGGAGGCAATAGTAGAGAAACTGTTAATCTCACATGCTGCATACTTTCATGGCCGTATTTTAAAATGCATATTTTGCTATTATTATTACGACATGCTTTCTGGCAGACATTCTCTCTCTATTGAGCACCCGTTGCTATAATGTTTACAAAGACGTAATATTGCATTTACACAAGTGATATAGAATGAATGTTTCTTAACAGTTACAAGATACAGTACTGTACTGTAACATGTTTATGCTGCTGTGTACAGATTGGCACTGGCGATTAAGCTAACAGTGAGCCAGCGAATCCTGATCTTCTGTGGGACTCCTGTTTGCCCAGTGTCCTAAACCTAGCCCTTATGTCCTATGTCAGGGGTCTTCAACGTTTTCAGGCCAAGGGAGAGATGAAGCAAGGACCCCTACTACCTGTTAATAGATTCCGTATAAGTTTCATCTTTTGACAGCACAATCATCAGTGTATTTTGGAATCATGTCAATTTGTGTTTTCAGATATTTAAACACTCTGTACTTAGTCTGCTCTTTTTCCCCTCTACACCAAAGCTCTTTGCCGAAAATGGCCGATCTACAAGCTCACGCTGCGAGGCGTTGTGAGCTTGTAGATCTGCTATTTTTGGCAAAATTTCTCAGAATATGGACGTTAGGGTTCAAGAGGTTAATACAAAAACTCCTGTCCTATGTCACACACAGTGTTGTGTGTGCCATCAGCCTGATGCGCGTCCTCACTCAAAAATAACACAGCCACAAGCTCACAAAATGTGTCATGTTGTGAGTGTAATTTATCTTCCATCATGAAAAAACATGAATTATTGCAGTCATGAACATGCACAGGACGAACCATATAAATCGATAAAACATTATCCCAAACAGCTAGATTAACGTTACCACCCGATAAATTCATGGCAGGTACATAATATGTGCAGGTTTATGTTATGACATTCTTTACAGAAGTTTAGGGAGCCCGGTGTCCTTCCTCCAGCCGGTGGCGTGGACATGTTTTGATTAGATTCGAAACTTTATGAGATGTCAGCTTTAAAATTAATTGGAAAAGTGTTAATTAAATAAACGGATCTCAGTAAAACATGGCAAGGAACTAAACTGAGTTGTATACTATACATAGACCTGCATACTACACTGACTAATGATTACTTACGGACTACATAATTATTGTCAATCTTGTAAAAACATTGCAGTGCTGTTCCATCTTTGGCCTTCATTGAATCTGTAATAGGGTATGATTGTCCAGGGCCTGTAGCAGCTACAGTAGCTACAGCAGGACAATTTGTACCGTCACTGACACTATAATAAAGGTCATTACTACAGAGTCGAAAGAAGCATAACGGATGGCCTAACCCCGCCTCCCCACAAAATAGCACATTAGCATATATCCAATATAATTTTCATATTTTTCATAGCAGAATGACAACCATAATGTCCAGAGAGTAACCCACTATATAAAACAAGCTCAGTGAAATACATGTAATGTAAAATGTATGCACTGTAGCTATAGCGTTATAAATTTTGCAGCCCTACACTCCATTGCATCTCATTTGTTCCACTCATTTTCAATCACTAAGATGCATCAGATGAGTGACTGGCTGACAACTGCATGACCTACATTTGCTGCCTGATATCTCCGGCTGCTTTGTGGGGGGAAAAGAACATCTGATCTGACAGTGTATTGGCCACAGGTTTGTGTTATAAGACTAAAAAGGCAGAGGTAAAAAATATTTCACAATGACATTGCCTGTAGTGTTTTTTCACAGACACTAATTAGCAGGAGAGGCCGAATTGAGTTCACGTTTCTGTTTTTCTGTTTCATAACTGTTCATGGTGGCCTGATAGCAATCACACAGAAGCCACAGTAGTGCTAGTTCTGCACTGCCTAAGGTGCCTTTGCTTCTTATAATCCATTTTATTGAGAATTCTTTGACCCTGCCACTAGCAACGTAGCAATGTAGGACGGTTGGATGGTCGATTGCCATGGATTTTGCTGTGGACTTTTATGCTCCCTGGAGATTTATTTTTTATTTTTATGCTTTTGCAGATACAGATACTACAGATACATATATTGCAGATGAATACCATTCACAGAGCTTATCGCTAATCTGCCACCGCTCAGGAATATATAAAACAGATTTTGTGTATGCTTGGAAGTCCTTGAGCTTTAGGATTGCAGCCTTGTGCTTGATGTTTGTTTTGGGGGGCCGATTTACACTACCCGAACTTGGGAAGCATAGACTTGCGTCCTTGGGAGTTCAGACTTGCAAGTTCTCCTCAGGAGTAGGGACTTCCAAGAACAGGAGGACAGGAGGACGGGAGGACGGGAGGACGGGAGTACGGTAGTTCTGCTATTAGAACAGCAGCATACTCAGTCACCATCTCAGCTTGCTGCAGCGCATTTCCACTGTGTGTTTCTGTGAACATGTTCAGAGCAGCAGATGTACAAGCTATCTTAAAAAAAAGAAGAAAAAAAAAAGAAAAGAAAAAGATGAATAGGGGGATTAGTATAGTTTCTGAGCACGTTAAAGAAACGATCTTGAAATGTATGTCTGTTGTCTCCATCTTCAAAGGAGAGATGTTCAGTAACTGTAACGATGTCCAAACTGCAATAAAGATGGTGACGCATCTATAGTTTCCACTCCAAGCTGGTCCGTCGTCTGCTCCAAATAACTCCATTGACATTGTTAACCAGCTACCTGATACTAGGTTGTAAATTCCTCAATGGAAGAAGGAGACCACCTCCAACCACTGCAGATGTATTAACATACTCATTGCCTCTTATCTATAGTTCAACCCTTAGGCTAAATACTGTTGTTGTCGGGTGGAAACCTTGTATGTCCAAAACCGTTTGTTTTGTATTTATCATTTTAAAAATGATTTAAAATAGTGAAAATATCTGATCTAAAAGCACACATAAGTGCGAGGAATTTTTTGCTTGTAGATCTGCTATTTTCACTAGTTTTGTACAACAATCTTGTATGATGAAGCAGGGCATTACTTAAAAAACATACACATTTGAAACTTGGAGATACTAGGTTTCTGCCGACAGGGACGAATGCGATATACAGTGTACAGTATATGCACACATGCCCATACACAGAATATAAACAACTGTTGTTAAAAGAAATCTGTAGACTTTATGCAAATGTATAAAAATGTATGTATTCTCTCAGTGGGGTGGCATCAATACATTTCCTAGTTTATCTGTACATTTCCTGCGGGACTATAATTCCACAACAGCGACTCTTGTCAGATTCCTGTCAAAACAGTAAACTAAGGAGGGACATTTACAGTACCCAATGGGATGGATACAGTGGAGCCGGTCAACGTTTGTGTCTTCTATCCAGGTAAATAAACACACTGTATGAAGTAGCACAATTTGAATACAAAGATTTAAACTAGCAGCTGCATATGTGATATTAATAAATATTGAGCAGTTACAGGACCTATACATCTGCTAAAACGAATAGCTTTGTTCACAGACAAGCTTGTGATATCCAGCAACTGGTTCTCTACTTCTCCATCTGCAAACAGCTCTCCTGTCGGCAGAGCACAGGTGGTAGCTGCAGAATAGATGAGATGTAGAATGTGTTAAATACAGCTCAGTAGAATGACAGTGGGGATAATAGCATGGCCTAGGCGTCACCGGGAGAAGCTGCTGGGACCAGTGTTGTAATAGTCGCGTGCCCCCGCTGCTCCATATCTAAGCAGGGGTCTCGCCTCTCACGCATACGGACATGCATTGATCCCCAAACCCCCCAAGTTCACACCTCGCCAACGCTTTAGTGTCACAACAGGATGTTTTAACAAAGAAACAAGCCTATATGCCTATCAATAGACCTGTATAGTAGGTTTTGAGCGAGACGTCTCTAGATAAGCGACCCCCCAAACATTTAATCACTATTGCATTGCTGGCTGGGACCAAATAGGTTTCACATTTTGAAGTCGAAAAACAACTTTTGCCTTTAAGCAATTCAAAGTAATAGGTCGCAGAGGGTTTTTGTTGATATCAGCCGAACGCGGGAGTCTATCCCTGTTTCAATGCGCTAGACCCCTGGGAGATGGATTGCTGAGGTGGGGTGCAACATCTACCATCATCTACCAGTATTTACCACACAATCTTTACCTACCTATATGCTACTACTTATACACAGAGTTTCCGGTGCCCTCGATCGAACCCAGAAGCTTGTGATCTAAAGGCGAGTGCTCTACGAACTGAGCTATCTTGTGATCCAAAAGCAAATACTCTGAGCCTTCTGATCCAAATGCGAGTGCTCGACGACTGAGCTATCCAGACACTATTCAATGTAAAGCACCAAATAAACTGAAGCCTGTCCCCTAAATCTGTCTAAATCTATCTTCAAGCTGGGACAAAATAAATGCAGATGCATTATGGATAACATTTCCTTTTATCTAACAATGACTTGACCTGGGATGATTGTGCCGATATAGAGCCGTTGCAATGACTTATAAAACACGACTGGCATATCCTTATGACACCACCAGGACAGTGCTGCAGTGCCTATAAACAAACAAGTCCCGGCCACCACAGATACAAGAAGGCGGCAAAAGAGATGTTCCGTTCTAGACCTGAGGAGCTGTCTGTAAAGGCATGGATGGAAGAAGATATGCCGCGGCAGCAATGGACCCTGCTGAATCGACTGCGTACGGCTGCTTCAACACATCTATGAAGAAGTTTGAGCAGACTACCGACCACATAATCTCTGCCTGTCCCCTGTGTAGATCACCATTGGAGGCAGGCGTCTTTGATGTGGGACCTGAGACGAGCTGGACATCTGAGGATGATACACGAAAGAAGGAGAAATCATGGTAAAACTTAAAATGCTTGACGGGTATCAAGCTTACTTTAGATGTAAGCAAATGTTTTGTGCACGTTTGCACATTACAGTGCATTGCAAATATGAAACAAGAAAAGTCTCTGAAAAAGAGATTGAAATGGCTCCAATGTAGGAAGTGCACAAGAACACAGCCATACAGCTCTAATTTGGTATTTCGGTACTGCAACATCTCAGTTTAATGCCAAAGTTATGTGTATTTTGGTATGTTTTTGCTTTTTGGCACCTGTCAAGACATGAGTGTTGTTTTGTTGTATTGTTTGGGTTGTGTGCTCCCTGCGGACTCCGGAAAGGTCAGTGAAGGACCGACTGCTGCTCAGCAGCCGGTGCCTTCCAAATAAACATATAAAAAAAGAATAAGACTGCAGCTATGTTCCCCTTTAGAGAACTTTATGGCAATTTCCTTCATTCACTGTCTGTTTATCGGTTTTACACAATTGCTACCTTTTTAACAAAGCTTTGGCTTAGTCTTTTCCCCCTAGGTCAATTACTCTATGCCTTAATTAGTTTTTAATTTACTTTTTACCACAAGAAGGGCTTTTTTGTCTTGCCTTTGTTATTTTTTTTATGGCATTGTTATGTTTTTAAACTCTGTACTTGATTTGCAAAAATGTAAACTATGATTTGCAAAAATGTAAAGTGTGTTTCAAATAAAATCTATTATTGTTATTATTATTCTATCTGACTTGGATGTGGTCAGAATTTACCAGATTTTCTAATGATACAGTATAGTACCGAAGATAAGATCCACAACACACACACACACACGCACGCACGCACGCACGCACGCACGCACGCACGCACGCACGCACGCACGCTCACACACACACACGCATGCACGCTCACACACACACACACACACACACACACACACACACACACACACACACACACACACACACACACACACACACACACACACACACACACACACACAGCCTTGCTCACTCTTGCTCCTTTGTTCATCAAGGGATCGCAGGCTGAGGCGTGCATGTGAGCAATTGTATTCTATAAGTTGGTAATGATATGGCACTCTCAGAGCACAACACAAAAATCTTTTTTGTACTATAATGGTCATGGATACTGTATATATATGGAATAATTGTGAAGAATTCCTGCAAAGCACGTGCCCTCAATACAACAGTATCATCATTTGTACTTTGCCATGTATATAGCTGTGTATTCAAATAAAACATCCTCATAACATTGTGCCATGATGAGATGGCACAATGTAACCATACCACTCCATCACAGAACAAACCTCTTTTTTATTTAAAGGAGCTATAGTCAACCTTTTCTTAAAAAACGGATGCTAAAATGAAAATAATGTTCGAAAATATTTTATTAAAAAAAATATGCTTCTTATAATATATGTGTTTCTGTTCAAAAATGTCCACAAAAAGCGTAAAATAATGATAAAATAATCATTTTGGCCTTTGTCAGAATGATACTTTGTTTACATCCTATCAATCCATATAAAAGAATAGACTAGGATGTAAACAAAGTGTCAGTCTGACAAATTATTTTATTTTAGCATCCGTTTTTCAAGAAAAAATTGACTATAGTTCCTTTAAACTCTACTGCTCAGCCATTGAACTCACAATAATTAGTTTTGCACTGAGTTAATTGGTAGGGTTGTCTTTTGTCACATTTGCATTGTCTTAGTTCAACTTCCCACTAGGTTTCGCCTCAGCCTCCCTCAATCAATAATGTTGAAGCTTTGTATAAGCTCTTACTTTACTCACATCAAGTGTTGCTTTCACTGCATGCCAGAGGCTAATGCGGTGGTAATGAGTAATTTTAGGGCTGTCTGTGGCCCAATGATTGTTTTCCTTCTCTCTCTTGCTGATAACATCCTACAGTGTGTGATGAAGGGGTTTCAGATTTTAGATTTCATTTTCTGGTCCTGATTGAAAATCCATGTTCGCTGTCAGTGGAACATGTCAAAGAGCAAAATGCAGGTAGTACAGTATACATTAGAACTGACTTGTGATTGCCGAGCAATCCGAGCACCTAAACAAGATAAATTACAGCAGCAATGTGTGCTTGATTTGCGCAGAAATATGCTATTGTGTCCAATTATGTCCAACAATTGAATGCTCACTTGGCCTCAGTCTGTAGTGTAACCTATTTTTTCACATCGTGCTGAGTCACAGCTTTCGCTGATTAGAACTTAGCTGTCTCTTTAATCACCTTGGAACAGTCCCCATACCAGGCTTTTTATATGTTGCTCCACAAGAGTATGTTGCGGTGATGTGCTTTTCAAGAAAGTGTTTGTTTTGTGCTTATGCTGTAACAATTTCTATGCATTATAAACATACTTATAATGCATAATCAATGCATAATAATTATAATCTGCTTATAACACTGTATAATTAATTACAGTTATAAGAACCAGCATTGAATTGTTTAAGTAAAGTAAGTACCTGGTACTGTGGCAGACACGTTTTGTGTTATTCTCGCATTGATTTAATGTTATATTTTTTCACTTTACTTAAAGCTCCCAATGACCACTTACAGTGATTTATAATGACACTATTAGCATTATATAGCATTATATACATTATATAGCATTATATACTGTATTATTATAAGGGATTATGAAATTATTATAATGTATCACAACTATTACAATTATAATACACTTGGATACTTGGAAATAAATGTCTAAGTGTCCAGCAATTATGATACTTGACCTTAAATGTAATTTATTATGGTTGTAGTTATAAAGCATTATGAATATGTATGAGTGCTTATAACTGTAATTATAAGCAGAGTGTTATAAGCAGATTATAATGCATTTTAGGTTCTCATGCATTCAATCTCAAACATGTCAAGGTCCTCAAATTAACATGTATTTGGCCGCGGACCTGGAAAAGTTTGTGCCAGCTGGAGCCCCACAAGACCTGCGTTATTAGTAGTAAATTAGATACAACCGTGAACCTGGGTAGAATGCTTAAAGGAGTAGTTTATCCACCAAATGACTTTTTTTCTATTGATTTCTCACGCCATGGAGATTTGAGGTCAATAATATTCTTTTGTATTTGTCGCATTCCTAAGACAAATTTGATAATAGTAAATGTAACCCCATTGATTCCGCATGCATTTGGTTCCCCTCCTGGAATCAATGGGGATAAAGCTGTTGCTGAAAATACAAGATCAACATGCTTACAATGCGTCACAGCGTGACATGTTATTGATGTTATTTATTGATCGTAGCATGCTCTGAAAATGCATGCAGCCCACCCATCTGACCACTTAATACTGGTTAGATGGGTGGGCTTTGGAGGTTTTCAAGCGGACCCTGATCCAGAATAGGGTTGAGAACCACTGATCTAATGAATTTATGCATGTAATGACACCCATTCAAAAGACTATTCCATCCCTTTTTTAATGAGTTTTTCCTCTCTCTCCTGTCATGACAATGCACACACACACACACACACACACACACACACACACACACACACACACACACACACACACACACACACACACACACACACACACACACACACACACACACACACACACCCTCTCTTTCTCTTTTTCTTTCTCTCTTTCTCTCCATTTTGTCATTTCTTCTTCCATGTGCCATCGTTGGCGACTTGGCAGGCTGCGCCGCTCACTCTCTGTCTGGCAGATTAGGCCAGCCGCAGGGGACAGACATGAATTAGGAGCTAGGTGAACAGGGAGGAGGGGGCCAAAACAAATCTCACTCTGCTCTGGTTTGTGTCCCGTCTCTCCCCAGAGGTTGCACGGCTTGGCGCCCGAGTTAAATGGTGTGAGGAGATTGGGCCTGCGTCCCAACATGAGCCCTTGCCCAGAACCCCGCCTTGGGGGGTCTCCATGTCTCTCGGCTCCCTTTTTAAGAGCACTGCGGCTCTGCCTGTGGGAGCAGATGGGCTGTTTGAGAAGGCGATGTTTTGCAAGTCCACAGTGGAGCCCCCACAGAGAGTGCTGATGACAGGAGCAGAGCAATAGAAGTCATCAGCATGGCTCTGCAGGGCCTCACACTGACTCCCTTTCACACTGAAGACATCATTAGGGTAATGGTGTTTATGAAGAACCAAGGTGTCATAGTGAGCCCTTGAGTCCATGTTTGTTGAACTCGGCGGCGTAACTACTTCATCCAAGGCAGAGAGTTTGGATGTCACTCTGTTCAAGTATAATCTTAACTGGATTTCGATTGGGTTATCGACCGCCATCCGCTTGGAGGAGGATGACTGTGTTACAAGTCTAGTTTACAGATGCACAGGCAGCCCTCTGTGATCCATATCTGGGACTTTAGTGTTGCTAGACATTTGTATCCATTTTGTGTGCTGCTGCTGTGCAGATGCAGTCTTGTTGTCAAGACGCAAATATTGAGCTTTGAGTCGTTTTCTGGCAGAGCCATGGCAAATGAACAAGGAAAAACTTGCTGAAATGATTATGACTTTGACGCGGTGCTCTTATACATCGTTTTGTGAGAGGGGGTAGGAGGATGTAAAGCATCCTCTGTAATAAGAATCTTTATCCATCCCTCCAGCCGCCCCCAGCTTGTCTGTCAGGGTGGCGAGGCTAGAGTGGAATGAAGAGATGGGAGATTTCATTGATGGGGAAACAAACATGACATCGATTTAGCCAGAGGATGTAATCTCTGAGCTGTCATACACGGTTGTTTTTAGCTTTGGTGCATTGCACCCAAGGCAATGTTCCAGCCTGCAAGGAGGCATAAAAGATAACCTGAGTGCACTCTTTAAAGCAGCTTATGGTATATGTGTCCCTGTGATTATTTTTTATTTTATCAAGTTATGTGTCCTGTTAAATGGGGTGAATGTGTGTAATGATGTTTCCATAACCTGATGTTATGTGAGCAGAGTGTGCTCACACAAAATAGGTCCAATATTTATTTATTTTACCCCCTGTTCCACAAAATAGACAGTCAGTGAATCATTTTTAACAAGGGCTATTCACGCAGTGTTGATTTTTGTGCTTGAGATAGGCTTCTCTGCTTCTCAATACCGAATGTGACCATGCTCTAGCAATATTTCAGCAAGGACCTGAATGTTTGGCCATGACTTCAAAGTACTTCAATGATTCGATCTGCTTCCACAATTGGCTGTCTGCCTTTTCTGTAACTGTAGGTCATATATTGAGAGGAAATCTTTTAATCCTTTTAACACTTTCAACATGTCCACAGACACTGGGCTTTGTTGGAGGACCCGACTGACCAAATAAGACTTCAGTTGAAGAAAACAGTAAAATCTCAATGGGACAGGACAACAAAAAGATCATTGTATACCCCTGTTCCTTCAGATCACTGATGGAACTTGGCCATCCTTACATGAACTGCCCTGTCCCTATTCTGCCCTGCTATGCTCAGTCACATCTTTCTGTGATAAGAGCATAGGTGTGTATTTAATAACCTCGGTACAGTCTGCTATGTGTTTTGTTTTGATTCTTAGCTTTCAATAGCTCTTCTTCCTAAGATCAGACCTCCATTTCCCCAAGATTTATGTTGCAATGATATGCAATGTATTGTAGTGTTCTCTACAGGGAGTTAACACAACATAACATTGAGTGAGATTGATATGTAATATAGATGGTATAACCGTTAGTATATTTCAGTTATAACATTGATTGTTTTAAATCAATTTGGAGATGATAAGTTTGTCCATCATACTGTAGGGTTCAGTGAACGGCAGCAGAACTTGCAGTCTGGGTGGATAAGATAGAACGGTCGGTGAGTGACTTCGAGAAATTAAGCCCCATATTATTATTATTAGTAGTAGTAATAATAATATGGGGCCTAATTTCATAGTAGTAGTAGTAGTAGTAGTAGTAGTAGTAGCAGTAGTAGTAGTAGTAGTAGTAGTCTCTCTGAGAGAGAAAATGTAGTGGATAGCAAAAGTAGAGGCTTCTATGTACTGTAACCAAGCCCCCAGAACCCAGGGCTAGATTTGAAGCAACCCCGATGGTGGCCAAAGTTGGAACTGCAGCCTAAAAAAAACATGAACGCTAGCATGTAGCTAATCCAGGTGCATTCTGGGGGAAATTGGCCACTACCTAGTGGCCAATTTCCCCCAGAATGCAAGCTAGCATGTAGCCGTTGCTTCAAAACGCCACTGAGCATGTGCATTGAAATGATAGTGGGGGCGGGGCCGGTCCGCTCTCTATTTTATATATACTCTATGACTGTAACACAAATGTAATAAAATACTGACATTTTTTTCCCTCTGGATGTCACACTATGTCACACTATTCCCAAGATGTTCAATAGTCTACCGATCAACATTGTTAGACAGCTTTTCAACCAACAAATAAGGAAGACATGACTCAAAATCAATTGTAAAAGTACAAAGCCCTTGGATCACTCATGGATGTCTGACAGTCAGACAGTTGTTGGCAAGTATCTTCTTGTTAGCATGAACTAGACTAGACACAACTCCAATTGGCTGTTTCGCTGCTGCAATACTTACAATGGAACACAAATACAGGTATAAGCTACAGATACAAATAGAAACTTGAGAAGTGGTTGTGAGCGTGGTTAACCTCAGTAAAACTATGCCTTAATCTTAACCCTAATGCCTAACCTTAAAGGGGATTACAACTCATTTTCAACATTGAACTATGTCATTAATATACAGTACATTATTGTTGTGTGGAAATACGAAAAAAGTCCTCCCCTTCTGTGTTGCCTAGATGGAGGATTGATTGTGGGGTCATGTGATCAGATGTACTCTTTGGCATGCAGAGTACATCTTCATGATGTCACTGACCCGTCAATCAATCCTCCTTAATTCAAAGTTGAAAATGAGTGGTATTCCCCTTTAACTAACCTTAATCCTAACAGATATTATGCCTAAACCTAACCTCAAAACCACACCCACCTGGGCGAAACACCTGGGAAAGAGGGAATCCCTGCGGCTGTTCTGTTCCAGAAAAACTAACATGAGACAGCTCTCTAAAGGGAAGCACACCGGCCGCAGGTGGCTGTGCAGCATTGACACGTGTGAAGTGCCACGCGTAAACACCAACTGGATCCGGTGCACTGCCGTGCGGAGCATCCATTTCCCCTGGTGAGGAAAAACATTTTCACCTTGCGGCAACACCTAGAAATAGAAACGCGGCGTATCAGAGCGGCAGGCGAGGCGTCAGACCCACGCATGTGCGCGTCTGATGTCGCCGGTGTGGGTTAGTTCATTTAAAATAATGGGGGCGGTTGTTTTGACGCTCGCCTTCCGTGGCTGGTGTGAGTTCCCCTAAAGAATAGCCAAACTTTGGGTCTTTACGTAAGTTGTTTGTTGAGAGTATGGCACTTTTGTGTTAAATGAGTGCAATTACTATCATGACTCACTTCTGATGGGACAAATGCAAAAAAAAAAAAAAAAAAAAAAAAAGATAAAACAGGATGAGCAGCTTGCAGTTTACAACAAAGCATTTGTTTTGTTTTAGCGGGACAGAAGTGGTGAGCGAGCGGATGAGTGAAATCTGTCTTGTTTATTGGCAGCAGTGAGAGAGAAGGAAGGGTTGACTGTGTATTTTCCAGAAGCAAATGTTTTCCCTCCGTTCCCTACAGGCCCCCTGTGATTGATGCACATGTCCCCCCACCCCCCCTAAAGTCATCTTGGACACAACAATCATTTGTAAGGGAGACAAACATTACCCTAAGGCTGGAACAGGGAAACTGCTCAAGGCATTTGCCATTAAATAGGTCATCTCTCAAAATGCTTTGTCAACTACCATGATCCGTCTGTCAAAAGAAATATAAGAAAAAATAAACCTACATTTACAAAAATGGACAGTCATGCCTCTGAAATGAGCATTTTCATCGTTGCATTACTTATTTTAATATACATTTCCTTTCATTTCATCTCTGGGTCAGCTTGTTGTGCTGCGGCAAGCCTTGTGTAGCACACTCCAACTTGTTGCACTGTGAAATCTTCATGATAACGCCTGTGAAAGAATGACACTTAATATCTTGAAATCAAGAACAGAAAGTGGCTATTTTTGTGTACCCTAGTGTCAGCATTATATTCCACACAGACGTCAAGTCTCTAACATCAGATAAATGGCATAAATCTATCTGCTGTCTCAATTGAAATTGATATTGACTTTTACATTGGCATTGGGGCCAGCCATGGCCAGCGAGCTATCCACCATCCAGCCACTGTATCCCAACTATCCCATTAGCTTACTTGAATAAATCAAGTGCTGGAGACAAGTTGTTCACCATATTATGCAGTCTTTCAAAAAAAGACACCCCAAGCTCTTGAAACAATGTCACTGGTTTCTGAGACAGAAATGGCAAGAATACTTAATCCATATCTGCAGGGGCGTCACACCAAATTCTGGGCCCTGGGTACAAGGATTCACTGCGGGCCCCCCATGAATGTTAACTATTGAAAAATAGCAGATATACAAGCTCACAGCGCGGCACCGAGTGCCGCGCTGCGAGCTTGTAGATCTGCCACTTTCCTACCCCTTGTGACGCCCCTGCATATCTGTGTCAAACTCTCTCTCTCTCTCTCTCTCTCTCTCTCTCTCTCTCTCTCTCTCTCTCTCTCTCTCTTCATTTCTCATGATGGTATAATTATTACAGTACTAGAAGAACAGTGTATATCTGTCTCTTATAATAACGTCTCCAGTAGCTGCACCTGCTAAGCCCCTATGGCTTTTACCTGCTACTTAGTATGACTGTCACATTCCAAGTGTGTTTCAGCCTTCACCCCTCACGACTGCAGGGAAAGGAAGAATACCATAATAAACAGAGCTCCAAATGTCTTCTCATTACCTCACATCCGAACACCGCACACATGAAAAATTACGTTTTGAATGAGTGAGTACAAACTGTCAGCCCAAATTATTGACAATTCCAAGTGATTTATTTTGGCTGTTTTTTACTGCAATTGTTTTCTCTATTTGTTTGTTTGTTTGGTTGTGTTTAATGTATTCCGATATACTGTATTTGGGGATTACCGCAGGATTTGTGTGTGCATCAGAGGGGCTGTCATTCTGTCAGTCTGTCCTCATTCATTTAAATCCTCAGCAGGTTGACCAATGTACTGTATCTGAAATTGCACATTATGCAGAGGCGACAAAACCAATTTCTGCTGGCGAAGACGGATTTCCCTTTCTTGTCCCAAATTTAAGCAGTGTATTAGCATTTTTGTAAACCCTGTCACTCAATTATAGGACTGTCTGTCCTCATCCATTCACAGGCATTTTTCTCCTCAGCGAGTAGACCTATCGATCTGAAATGGAGGGTATGCACATGCATAAAGTGAATGGCAAATCGAGTGGCAAAGTGAGTTTAACATCGTTTAACGTTGTTTAATGCAATCAGATAGGACTTTTCTTTTTGGATGTACTGTATGGGCTGTCAAGGCCAGAAAGTAGTTTTTTGCAACTCAGTAGGCGTTCCTGCATAACTTCCGGGTATGATGATGATGTCACACGCATACCCTCTATTGCTTACATGTATTGATAACTGGCTTATTAGGGAGTGATGAAGCCGATTTTACACTTTACCCGAATGTAAGTTACATTTTTGCCACATGCTAGGCTATGGGATCTAGTCGCAGTCCCATACCCTGGAAGGGCTGTTTGTTGTCGGTTGGTTGTCAAGGTGACTGTGGTAGGGGTGTGTGATTTGGGCGTTGATGTTCCAGGGTTAATTGATTGGCAGGTGTTTCCAATTGTGCTCTCCTCTTTATAGTAGCAGGCTGGACCTGAGCCAACAGGGAGAGAGCGCTGGCTCAATGGTGCAAGGTTAAAAGGTTAAAACAAATATTGACTCTCTGGTGGCACCAATCACACATCTGGTAAATCTGTCCATAAGAAAATGCACTGTCCCAACTCAGTGGAAAGCTGCTGTTATAACACCTATATTCAAATCTGGCTCAAAAACGGACATATCAAACTATAGACCCATAAGCATCTTACCTGTTATATCAAAAGTGGCTGAAAAGTGGATTGTAAAGTCTATTGTTAAACATCTAGACAAAGGCTACACCCCTCTGCATCCTATGCAGTTTGGGTTTCGAGCCTTCCACTCCACTGAGTCAGCAAATTGCTTATTCATTGAAAAGTTAAAGTGTGCTTTGAACAAAGCCCCATGCGCAATGGCAGTATTTTTGGATTTCAAGAAAGCATTTGACTCTGTCAGCCATCAGGTCCTCTTGTCCAAACTAACACATTTCAACTTGTCCCCAGAGGCCATCAAATGGTTTACATCATACCTATCAAATAGAGAACAGTGTGTTAGTATAAATGGCATCAAGTCTCCTTATCACACTTGCTCGGTTGGTGTCCCCCAGGGATCAATAGTAGGACCAATTCTGTTTTCTCTGTTTATAAACGATCTACCTGATGTATGTAAAGATGTACATATTCAGATGTACGCAGATGATGCTGTTATACTGACTCATGGAAAGAGCTATGCAGAGGTGTCAACGGTTTTAACTTCTGTTCTGACCAGCGTTCAGGACTGGCTTACAGACTCATGCCTGCTCCTGAATGCAAAAAAGACGGTCTGCATGGCTTTTTCCAAAAGACCAGTTGTGATGGAATCATCAAATGTGTTTCTGGGTGGAGAGGAACTTGAACTTGTGTCAGAGTTCAAGTACCTCGGGGTCATGTTAGACTCAACCCTAACCTTTAAAAAACATGTAAAAAAGGTTACAAACACAATCAAGTTCAACCTTCAGAACTTTAAACAAATCAGACCTTTTTTGGTAGTTAGTGCTGCTAAATCGTATCTCCAATGCATGATCCTATCACACATTGAGTACTGTTTCACAAACTGGTCTTGCGCAGGTATAACGACTCTCAAACCCATTGAACAGCTATATAAGAGTGCGCTTAAGGTATTCGATAGGAAACCCCACTCATATCACCATTGTAATATTCTTCAGAGGTACCGTTTTTTGAGTTTCGCTAATTTTAAGGTTTTTAAACAGGTCAGTATCATATATAAGACCCTAAATGGTCTATGCCCACCTCCCCTAAAGGAATTCATAAAAAGGAAGCCTGATAGAGGACTCAATACTAGAGCAATCACTAGAGGGGATTGCGAAGTACCGTACCGGGTAACCGCTTTTGGAAAAAACACCCTTTCAGTGCAGGGATGTTCAATCTGGAATGACCTATCTCTAACAATAAGAGACTGTTTGTCATTTCCATCCTTCAAGTTCAATCTAAAAAAATGGTTAGTTGACAATCAAACCTGTGACCATGTATAGTTCTAAGAGTACAGCTCATGCCATGTACGTATATTTTTAACTATCCTTTTTTAATGTAGGGTACTGTTAGTAATATGTGTTGTTTTGTTGTTTTTTTCTTGGTTCAGGAAAAATAGTATTTGTATGTATGTTCTTAGGCGCCCTCTCCTAATGTAGGGTTACTGTTTGTTGGTATGTATTGTTTTGTCTTCATGTGGGGACTACGGATGAAATTTAGCATTCTTGCTAATTCCGGCTTATTTACATTGCATTCATGTAGTGTTCATTAATATGCATTGTCCCGTCTAAATAAACAAATAAAGTAAAGTAAAGTAAAGTAAGTAAAGTAATGGATTTTGATTTAAACCGAAACGCATTGCAAGCTGCACAGACCCAGCAAGGTGGGCTACATAGACTTAATATCGATATAATCCTGTGTTGTTCATGTACCTGTGTGTAGTCAATAAAGTGCAGAAGCTTTAATTACAAAAGGGTCCCATCAATAATGTGTTGGCAAGAGCCCACAGTAGGGCAAGAGCCCACAGTAGCACTCCGCATGCTGCGGTGACATAACGGCCAGTCGGCGGATGGTGGCATTTCTACAGTTAAGCGGTCGAGAATGCATTTCGTCTCCTTAGTGGATCGGCGGACAGGGGTGAAAACATAGGGCCCTACCTTGCACGCCACCTTACCCCTTATGCCTAAACCTTTTTAGCAATTTTTTACTATTTTGAAAAACATTTTAAGATGGTTCAATATGCCGATCTACAAGCTCACAACGTGCCGATGTAGATTGGCTATTTTCACTATTTTTAAATGTTTTTAAAAATATTAAAAAATGGCACAAATCTTCAGGCATAAGGGGTAAGGTGGCGAAAATAGGGCCCATAGTCTCGAGCCATAGTCTCCATTGGCGGGGACAAATACAATAATTTGCAAGCTATCTAGACAAGGGGTGCATCCCCCCATACCGACATGCTGCCATTCAGACATCCCCCCCATTCCGACACTAACCCCTGGAAGTGCTGCCACTCAGACAATCAGAAGAACATGTCTGAATGGCAGCATGTCGGCCTGGAGAGCGGCCCCCCAAGAGAAGGAATAGGCTGCACTTCAATGAAGTTGAGCTGTAGAACGCATTTACTGTGGATGGACTCTCTTCAACTGCCTATTTGGACAGCTAAACTAAAGCTTACTCAGATCGAGTGGAATTTGCAAAGTGCCTCATTTATAAAACTATAGCTGATCGATCTACAAGCTCACAACGTGTCTCCACGAATCACACTACATACATCTATTGACCCACACACAATTCCACGTAATTACTTGTTACTGGAAAAGTTTAAATATTACAGTACAAAAACATCTTCCACCATTCAACTACATCAGTAACCCATCAAAGCAAACAAGACAATATATTATGCATATTATATATTATCCTCACTTTTCCATTATGGTCCACTAATTATAATTTGAGACAACTTGCCTTCAGACCTGTTTTAAAATGCATGCTTCAATGTAATTTATAAATGGTCTTGAATTAGAGAACATTCATTAGAGGACATCCTCACCATTTTGAGAGCCATGTCCTGGACTGATTGCCTGGATTGCCAGTTAAGATAATTAGGCAGTACACATACATAGCTCACTGCTGACTCCCTCTAATGAGAAAATTGTGAGCTGTTTTAATTTATCCCGTGCATTTGATGATTACTCATTTGTTAATTCAGCCCAAAATTGTCACTGCTGTCAATGCTAATTAGAGGGTTCATTCTTGCCATGCCGCCTGGAGCACAAGTAGTTCAATTATATTCTGACAGTCATTTGTGACTTAAATACATAAATGGAAGTGGGCATGCACTGCACTGATCTGTGCAGCCAGTAGTAGCAGCCATGCTAAACAGAGCTTAACGCCTTGGTTGTTTACTTGTTTACTGGTTGTTGTATTTGAATGTCAAGTAAGCGCAGGGTGGGGGTGTCAATCAATCAAGAAGGTTTATTTGTCACTTAGTCAAGCAGCGATATGTTGGTGTGATGTTATCAGTCAGACTGTGCTACAGCAACAAAGCTCTCTCTGTTAAGATTACAGTGTAAAATATAGTTGCCCCAACAAGAATTAAGTCCAAAACCAGTTTAAATCACAGTTTATGTTTTTATTATTTTGCATACACTTTGCACTGTTCGGCATATACTTTGCAAATATTAAAATTGTCAGATTTGGAATTGTGGTTAATTTCTTTCAGACACATTGTCTACATGAACATAACCATATTATAACCATAACCATGAAACACAAGTCAAATGCTGCACTTTGTAAAAAATGCCATGACTCGTAGAATTTTTGTGGGACTGATAAAATGTCCCTGGGAGTACATTAAAGTACTAACCTAAGGCCTGTTATTCAGAAGTTAAAACTAAATTGAGAAACGGAGTTAATGTTGGCTTCTCACCACTGTACTAGATCGTGACAACGTGCTCTGCCTGACTGCCTCTGGTCATCAGTTCTGGGTTCCTTCTCCCTGACACACACCATGACACAGTGTTCGCCGAGGAATAGCGGCTACGAGACGATGCAACTAAATCTTGAAGCTATCCTTTAAAGTCAGCCAATAACAATTATAATAATAACTGAATAACTGACGGCTCTCGCTTGTCAGTGATTCATCAACTCCTGCATTTGTCTCCCTACGTTGTGATATTAAAAAGTGCTACAGTTTCCACATTCTTATCACAAGACAGGCAGAGGACTAGCGCGAGCCAGATGAATCACTAATCTTGGCTTTGTCTTCCTGTCTCTCTTAATGCTTTCTATCTCTCTCTCTCTCTCTCTCTGTTTCCTTCTCTTTTTGGTATATTTCCTGCTACTCCAATATTTCTTTTGTTGGTGAATGTTATCAGCTTAGAGAGCCATCATAGTGCCCAAAAAAGCCCCAAAAAAGCCCATTGTCTGATACAGCAGGTAATAACTTAAAAAAAAAGAGCCAATTATGCAGATGGACAGACGTATACGAGAATTATGCACATGGTTCCTCCATTGAGAATTACACAGTGCCAAAATGTTTGACATACTGTAGCTATAAACACTAAGTAACGTAATACTGTAGCGTTGCTATTTTTAACATTAACCCTCAGAAAGTGACACTCACCCATGCACTCTCACTCTCTCATTACGTGTTCTCGTTTGCACAATGCACATAACGTTCTGTGACTGTGACTCATTGATTACTGCATCTGAGGTTAGTTTGGGACACAGGTATAGAGCCAGCATCCACCCAGCTCTCCGGTCAGCCCAATCAGTAGGACCCACATACAGAACCTCCCTTTCAGCTGCTCACAACCTCTGCCTGTGAACATGTTAGAGCAGTGGTTCTCAACCAGTGTTCCTTGATGGGGTTCCAAGTGTTCCCCAGCTAAATGATAGAGAGTTGGTAAATGGACGCCCATAGATCTTTAACTCACAAGTGTAAAATGAAACCATTTTGTTTCATTTTACGCTCTCTAGAGTTAAATTATTGTTAAACATCTGCATTACGTAATTTACAATAAGTCTACACAATTAGAGAATGTAGATTTTTGTATCTTATTTTGATTAACGTTTGCCTATTTCTCTCCTATCACACATCAATACAGCATGGAATTGTGGACAAAATCTTTTCCAATGATAACAAACTATTCTAAGTTTTGGGTCTGAGAGGCTAATCAAAATGGTGATCTGTGGCTCAAATGCAGAATAAACTAGAAATGCTCTCTGTCGAGGTGCCAACTTGCGCCTTGTGCACATGTACATAGGCTATATGGCCTACTTGTGCAAAAGCAGAGCACGCCATGAGGTGCGCTCACCACTGGCATCACCGAAAACTGATATATTATGACCAATGAATCACCACTGGCATCACCAGGAATACTGGTCCCTCATTGCCTGATAATTACGACCGTAGGTCGCAGTTAACTATGAAACCGTCACATATTGTCTGTACAGTATCTTGTCCGTGTCTTCTCCGTGAGTAACGCCTCAATGTCTATAGCTGCTGACCTGTTGTGACATCAGATTGTTGTGACATCACATGTGACATCACATTCCATCCATGTCCCTTCTATGCCCATATATGGAGAACCCTGATGTTGTCAATATTAAGCCCATAGCTTGGAATGCCCATATATGGACATATTGTGTGAGTCTCATGTGATCTATAACATAAGACATCTATGATGTCAGACATCAGTCATATCCATATTTGGGAAAATATTTTGTCCATATTTTGACCAACCAACCGCAACTCGAATCACACTTGCAAATGAATTACGTCCTGCGCGACCTTGTTGCTTTTCTCCCTTAGGCGTCTTACTGGTAGTGACATTGCCAGAGATGCTGGTCCCTGATTGGGCTACGGTCTTAAACAAGGGGAGACACCGACATACAGTACGTACACACACATACATACATACATGATACATACATACACATACCCAGCCGATCGCAGTACTTGCACAAGTAATAATGGGCCTTGATATGAAAAATGTTGAAAAGCACTGTGTTAGAGCACAGCATGGAGCCAGCGTAATGGAACAGGAAAGCAGGTTGGAAATTGAACAGAGATGCACAGGCTCTGCTCTAATAAAAAGCCTGCTGTGAAAAATGGCATGCAAACTGGTTACAGAATGTTGCAAACGGGAGGATATTGCAAGGATATTTTTCTTTCTTTTTTTTCTTCTTCATCCTCCTTCCCTGACCTATTAGACTTCTAATATGCATGAACCTTTTTTTTCCTCCAAAGGCTATACAGCACTTGCTGTATAGCCCACTTGCACGGAAAAGTTTCCAAACAAAATCAATAGTTATTCTGGCAACCAATACGTGAAACAGAAAGACCAGGCATAAATCTCAGTTGGAGTTAGGCATACAGTGGCAGTTACATAAGGACTTTTGTAAGAAGATCTACAGTCAGTAATTATGAAATTAAGTGATTATTATGAATGTAATTGTCATTACAATTTTTACTGTGACTGTTGCCTTGTATCAATACATTGTGTTTTTATTAGCAGTTACCAGTTAAGATTATCAAAGACTAATCAATGTCTTTGATCTGCGTTTGCTAACCACCATTTCATTTAATTAATCCAGAACACAAGCAAATTGCTGTCATTTAAAGTCCTCTATAACCAGCAATGTGTGATAATTCTCTGTATCAATACTAGTAAGACGCCTCAGGGCGACATGCAACCTCGCCCTAAAGGGCGAGGTCGCGCCAATTCATCGCCATCTGGTCAGTGATGTCGGACCAGTTACCCATATAGTATATCTTTTATGCCCATACATGGAGATCCCTGTCTGAACCAGCCACACAGATATGGGCTGTCTTCCTCCATATATGGGCATTCCCATATGAAGTCCTGTTAGATATGGGCTTAATATTGATGACATCAGGGATCTCCATACTGTATATGGGCATGAAAGGGATTCTGTTAGAGTGGTTCCCATCACATCACAACATACAATATCTTTTTATGCCCATACATGGAGATCCCTATCTGAACCAGCCACACTGATATGGGCCATGTCTTGGTCATCTGGCCAGTGATGTATATCGATGACGCTCTCTCATGCACAGAGAGGCAGAGGGCTCAAGATTGCACTGGGGATAACGGGATGAGAAATCTTAATGGCATCTGGCACGGTGATTGGTTACATAATTGTACAGGTAACACCCAAACCACACCTATACATAATGTAACAGGTAGCACAGGTGTTTTAGGGATAAGGCAGGTGTCTCAAAATAGCAACCTTTGCACGGGACAATAGAGCCCATGGTCTTTGTTGGAACTGCATATAACGTCATTGTCCTCCATTTTCATGCAATTGGATGGAAGCTCCTTTTATGACTCAGGAGTTCAGGAGAACTTTCAACTGCTGGAATGGAGAGCGTATTTGGCCGAGGCTGCGTTTCATTACTCAGCATTAACTAAATGGGGGACAAAATAAAAAGGACCATGACATTCGTTTGTTAGGCCTGCCATAAACTCTTAACTTGAGAATGTACACATTAGGTCCAATGGCCAGGGACAGCTAGAGTATGTGAAAGCATTAACCACTTAAGCCCTATTCTATACTTCATCGTACAACGAAAACAGAAGACAGTGAAAGCAAATATAACAAAAATAGTGTCTCTATAAGCTCACAACACTTCTGATACTTTTTATGTTTGAAATTCTTTAGTGTTCGGGTTCAACTATAATGATATAAAAATAGTGGGGAAGCAAGGTTGAAAGTCGTTAATAGGTACTGACTGTGAATGAGAGATCCGGCAGGGGCAAACTGAATAATCACCCTGCCTGCAGCAAGAACTATTGTACAGTAATTGGGAAGAAATGGGCGGGACCTAAATATATGGTGAGAAGCATTATGAGTGATGGAATCCATGGAGTTTTTATTTATTTATTGTACATCATACAGCTCAAGAGTTATAGGGCAAAACATGAAGTGGCCTGTTGTAGCGCCACCATGAGGGCAATTAGAAAAATCTGGGGTGTCATTTCTTCCTTGGCCTACTGAGAGTGTGCATACAATTTTTCTCGACAGTAGTGGTCAGCCAGTGGTTCTGAAACATTTTCATATCAAGGACAGTATGTGAGAACAAATTAAGTCTATAGAAGTAGCAAAATGACTAAAATGTTGTGAAATGTAAATGCACGTGGCCGTGGAGGTTCGTTATGATCGAAGGAATCATGGGGATTTCTTTTGACTGGATGAACTATGGTTCAAGAGTTAAGGTGAAAACGTGAAGCGCCACCACATGAAGCTGATTTAGGCAGAGGTTCTTCCTTGATCAGGGAGTGTGCATGTAAAGTAAAAAAAAAAAAGGTTTGAGTTAGTTTGAATGAAAAATGTAAAAAATACTAGCCATTTATTCTTATGAGTAAACACACAACTCTGTTCGGTGATCAAGATATAACCTATAGGAAGGGGCTCTCAGTGGATCATGAATTGGATACACCAGAAAGACAGCTTGCTTTACTTCTTATACTGGGGTTGGCTTTAATCAGCAACTGTATAAGTATAATTACAGTATTCTATGCTATGCCTTTACATAATAACGGTGTTTATGTGCTTAAACATTATACTGTAGGAATTGTTTTGCATATTAAAGTGTGAATAAGCATGATCAATTATTCATAATATTTACCAAGACATGCTTGCTCCAGACAAAAATAATATACCAAATCAAAAGTCAAATTTTTCCAGGTTCTTAAGTGCCAAAACCGAACAATTTCGTTTTGTTTTTTTTTCAATCCAATCCAATATTGTTTTTGCTATTTTACTTACCCTGAGCTGCTTGTAGAGACGTGGGTGGTCCTGGCTCGTCCTACGCTTTCCAACGAGCCATTCTACATGTTCCGACGATTTATTCCATTGAAAATGGTTTAGAATAAAGTTTAGAGCCCCCCCAAAAAAACTCAATCTATGCTGTCGGCGGCGCGACGTATCCGGGGTGCCGATACCGAACTAGTTCGTTTTTTTAAATAAAATGAATTAATTAATCGGAGGCCTCAGCGAAGCCTCCGTCTAAATTTTCATCCAGGCTGCCGACCGCGATCTCTTTCCACCGGCCCGTAATCGGGTAACGCCGCCGCATCACGCCGCCTAATCCAATACATTCTCACATCTTTAGAGCTCATTTTCTCTGAACTGTGTTCCTATGGAAGCGGAAAAGTTTTTTTTGCGGCTAAATAGCCACAAATCGGGCTTCTAAAATGAGTGGTAGCCTATAGCCATCTTGTAGCGCTCTTCATCCGGGTTATTTTCATTCCACTGGTCAACGTGAAATGAAAAGCCACTGCTGCGTGGGTCCCCGTATGTTACAGCAGTGGTCTATGGGGGAATGTCTGGCACTTTGGCGCCCTCTTGTGGCCCTTGGCACTCATCGAGAAAAAGCAGTCTCTCTGCCCTGGCCCTTTGCATAACATTGATTAGAACGTTGACACCATTCAACACTCTCTCAATATACAGTAGCTAAAAACTAACCCTAACCGTAACCCATGTCTAAATTGCATGAACTGAATCTTCACCTATGGGTGTGTACTGTGTACACATTTGAAGCGTCAGCGTTAGTTTATGCATCAGTGTTAGTTTAAGTCGCTAATCCTCCCGACGCTCCGTTGTCGAAATGATGACACGTAGTAGTAGCGAGATTTCACCTCCTCCTCCACCCAATGCCTCAGCCTTTCACAATCAGTCTGGCTCAAATACTTGTGATTGTCAGACTAAATTAAGTGTCAATGTATTGTTAAGCTCAAATACTGTGATTTTGACTAAGTTACATGTCAATGTATTGCTATTGTTCTGCTATTGTATCCCTATGGGGGTAATGCTTTGCGTTCCCTGGTTTTGCTTAGCATGCTCAAAAAGCATGCAGAAAAAAGATTTCAGGGAACATCTCTGAACGCAGAGCCCTTTAATGCCAAGATTAACTGTATTCCATTTATGCAGTAAATGGTTAAATCTACTTTGACGTGAGTGATCCTGATTAAATACACAGTTCATGCTTTGACAGTCACTAGTGGCTTGTTAAGTATGACCTTCACTGTGTATTACAGACTGATTTGTTGCTGTGTAAGACTGTCATGTCAGTAGCTTTGTGGGCAGTCACACACATCCCTTAAATTGAAGTAGAGCGACAAAATGCTAATTTTGATGGACAAAATACATCCTCCTATGTGAAGCGTTTATGGCATTTTGGAAAAATGAAATTCAGGCCCTGCTCACCCAAAACACTCCGGTTATGCATCTATTTACAACTTTCAATGTGTAATCAACCAATGTTATCGCTGTTAAATAAATACTTTATTATTCTTTAGATTACATTTTTGTTGCCACTGTTGCAAAAAATGCTCAGCAATTGCTCAGGGAGGGACAATGTTGGTTTATTTGACTCTTGAATTGTATACAATTGAATTGCATATACGTAATGCATGAGGCTACACATTTCTATTCAGAGTCAAGCATCAACTATTTACACTCAGACCACTACAAACTGACCATCGTTTTTCCTTTTGCAAAAACAGATGCATGTGGGGCTACAGGACCGAGTGAGGACAGCTTATTACAGAATAGAGAGGCTAGGAGCGCTTCCAGAATGAGAGCTGTTGGACACCTTGGGGGAAGACTCTGATTTGGCAGGCATTTCTTGTTTTCAAGGACCTTATATCATTTTCCTGTGTGTAGTTTTTGGAACTAGTCTTATGTAGAACATTGGGCACAATTACACTGAAAGCCAAAGGCAATTAGAGTATTATTTGGCTCTAAAAGAGCCATATAAATTGAAATAGTTTGTCTTCATGTACGATTTTAAAAATTGTACCCATGAGTCAAAGAATCTGTACAGTCTGTAGGGTGTTTTAATCCAGGGATTTAGCTACCATATGGCAGCCAGTCTTCCTTGTTCTGAGGCTGCAGTTCCTTTGATGGATGGACTGCAGTTATCTTTCTTGGAGCAGTGAGTGAGAGGCAGATGTAATACAGATTAAGGAAGAACAAAAGTAGATCTCCATAATACAGCAGTTTCAACCTACGTATGTCAGACTTGATTTGTAGATAAAATGCTATGCTATATTATTCTAATTCTAAAACTAATTTGGCGGCAGTAACATTTTCTTGCCTTCAGTTGATGCTTCATATTATGAGTCAAACCACCAGGATAATTTGTTTTTTTTTTGAAACACAGTTCTTATTCAACCCATTATTAAACAAGTCTATGGGAATTCTGAATGGGGGAAAAACGCAACCCAGACAAATAGTTTTTACTTGAACACAAACAAATACTGGATTACAAGCGGAGCAGTTTAGACTTTCAATTAGTCGATGTTGACCTTGACTCAGTATTTCCCACTCAAAAGGATATGTTTGCTCAGTTCTTGTGTTGTGTTAAAATAACGCACATATAGGCTACCTTTGCACCAGTTGAAAAAGAGCACTTGTGCTCACACTCAAACAAATGCATCTGGTTTGTCCAATGTAATTCTGATGTCCATGTGAAATTGAAGATCAGAATGCTTGTGGCATTGTACTTCTTTCTGTGGGTGCTCTTTTAGCTCCAGGCCCCTTTGCCAAGGCTACTCACGTCTTCATCAAGCCCGCTGATCCAGGCATTGTGGTGTTGGACGTTCCCAGAACTAAAGGAGCTTTACTTCGGACTGCCGGAGTTGTGCTTTTGTGAATTTCATCAGGCCAGGCAAAACATTAGAACAGTGCAGTTGAATTGTATTGGTATGGGCAGTGAAATTGGAGCTGGATTCTCTAGTGTCTGTGGTTGCCGTATGTTGGTCTTGACACTCTGTCAAAAATCATCCAATATCCCCCAAATGAGACTCCCGACACCGACTCACTCATCAATTATACATGAGGCGCTTTTGTGTTGTCTGAACAGAACAACTTCTTTCCTGGCTCGTTAATTCATTCAGAGGAATACACAGGCAGCCCGATGGGTGCCACAGCAGAATGATCATTTTTGGCTCTCAGTAATTTCATTTCATTCATCGGATAGTGGGTTGAATGATTAATTAGAGGTTCAAGCCCGAAGCGCTGAAACCCTATTGTTTTTCTGCTGCATGGTTTATTGTTTTTCTCCTTCTGCCATGTTTTTGCAAATTCATGTGTAATGCTAAATCGTAGAGACATGGAATTTTCACCAGTGATTGGAAGTTGTGTGCATTACTTGCACTTGACCCCAATCAGTCCGAAGGAGGCACAATAATTCAAGATATATACTGTATATATATATTTTTAAACGTTTAGAAGTCATAACTCCTAAGTGAGTCCGATTTGCATCCAGTGGTAACCAACCAGTCGATCACGATCGACACGTCTCTTCAAGGCTTCACAAGTACACAAATAGATTACGTATTGCGTGGCTATTCATTCAATGAAAGTTTGCTCCTGTGAGCCAATCAGATCTCAGTAAAATGTGAATTAGTCCAAAGAGGGCGGGGCGCTCAAATAACCCCTCAAATTATTAAAAGTGGATGACCCAGTCTGAGACGAGCAGTAGGCTACGTTCGCTCGCTTGCTGTGCGGACCTCTGTCTGTGGCTGACTGTACTATATATGCACTCAGTCTGTCAACGACATTACTATTGAAAATGTATATATATTGAAAAAATATTCTTCTTTAAAATCTTGAAAAATGCGTTCTCATTGTGATACTGATAAATAAGTCTAGTTGTTAGTTCCATTGATCCCACCTATCTGGTCACTTAACATCAAGCATGTAGAATTGTAATGGGGCTCCGGCTCCCTGGCTCCATAGGCCCATAGCCTTGGTTCAAAGTCCTCAGCTTTCATGTCACATTCAGGTTTTCAGTGCACTTTGAATAGAATTTTGTAAGTTCTCTCACGCGGAGAGGGTAAAAACAAGCAAACAAGAAAAGCCTATCTGTGTGAGAGTAGTGGCTGTAAATAGTGGCTGAAGCAACCCAAAAATACACTTGTGTCATAAAAGTTTTTTTTATTTGGTTATAATCTTTGTTTGCAGATGTATTTTCGTTTGATATGCTGTACTGTACTGTAACCATAATCTAAATAAACACTGCTACTTGTAGTAGAATGGAGGAACCCATACAGAATGTTTAAAAAATTAAACAAAGGTATACTGTATGTCAAATGCCACATATCTATATCTAATATTGAATATTCATTCAGTCAGTCAGTCAAATCGCAATTACTATCAAAACCTACACTGGCTGTCAGTCTGTCTGTCTGTCCGTCACGCCATGTCACACTTTTGCCCTACTCATATCTCCGCCACTGATGCCCCTATCCATGCCAAACTTTGCCCACACACTCCTTGGCTGCCAACCCCCACCCCTCATTTCTCACATGGCCCTCTTCTAGCGCCACCATGAGGCCGATTCTTGCAAAACACATTTTTGGACACTGCTAAAATCACGCCTGACGGTCGCTTATCTCCCGATTTAGGGAGTCTTACTGGTTTAAGATTCAACTTTTATTTCAACCTTAAATAAAATCATTGAGATTGACCCTCATGTACAATGATGCTTAGACCTTAGAGGTAAACAGAATCTAAAGGCCTAAGTAGAGGCAGCAACATGTCTGTAAATCGTATACCCATAATCCAGAATTGATGGACAGTTGAAAGGAATGTTGGTTGTTATATGAATACAGCATCACAATGTTTCCTGCTGTCTAAGCCAGTAATCATCTTGTTTACTACCAGTGTGACAGTTGTGGTGGTGGTGTGATTAGCTCAAAAACCAGATTGATGTGGAGGATGGAATCTTCTGAGAGGATTCTTTTCTGCTGGTTATTTATGTTTCTGGGATTTATTTCTTTTTTTTATTACGATCCTCACCAACTGACATCCTGACATAGCTGGCCTGCAAAGCTTCCAGAATAAGATTTATGGGGGGGGGGGGAAAATTAAGTTTGAGATTGAAACTATACAGTGTACTGTTTGGTGTGGGAGAGTAGATCGTATCTCAGAAGATTCATTCATTCATGTCAAATGTCTGCATGGAACAGGCCGCATTCATATGGGAATTTATTAAAATGGTTTGGCACACAAGCTTGGGACGTGAATATTTATTTTTTATAAAAGTCGCTTTTCTGTTCAAGTTTGAAACGAGACTCGGACATTGGGGAATGAGTTAAAGGATAAGTGAGAGGGTAAGTGATATTCTTTGGTTAAAACAAAATGTATTAAGTATCTTAATAACTGTTAATAAGTCTTTATTAGGGCACCTTATTGTAAAGTTCTACCAAAAATATTATTTTCAAGTGGGTGGCTACAGTACAGTAAATGTCAGCCAATCAGGAGAGAGTACCCCTTTATCAGCTTCTAGTGATCCAGTTTCAATTGTGATTATTCCTTTGCGTCATCACTTCCAATTTCCCTTGTTTATCGTGTATCCTGTGGGAGTACTCTCTCCTGATTGGATAAAATTGGTATTCTGTGAGTTTCGGTGACGACGGAGAATGACAGCTGTGCGTCCTTCATTCATAATTTACTGTCAAAGATATAATCAACCATATCTCTGCCTTTTCCCTCACTCAGTGACCCCATATATCAGAGGCATGGAGGCGAGCCGTGTTTAACCTGAAGCTCATGTTCCTTTTTGCCAAAAGGGATAAATCTCCATGGAGCTGATGGAGGACTGGTGTAGGAAAAAAGCGCAAGGAGAAACAATGCATCATAGAAAGTGACTTTGTTCATCTCCCTCCTAGCTCTCTGTCAAGGTCATTAATCCTTACGCCTGCTCTTACTGTGTGTGTGTGTGTGTGTGTGTGTGTGTGTGTGTGTGTGTGTGTGTGTGTGTGTGTGTGTGTGTGCGTGTGCGTGTGCGCGTGCGTGCGTGCGTGCATATACAGTACTGTATGCACGTGAGCGCACACACTGAAACAAACTTGCCTAAGACTTGAGCTTCCAGCATTTCGTTATGCAGAGATTGACTGTACTTTCTTGATTATCTGGAGGCGGAATGCAAGAACATCTTATCATTATCTAACAATGTTGGTTTGTTTAATGTGGTCCCTGAGAGATTATTTGTCTCTCTAGAGATTTGGTTCAGCATAGATCCACAGCTTTTTAAGATTTAATTAGTTCACCAGTTAGAGCTCCACCAGTTCTAGCACCCTTAAAAAATGTCAACAGAAGGACGTGCATATACAGTACTGTATGCACGTGAGCGCACACACTGAAACAAACTTGCCTAAGACTTGAGCTTCCAGCATTTCGTTATGCAGAGATTGACTGTACTTTCTTGATTATCTGGAGGCGGAATGCAAGAACATCTTATCATTATCTAACAATGTTGGTTTGTTTAATGTGGTCCCTGAGAGATTATTTGTCTCTCTAGAGATTTGGTTCAGCATAGATCCACAGCTTTTTAAGATTTAATTAGTTCACCAGTTAGAGCTCCACCAGTTCTAGCACCCTTAAAAAATGTCAACAGAAGGCAAGGTGACGGCGTGCAAAGCTTGTTTTGACAGTCTGTTGAAGATATTCATTTGCAGATTCCAGATGCCCGTAAGTGCACCCAAGTGCCTGTAAATGCACCCAAGTGCCTGTACTATAAATGCACCAAAGTAGATAAGTGAGTGTTAAAAAAAATATGGGTATATGGGAGAAGATGTGGGATGGCAGTTTGAATCGGTTGATGGGCACACAAAAGAAACTATGTATGTATCAACACAGACAAGTTGTCTTACCTAAGGACTGTACGGGCACTACAAATGGGACACTTCCGTTGCCCGCGGCACACAACGTCCATGAAGGCTTGACACCGAAACACGTAGGTTAGGCTGTCTGCTCTGCAGCATACGATGCCAATTTATATATTCAAATAAAAGTGCCTTAAAGCATCGGTTCTCAAAGTGGATTTCAGGGACTTTGTGGGTTCCTTTATGGGGGTCTAAATTGACCCATGCAAGTGTGCAAGTAACTCTAACAGTATACAAATGGAACCAAATGGACCCACAGAGTTAAAGGGAGAACTTGAAATGTAAAAGTTTGAGAAACACTGCCTTAAAGGACAGTTCGGTGAGTTATCTTAGAGCTTTATTGTAAAGCACACAAAGAAACTCCCTCTGTTGTTTCTTCTATAAGTAGTCAGGGATGTGCAGAGAATGTTAGAGAGGCAGGGGCTGACATTTCTAAAAGGGCCTTTTGGTGAAAATATCAAAAATAGCAGACCTCCAAGCTTGGAGATCATCTATTGTCAGTGCTTGATACAGTACCACACTGAACTAAGCATAATCAAGTGAATACTGGAGATGTGGCATACGGCATGGAATTTCTACACCGAGAGGGAAATTCTTTCAACATAAGATGCTGCATTCAAGTTCAGGAGAGTTTGGACAAGGCAATTCTCTTGAACGCTGCCTTCAGGTATGGCATGGAAAGAGGGCATTTGCATTTCTTTCACCATAGTAAAAACTGCATTCATGGTCTTGTGAGGGCACTTTTTAAAGACAGATAAAAGGGCAGGGGCTCAAGCCCCCTTTGATGTCTGTGTGCACGTGCCTGATAGTAGTGAGTGACATCCTGCTGTTTCTGCTGTACTGTACATTAGCGAGCTGAACGTTGTCTGCGGCTGTGCTGCAGTCAGGGGTGTCGCACCAAATGCTGGGCCCCGGGTACAAGGATTCACTGTGGGGCCCCTGTGCTTTAACTATTGAAAAATAGCAGATATACAAGCTCACAGCGCGGCACCGAGTGCCGCGCTGCGAGCTTGTAGATCTGCTATTTTTGAAAAATCATGAAAATCTTTGAATATTTCAAATCCTTCTAAGGTTTTTTGAAAAACCTATGTTTTGATGTCAGTGGTTCTCAAACCTTTTCATGTGAAGGACCCCCAAAATGGTATGTATTTGGCCACGGACCCGTATCTCAAAATATTTAGTTCCAGGGACCCCCCAGAAGCAAAATTTGAGTTACAAATGTTCGCTTAAAAAATACACATATTCAAAGATTTGCACACATTTTCACGACTTTTCAAAAATAGCAGATCTACAAGCTCGCATATCTGCTATTTTTCAATAGCTAAAGTATAAAATAATTAAGGCCCCTCCACCAGCCCTAGTAACTCAGTCCCACTTTCCTACCCCTTGTGACGCCCCTGGCTGCAGTCTCCTCTTCTGACAGCTCTACATAATGAGGGCAGAGGCTGTTGCTTGGCTTCAGCCCCGGCGGCCTCATTGTCTGTCAGGTCAGCGTACATCATGTTAGCCCAGCGTGAGAAGCTAATGACACCATGTTGTGTGACCGTGCCTGTATTCTGTTTGCCAGATGTCAAGGCTCCTGAACATGTCACATGTTCCCCCGCTCTGTGGGGGGAAAAGTACTCAAATTAGTTACAAGGTAAAAAAGTCCGGACAAAAAAGCAGATCCACAAGTTCAATCAAGTGTTTTCTGTCTTTTTTTTTTCTTCTTTTTTTCTTTTTTGTATTTGTCGCATTCCTAAGAACTAAAAACTTTGATTAGGCCTATAGTAAACTTGCCCCCATTGATTCCGGATGGGAACCCAAATGCTTTCGGGTCCGAATCCGGAATCAATGGGGATAAATTACTTCTTTAAGGTGTGTTTTGTAATAATAATCAAAATCTGTAAAGTAACTACGGTAGTAACTAAAGTTGTTAAATAATCGTAATGGACTAAAAGTATAATATTTGCTGAGATGTAGTGGAGTAATGTAATAATACCTCAATATTGTATTTATTCAGTACTTTAATAAGTAAATGTAGGCTACTTAGTTACTTTCCAGCACTGCCCATGGCTGTTCTCTCACTGCAGATCTTTGCTGTGGGGCACAGCATCAATCACACCACGCTATAAAATAGTACATTCTTTTATTAATATTTAAAAAAAGATGACAGCCCTGCCCGACAGCGACAATATCTACTTAATCTAATTTAATCTGCATTTGGGCCTTTTTTTAAACCACGCAAACCCTATACTATACTTAGCTGACGTGTTCTTGTTGAAGGAACGTGCAGGGATGATAGGGGTTCAAGAAGTTGATATTACCGATTCAATGAGGCAGACGGCAAACAGAGCACTCAAGTCCTACTGTATACTTTAATACAGCAGATGTGAACCAGGGGAAACAACAGGAATATTGCACTGCCAGGCAATTTGAGATGTTGTATTATTAAAAAGGATAAATGCTTTAATAATGCTTTTCTGCAACTTTTTTGCTTGTAACTACTAAGAGTGAGGCAAACACAGATGCATGGCTAACATTCTGTGTGTCTATAAAATTTACGTTACATTATTAAACCAGCAGAATATATCAGTATACAAAATCAAATGCATTACAATTTACAATGTAGGCATGTACTGTAGCAGACGCTCTTATCCAGAACCATTTACACACTGTAAGGTCAGAGTAACAGTTAGTGCTGAGAAAACAAGTACTTTATGTGATGTTGCCTGTAAATGGCACACTCCGGAATGAACTGTTGTCAATATTGCAACATCACAATAAAGTATAAATGAGTTATAAACTTCAGCGAAACCACCATTAGTTTTGATATGCTGTTCACTGAGGATTAAACTAGCTATGAATTTCAGATTTCAGGTCGAAACGTATTTGATAAATACATCAAACCTTATCTGCCCCTTCAAAGGTAGATGGGAGCCAGCCCAGTAAAACAGGAGCAAACATGAAAGCAGGAATGCAGGAGACATTTTTGAAGCGGGGGGACCAAAGCGTTTGTGAGGTTTTCCAGGAGCAGATAACATTTGTCACCTACAGTTTTACATTTATCACCCCAAAATGTTCATCATTTAAATACTATTGGAACATAAATTTAACACAGTGTTACCGCGAGGACATGACTCCCTGCAGTATGTCTTCATGGAGATGTGTCATATACAATGCTGTTTTGACAAATGATGGACTTGTGTGTCTCCCATGACACCAGCCTACCAAGTTTGGGAGAGATAGCCTGGCAAGGCTGGCATCACAAATGACCCAAACATTTATGGAATGATAGTTTTTATGATAAAAGTGTAATCATTCATGGATGGTGACTTCAGACGTGGGTAGCCTACAATAAAGCACATTTTGTGGATCAATATGGATATATTTCACAGAGAAAGGGACTTGGTGTGGAGAACACCTGCATGGCATTCAATCACCAGGTTTCTCTCTTTAACTAAAGTCTCAAATTGTGGCATAACTCCCCAAGGGCATGCCTTGGGAGACATCAATCTCCATGAAAAAGATCCAAGCTTTCCCGACAAATCCTCTCATGTCTTAAACCTGCATACAGGTTTTAACCACATAAACCCTATATCAGTAAAATGGATCAGAGTTACAACAGCTCTTCTGCTATTTTTGGCAAACATTCCCCAGAAGGATTCAAGGTTAACATAGCCAGATCTGCTGTTACCGAGATCTGTTGAATATCAAAGCTGTTGTTTAATAGGTGTACGAATGTACGATTAAGGTTCTAACCTATAACAAATTGTAAATATGTTACATTGTTTTTAGTTTCTTTATTGTAATTGTTTGAAATGATGTGACCTGTTAACCACATTATTGCAAACATCTCTAATGTCATCGACATGGATTTGCCATATTCCCTCCTGATTGCCTTCCATTGCCTAAAGTATGCTACCTGGCGTTCGCTTATCTCCCAATTAGGGAGTCTTACTGGTGTAAGAAAAAAAAATATATATTCTTTGAGTGACAGATTCCATATGTCTGTGTTTGAGCAGCATCATAATGTGACTGTCCTGAACTCGATGTACCTTCACTGATTTGTACAGCGGACAATGAAAATCTAATTTCTCTGGACAATAAAACCTGCGAGGAGAGGGAAATGCTGGACAATAATTCCTAATCTCCCCAGAAGGTCATTGTAATCCCTCAGCTAATTAAAGCAACCGTATGAGCAGGGCTCCTCTATCTCATTCAGAACTCCATCTCTGATTTGCAACCATCAGCTTCTCACATTCATTATCACCAGCACCACATTCGCCAGGACCACCCAACACACATACTGTATATACAAGCATGCGCGTGCGCACACACACACACACGCACACACACACGCACACACACGCATACATGCTATTAGTAAAATATTTGTGGATTATATCGGCTTGGCTCTGAAATGTTTAACCTCAACAGTAGAGGGTGCCCATTTAGATCATCTGATACCAATATCGGTGAAGGGCATTGACATTGATTCAGATTCTTTATAAAAGCTACTGTATGTGTACACACATACACAAACACACACACACAAACACACACACACACACACACACACACACACACACACACACACACACACACACACACACACCTTATTTTTTAATACATCATTGTGCCCTGGCACCCTCACTTACTGTAAGTGAAACCATTTACGTGGAGTAGGCTACACTGTAGGAGGGGGGGGAAGTCCCATGCATGTCACACACATCACATATGCACATAGAAAGATCATCTTTGGGGGGTAAACATTCATAACCTAAATGGCTTGCTTTATACGCTTGGAGAATCACTCCATTCTCCAAGAGCAGAGACATAGACCTCCATCAGTGTATTGACTCTACTCTCCCTTATGTGTGCAATAGCACACCAGCTTACAGTGTTGCTATTTCCAGAAGCACTAAGGCCAAAAGACTCAACTGCTCGTCGCAGTTTGTACATGAGGTTAAGGTGCAAAAGTGCTAACATAATTGGTAAGTCCACATCTCTGCAGGTTTGTACAGTGTATGACACACTCAAATTCAATCTCTGTTATGTAATATACAAACAGAGATTTCTTTGTTTTTGTTGCATTCCTAAGCCAATAATGATCAGCGGAGTCTTCAATGGCGGAATGCGTCAAAAAAGAAAAGAAATCTCCATGGATTCAGGGGTGTGTAATTGATAGAAAATACGTATTACCTGCTGTTGTGCTGTACTAGTATCAACGCATTGGCTGGTCCACGTAGAATGGTAGTCCACATATAGGGCAGAAACTTCACAGGAATGTATGTAACCAACATATATTACACCTACAGTACACAGTACTGGCATCATTTTGAAAATAGGCAACAGGAAGGGAAATATGGAATGAGGCATGCTATGGGTGAGGTCTGAAGTGAGTTGTCAGACTGCGGAGGGAAAAGTAGAGTGAGTCTGCAGTCCTAACAGAGGGCGGGAGGTCATTCCACAGCTTGGGAGCCAGGAAATTTTAGGATTTAGGATTTTTTGGCCAGGGTTTCGTAGTGAAGAGGGAAAGTGTTACTGTATCTAAATGTGTAGGAAGGGGTGTAGGGGTGGATCATGCCCTTGATTTCCTTGTAGGTCATCACCAGTGTATTGAAATGGATGGCAGGCAGCAACTGGAAGCAAGTGAAGGGACACAGAAGTGGGGTGTTGTGCCTAGTTTAGGAGTGTCCAAGACAACATGAATGTGTCCCATCTTCCCCACTGACAAAGACATATTAGTTCAATTTAAAGAAAAGGGGTTTATTGACTAAATTAGGAAGCCACCATTGATTTGACTTCAGGGTGGACCAAAAGCCAACATAACAAACAAAAAAGATAAAATTGGGAACTAATCAAATTTGCATCGGGTAAACAAATAAACCAAATTGTAATAAACCCCCCTCCCTAACTAACATAATTATGATAAAATAAGATTAAACAGAACTTGCAATCCGTCCCTACTTGCTCCAAAAGAAGTTCACAAAATAACGGTTAGGACGTGTAGCCGGTTGGAAGAGGTGGGAGACGTGCAGTGACACCTTCCTGGCTCTTTACATTGACTTCCTCTTGAAGCAAATCACTGGCAGAGCGGGAAGACACGTCACCAATTTACTTTAATTTAAGCACATTAACACAAGTTATGATCACAGTTATAACAGCAGTACAGTAGATGTGAATTGTAGGTACAGTAGGGTGAAATCCAGACCTGTGTGCAATGACATTGTGGCACCACTTTCTAATGTATGTAACCAGTGTTCATTTTGACAGCAATTGTTTATTTAGTTTTAGTTGTAGTCTTTTGAATAAAATTCCATTTAGTTTTTAGCCATATTTTAGTCATCGGAAATGTTTTAGTCTAGTTTTAGTCAACAAAATCTACATCGACCAAAAGTTATATTTTCAGGCTTTGATGGCACCGCAATGCTCGTTTTATACTTGACTGTGTGTGGAAACCAGCCGATCTACAAGCTCACAGTCGCAGTAGATCATATATATTGACTAGTTGTCAATATATTCAGTCATAGTTTTTGTGATCATAGCTTAGTTTTTTATTTAGCTTTAGTCAGTGACAAAATGTAGTTGACATTATTTTGTCATAGTTTTAGTCTATGTAATTAACACTGTATGTGGCTGCTGTAGCATGTAGTGGTGTAAAGTACTTAAGTACATTTACTTAAATACTTTTGGTACTTTAAGTACATTTTGACGCTAACACTTGCATACTATATAGTATTCAAGCACATTTTGAATTCCGGATTTTACTTGTAGCCTGACGTACTGCAGCCCAAGTAGGCTGATGTGTGCTTGCTTGCTTGCTCTGCAGCTGAGAGGCCATGCGTGTCATGATGGCTGAGGGGGCAGCAAGAAAGTACTTTAGATAATGATGTGAAGTACAGCAAACAAGCAGTGTATGAATCACATCAAGTAGGTGGAGCGTAGGTTTAGAGTTACTCAGACACATGCCAGTGATGTAAAGTACAATTACTTCAGTACTGTACTTATTTCCAGTTTCCAATACTTTCACTTCTACTCCACTAACACTTTCATACTTTTATTCAAGCACATTTAGAATTCAGGACTTGTACTTGTAACAGAGTATTTCTACATTGCAGTATTCACATTTGTTAAGTAACAAGAGTTACTCAGGCACATGCACATCCACACTTCCCTGTTTAGAGAACATGTGAATGAACAGCTCATAGACAGATGTTGAGACGTGAAGTTTATTTCTACAGAACATTTCATAAAGGCTATTCGGGTTGCTTTAGATATGGCATAGAAAGGATTCTAAGGTATGAAAAAATCATTTCAATAGAAATAGAGATAGGACTCAAGCCACCAGGAGGACTCGAAGTCTCGAACCCTGCAAAACAATTTTTACAAGATACGGTATGGGATATAATCCACATAATATAGGACTTGATTCCACACAATAATGAAAATCTGGGACTCAAATCCACACCATCAGGGGGAACAATATTTACAACAAACGGGCTCTAACCCACAATATTGCATAGCAAAATGTATTGACAAAACCAAGCAACAGGCTGTCTGGTCACTGATGCGAACAGACAGACAGACAGACAGACAGACAGACAGACAGACAGACAGACAGACAGACAGACAGACAGACAGACAGACAGACAGACAGACAGACAGACAGAGACAGTTCTGCATAGGAGATCAGAAGAAAGGGTTTACAGTGTAACATGAGATGGATTGGCAAACACGTATTTCTGGCCATAATGGTGGGGCAGGCTGTCATGTTGGTCCTCCATCTGTTGGTGTACTACTTTATGTTGCATAGTACATCCTCCAAGAGCAGGGATGGGGACTTGGAGAATGAGCAGTCACAGGGCAGCTAAGCTGTCCAGCAAGAACCGTGGACTCTCTGCGTCCACGTCTGAAGACGCGTCTTATGACGCGTCTGATGACGCGTCCGTGCTTAAATAGCGGTCAAGACGCAGCTTTGCGTCCAGGACGGAGCTCCCGCGGCTCAAGACGCGAAACCGCGGCTCAAGACGCGATTCGAGTCAAAAGACGGGGCTTTGACACTACAATCGCGTCTTTTCGCGTCTTTTCGCCAAAAGACGCGGCTTGGATCGCGTCTTTGAGCCCAAAGACGGAGCTGGGACACTACAATCGCGTCTTCCGTCTCATGACGCGTCCGTGCTTAAATAGTGGTCAAGACGCAGCTTTGCGTCCCTGCACGGAGCTTGCGTCTTCTAGACGGCTCAAGACGCGATTCGAGCCGAAAGACGGGGCTTGGACACTACAATCGCGTCTTTGATCCCAAAGACGTGGCTTGGAGGCTACCGCGTCTGGCTGGAACTCGGAGCGGAGTCAAGTTCATTGAAAATAACGGGGCCGTATGTTTTGACGCGGCGCCTCCGTGCGGCCGATGTGTCTAGTGTGTGTTCCCCTTCAGACATCTGCTGTCTGCTCTCCGTGAAAAAAAAAAAAAAGGGTGTCTATTGTATGTATTTTTTGATGGAGAATTCAAATATGACCTTCTTTTTTGCATAGGACAACTCTAACCTGCATCAATTGGTATTTTATAGTTGCCAATTGTACCCTATCCATCTAAAAAAACAAATTGGATCTCTATTGTATGTATTTTTTGATGGAAAATTCAAATATTACCTTCTTTTTTAGATAGGACAACTCTAACCTGCATCAATTGGTATTTTATAATTGCCAATAGTACCCTATCAATCTAAAAAAACAAATTGGATCTCTATTGTATGTATTCTTTGATGGAAAATTCTAATATTACCTTATTTTTTAGATAGGACAACTCTAACCTGCATCAATTGGTATTTTATAATTGCCAATAGTACCCTATCAATCTAAAAAAACAAATTGGATCTCTATTGTATGTATTTTTTGATGGAAAATTCAAATATTACCTTCTTTTTTAGATAGGACAACTCTAACCTGCATCAATTGGTGCATCAACCTTCTCTCTATCTATCTATCTATCTATCTATCTATCTATCTATCTATCTATCTATCTATCTATCTATTTATACTTCACCTTTAGTCAAGAAGAGAGTTCAGCCTCAGGAACTTGCACACCTGGAACTGTGTCATGACTGTGTCATGGAGCTAAGCAGAACTATGTGAAATACTCACAATGAGTCTGATGGACCAATCAGAGTGGTGGTTGGGGGAGGGATCAACAATAGACAGAATCTGGATAATGCTTTGTTAACTCTCCCACCTAAGTCCCTGCTAGTCTGAACAAATCACCTTCCCTCTCATAACACTACTACTACTACTACTACTACTACTACTACTACATTTATATAAAGCTGCTCTTGCATTTGAATTCAAGTCTGACACAAGTTAAGGTTAACTTAGGTAGTAGTTCATTTTGCTGGCTTTTGTGTGTGAGTGTGTAGGCCCACAAATTATTATAATTGTCTGTCATTAAGTGACTCAAAGGGAGACGTCTAATGGGTGTTTATTATTTTAATATTAACTGTGGGAAGATTATATATATTTTATTTTGCACTTAAAGTGTTGTGATATTATTCCTGAAGGAAGAGGGGTATTTTCACAGCCCAGGCTTTGAACCTAAATGCTGTTTACATGCTCTATAAATATTTATTTCTATATAAAACTCAGTTGTGTGGAGTTATTGTGTGCCTTTTCTTGTAGCTAAAGAGTCCATTTGTTCACTAGACATTAAGTCAAGGTTACTATTTTGAGTTGAAGCCAAGTGTTTTATTACTTTGTGGTTTAACATTATTTAAAAGGCAAATTCATTGTTATGGTTACTTTAGAAGACTGCGTTTGCATCCATGAGTTATAAAGAGAGCCAAGCTAATTCAAAGAGTTAAGTTAAAGGAACACAAAACGTGACTTAACTCACAGCTGCCATTGGACAGACAGTTATAACATACTCTTATCTTTCACAGAACAGACAATTATCATTTAGTTTATCTATTTGAGACATGTAGCTGCTCTAGGGGAAATAGAGCGTTAATTTGGGATCAGCCTATTCAATTGATAATGACCAATGGGTGCCAGTTTCTAAGTAGTTAAGCATATTACCATAACAATATATGTGGCCTAGACATGGATATTGCCCACTCAACTCGTAATCTACAGAAATGTCCACCACATCACACAGTATAAAACCTAGTAGAGAAATCTGCCTTCTCCTGTATTGTATTAGTGACATTCATTAATAAATAGTAAAATAACAGGACAGAGCAGAACAGGCCTCTGATGTGTCTTTATTATGGGTGCATTCCAATGCAAATGGATACTCTGGAACAATCTGAAACAATGTATCTTTCCTGTGGCTGTTATAATGAACACAAACAGATCAGAACGTAATTTAACATTAACCAGTTACATTTATCATACAACAATGTAAGGGATGGATTCCTTTCTATTGTGTGAGTTACTTAAATGCTGATCAATATGTGAATCTGGCTCTTATCAGGTGGGTGTTTTCTCTCCCTGGCCTGTGCTGTCCTCAGTTAAACCAAGACAGTGCTGTTGTCACCAATGTGGAAAAAGCTTCAGCTCAATTTATTATCTCAAAGTAGACCAGAAAATACACACAGGAGAGAAACCATACGGCTGTGTCCAATGTGGGGAAAAGTTCAGTTTAATGGCTGCTCCGAAAGTGCACCAGAGATTTCACACCGAAGAAAAGCCTTACTGCTGTGAACACTGTGGCAAACGTTTCACTGTAAAATCTAGCCTCGTACAACACAAGAAGATTCACACTGGAGAGAGACCTTACTGCTGTCACCAATGTGGGAAAAGGTTCACTCTGAAGACGGCTCTGAAAAGACACCTGAAAATCCACACTGGTGAGAAGCCATATACTGCTGTCTCCAGTGTGCGAAAATGTTCAGTGATATGCATCATCTTCGGTGTGAAATCTCTGGTGCACTTTCGGACTATCTTTTCACCACATTGGACACAGCCGTATGGTTTCTCTCCTGTGTGAATTCGTTCATGTATTTTGAGATAAGACAATCGAATAAAGCTTTTCCCACACTGGTCACAGCAATAGGGCTTCTCTCTAGTGTGAATTCTCTGGTGTTCTTTTAAAATCCCCTTTTGAACAAATCTTTTCCCACACTGGTCACAACAATAAGGTTTCTCTCCAGTATGTGAACGCTTGTGATCTTTTAGCAAAATACTTCCCACATTGTTCACAGCTGAATGGCTTCTCTCCTGTGTGTATTTTCTGGTCTACTTTGAGATAATAAATTGAGCTGAAGCTTTTTCCACATTGGTGACAACAGCACTGTCTTGGTTTAACTGAGGACAGCACAGGACAGGGAGAGAAAACACCCACCTGATAAGAGCCAGATTCACATATTGATCAGCATTTAAGTAACTCACACAATAGAAAGGAATCCATCCCTTACATTGTTGTATGATAAATGTAACTGGTTAATGTTAAATTACGTTCTGATCTGTTTGTGTTCATTATAACAGCCACAGGAAAGATACATTGTTTCAGATTGTTCCAGAGTATCCATTTGCATTGGAATGCACCCATAATAAAGACACAGCAGAGGCCTGTTCTGCTCTGTCCTGTTATTTTACTATTTATTAATGAATGTCACTAATACAATACAGGAGAAGGCAGATTTCTCTACTAGGTTTTATACTGTGTGATGTGGTGGACATTTCTGTAGATTACGAGTTGAGTGGGCAATATCCATGTCTAGGCCACATATATTGTTATGGTAATATGCTTAACTACTTAGAAACTGGCACCCATTGGTCATTATCAATTGAATAGGCTGATCCCAAATTAATGCTCTATTTCCCCTGGAGCAGCTACATGTCTCAAATAGATAAACTAAATGATAATTGTCTGTTCTGTGAAAGATAAGAGTATGTTATAACTGTCTGTCCAATGGCAGCTGTGAGTTAAGTCACGTTTTGTGTTCCTTTAACTTAACTCTTTGAATTAGCTTGGCTCTCTTTATAACTCATGAATGCAAAAGCAGTCTTCTAAAGTAACCATAACAATGAATTTGCCTTTTAAATAATGTTAAACCACAAAGTAATAAAACACTTGGCTTCAACTCAAAATAGTAACCTTGACTTAATGTCTAGTGAACAAATGGACTCTTTAGCTACAAGAAAAGGCACACAATAACTCCACACAACTGAGTTTTATATAGAAATAAATATTTATAGAGCATGTAAACAGCATTTAGGTTCAAAGCCTGGGCTGTGAAAATACCCCTCTTCCTTCAGGAATAATATCACAACACTTTAAGTGCAAAATAAAATATATATAATCTTCCCACAAGTTAATATTAAAATAATAAACACCCATTAGACGTCTCCCTTTGAGTCACTTAATGACAGACAATTATAATAATTTGTGGGCCTACACACTCACACACAAAAGCCAGCAAAATGAACTACTACCTAAGTTAACCTTAACTTGTGTCAGACTTGAATTCAAATGCAAGAGCAGCTTTATATAAATGTAGTAGTAGTAGTAGTAGTAGTAGTAGTAGTAGTAGTGTTATGAGAGGGAAGGTGATTTGTTCAGACTAGCAGGGACTTAGGTGGGAGAGTTAACAAAGCATTATCCAGTTTCTGTCTATTGTTGATCCCTCCCCCCACCACCACTCTGATTGGTCCATCAGACTCATTGTGAGTATTTCACATAGTTCTGCTTAGCTCCATGACACAGTCATGACACAGTTCCAGGTGTGCAAGTTCCTGAGGCTGAACTCTCTTCTTGACTAAAGGTGAAGTATAAATAGATAGATAGATAGATAGATAGATAGATAGATAGATAGATAGATAGATAGAGAGAAGGTTGATGCACCAATTGATGCAGGTTAGAGTTGTCCTATCTAAAAAAGAAGGTAATATTTGAATTTTCCATCAAAAAATACATACAATAGAGATCCAATTTGTTTTTTTAGATTGATAGGGTACTATTGGCAATTATAAAATACCAATTGATGCAGGTTAGAGTTGTCCTATCTAAAAAAGAAGGTAATATTTGAATTTTCCATCAAAGAATACATACAATAGAGATCCAATTTGTTTTTTTAGATTGATAGGGTACTATTGGCAATTATAAAATACCAATTGATGCAGGTTAGAGTTGTCCTATCTAAAAAAGAAGGTAATATTTGAATTTTCCATCAAAAAATACATACAATAGAGATCCAATTTGTTTTTTTAGATGGATAGGGTACAATTGGCAATTATAAAATACCAATTGATGCAGGTTAGAGTTGTCCTATGCAAAAAAGAAGGTCATATTTGAATTCTCCATCAAAAAATACATACAATAGACACCCTTTTTTTTTTTTTTTTCACGGAGAGCAGACAGCAGACGTCTGAAGGGGAACACACACTAGACACATCGGCCGCATGGAGGCGCCGCGTCAAAACATACGGCCCCGTTATTTTCAATGAACTTGACTCCGCTCCGAGTTCCAGCCAGACGCGGTAGCCTCCAAGCCACGTCTTTGGGATCAAAGACGCGATTGTAGTGTCCAAGCCCCGTCTTTCGGCTCGAATCGCGTCTTGAGCCGTCTAGAAGACGCAAGCTCCGTGCAGGGACGCAAAGCTGCGTCTTGACCACTATTTAAGCACGGACGCCATGAGACGGAAGACGCGATTGTAGTGTCCCAGCTCCGTCTTTGGGCTCAAAGACGCGATGCAAGCCGCGTCTTTTGGCGAAAAGACGCGAAAAGACGCGATTGTAGTGTCAAAGCCCCGTCCTTTGACTCAAATCGCGTCTTGAGCCGCGGTTTCGCGTCTTGAGCCGCGGGAGCTCCGTCCTGGACGCAAAGCTGCGTCTTGACCGCTATTTAAGCACGGACGCGTCATCAGACGCGTCATAAGACGCGTCTTCAGACGTGGACGCAGAGAGTCCACGGCTGTCTCTCAAGCTGTCACAGAGAAAATCAAATGAAACCTGCAGGCAAAAATAAACCGTAACACACAGAAAATGAACCTTTTGTGTGATACAGAAGGCAAGGTTTTGAAGTGCCTCTGTACACATGGTATACAACAGTGAGTAAAGCAGACCTTGATATCTTCTGTGCTTAACGGAAATATGTTTTTCTCTTGACAGGTAAGCCTTGCTCAAAGATTTTCCCTTATCCTCTGTTCTTATCCTATAACTCCGTCTCCAATGCCAACTCTTATGGGGTAAAACGAAGGTCGATGCCTTTGAGTGTCTCTGAGTTTGTGCCAATGAACTGTGTTATGTTTTTGAACCTTTTATTCTGTTGGATGAGGTCTGTTAGATGATTAGGTGTAGGCACTCATACAGATTATCGTCCAGATAAAGGAACAGTCATAAAGAATTCCCCTGGGTGATGGTGGGCCTGTAATGGCGCGTAGCAGTCTCCTGGAGCTGTAATGGTCTGTGGGGCTTTTGCTCCATTAATCTTCTGGAGTGCAAGTTCACCACTAATCACGGCCAACATTATGATTTTGAGTAATCATCCCAGGGCTGCGATCTTTATGATTACGATGGAAAGCAGGGTCTCTGGTGCCACTTTAGAATCACTTATTAATAGGAATGTATAATAATAATAATAATAATAAAGGTATGGTATGACATTTCCCCCCCTTTTAATGTACTATGACCCACTGGAAGGGGAAAAAATGTTTATATTGCTTTATTGAACTGAAGTGTGTGTGTGGGTGTGGGTGTGAAAACTCTCACTCATGAATCTCATTTGCATTGACCAGTGTTAAGGATATTGTGCACAAAGCAAACATTGACATCTATTGCATAGTCTGTGGATTATGGGCGACGCATTCTGAAAGACATATCTGTCCCATCAAAACCGATATGAATGAATACTGGCCATTATGGTGAAATGATGGTGAGATCTAACTCTCATAAAACATTACTATAAAAGGCTCATTGAAACGACGATTGTGAGCTAATGTGAATTATTCTGACAGTCTTCTGTCAGACGAAACCCATCATAGAAATCTCCAGTTTTCCTTTTTTTTCTGTGCTGTGACAAAATTGTCTCAGCACAGCTCCCTCACAACTCTAGCGCACAGTGGAAGTATGTTGTCGTACCACAGGGACGTGCAGAGAAGTGTTAGAGGCAGGGGCTGAAATCTCTAAAAGGGGCTTTTGGTGAAATTATCGAAAATAGCAGAGCTCCAAACTCACAACGCGCTGCAACGGCTATTTTCGGTGCTTGATACCACACTGAACTAAGCATAATCAAGTGAATACTGGAGATGTGGCGTATGGCATGGATTTCTACACAGAGAGGGCAATTCTTTCCACATAAGATGCTGCATTCAAGTTCAGGAGAGAAAAACCCTAACCCTAACCCGAACAAAATTAGTGGTCCTACAAGCTCACAATGTGTCACAAAGCATTAGATCAGCTGTTTTTGCTATTTTACCTACAACAAAAAATTGCATTAAAACTTTTGTTGCAGTGTTCCTTTCTCCCTTCTGTCACACACGTCTCATCCAGTACACACACTAGCTTGCTTGCTTTAATAGTCGTCACCCAGACAATGGAGGTTAATGAGGTTCAGGTGCCTCTTGTCTTTGCACCAGTTAGCTTTCAGTGCACTAGTGCACGCTTTCCAAATAATAATCTAGTGTCATCAAATTTAAATGGTGTCAAGTCTACTCTATCACTATATTATTTACACACTCAACATCAATAACGTTATTCTCACACCCACACACTTCAATGCGCATCTTCACTTCAAATCTGTTGACTATCATTCATAATTGAAAATGTAAATTTATTCATTTTCAGAAAAAGTTCCATAGAACAAATCAGAAATTCGCTACTAATGACAAATTGACCTAACTCTCTCACAAGAAACTAGACAAAGTGCTCCTTGGAGCACAGGCCTCCGCCAGGTCTTATTGTAGCCTCCTGGTGGCGCTGTAATAGGCCAATGTGAAAACGGTAGCATATTTTCTTCAGCCTTTCACAGCAATCAGATGCTGCCTTAATGATTTGAGGCAATTTGCAAATCATGATGTTTGTCAAAATCTGTATATAATAAAAATTGTTTTGCAAAAATCAGCTTCCTGCTGGCGCTATAATAGGTCGAACATTTGAGGCAGAGGTTCTTCTCTGGTATCCAGTGAGTATGTGTGCACAGTTTCACTGCGATCGGGTCAGCGGTGCTGCAGCTCGCAGACAGACGGACACACAAACACAAGGACGGATGGGGGACGAAACCTATAGTCTTGGCCATGCCTTCAGCCTGGCGGAGACAAGAGAGAAAACCTGCAAATGTTCCTAAAAGATACTTTAACATTGTAAAAATGTCTTCCACATATTTTACCTTTATAAAGCTTAAAGGTGCATGAAACCCAAAATCACTTTTCTATATTCTATTTGTTTTATATAGATTTGTATCTACAAGTTCACAACGCATCGCTTCCGCCACACGTTGTGAGCTTGTAGATCGGCTATTTTCTGTGCATGTGAACGTCGTGTGTGTGGGCACTGTCACCACACGCACACACGTTGACACACAGAAAATAGCCGACAGCGGGGTGCCCGCTGGCCTGGTGGTCAAGGCGCATACCACATACTAGGTTCGATTCCCGATCCGGACGACCTTTGCCACATGTCATTCCCCATTTCTCTCCCCATTTCCTGTCAGTCTACTGTCCTATCAAATAAAGGCATAAAAAGCCCAAAAACAAATCTTAAAAAAAAAAAAAAAATAGCTGACAGTGCTAGCATCCATCCCTCCGGTTGTCCCCGCGGATTAGACAGCAGGACGTTGTGTGGTAAACAGCCCACAGAGCACGGCTGAGAAAGTTAAAGCCATGGATACGACTCTTAGACGGCTTGTTAGTAAAAGACTTGCACATTTTTACTGGTAAATATAACATGGAGTTGTGGAATCTTTATAATTTTTCCACCTGCAGTGCCTAGTTTTAATTATGTTTTCCAAAATGCTAACAGCAAGTGCGGACAGCTCAGTCTGTGACTACTTTCAGAATATAATGATGTGCACGCATTACTGCGCCCCCTCGCCTCACAACAACAGATAACCACGTCTACATTTTAGATTTCTTTTCATAATCTGAATTCTGATAAAATGAACATAGAGGCAGGGTTTCAGGCTCCTTTAACCACTTGAACCCTATAGTATCATCACTACTCTTGCTATGTACCTGAAATAGCCGCACTACAAGCTCATAAAGAGTCACGTGTTGTGAGCTTGTGGATTTGCTGTGTAAAAAAGTATATGGATGTTGACCAGAGAGCCGACCAGAGCCGACCCCAGTCTAAGTATTTGTTTACAGGGTTCCCACGGTCATGAAATTCCTGGAAATATTTTGAAATTAGAAAAATATTTTTCCAGTACTGGAAAAGTTTTGGAATAGACCGTTTGTCAGCCTTCTGATTGGTCCCTGAGACTCCCTGACTGGCCAACCAGAAAAAAACATTCACTTTTTGCTATCGGGGGTGGAGTTTGTGCAGTGGAGAATGTTAAATGTGGCTTTCAAAACTGTCCGCAGTGCGCGACACGGCGATCGCCCGGTACGGCCGCGATCTCGGCCGTGATCTCGCTCATCATAATGAATAAGCTTCAACAAACTAGTTCACATGGACCATATCAATGGTCTAAGAGTCACGATTGGGTACATATATTTTAAATGGGCAGAATTACGAAAAGCCAGCCTATTATGTGAGGTTAGGATTATAGTTCTGTCCTCTTCCTACCCAGGATGCAATGCGCGGTCTATTCTCTTTCTGATCCAGAGGATTAAACTAATTAAAACATTTATTTTCGGGGGGAAAACTACTGTTTTGCTATGTAATTACTGTACCCTTTTCTTCCCTTTTTATTAATATCACGTAGATGTGTTTTTTGTGGTACTTTATATAGCTGTAATGAGGCTATGAAGGGAAAAAAATCCCATCCACTACCACTATAAAAGAATCTGCAAAGAGGATTCTGTCCCACTGGGATTAAACAAATTAAAACATATATTTTCGGGTAAACCCCCTGTTTTGCAATGTAACTACTGTACCTTTGTCTTCCCTTTTTATTAATATCACCTAGATGTTTTTCCTTTGGTACTTTATATAGCTGTAATGAGGCTATGAAGGGGGAAAAAAATCCCATTCACTGCCACTATAAAAACAATCTGCCCAGGGTCAAATGTCCTATCATAGTAACAGGGCAGAATGGGGCAGGATTTGCAAAAGGGCTTATTGATCAAGGGTTCTGGAAGGTCCTGGAAAAAATAGCTATGCATAAATTTGTCTTTGGTTATTGATTTTGTTAATACCTCTGAAATGACAAATTAAACTAAATTGTCAAATATTAGAGGCAGAAATTGTGAAAATAGCCGTTGTGAGCATGTAGATCTGCTATTTTCACAATAGAAACGTGTTATACAAACTCTTAGTGCTCGTCAGGGTAACGGGTCCCCAGTTAAAATATGCTTATTTCCTGGGGTCACAGCCTGAGAACCACTGGCATACACTACCTGTCTTTGGGCATTGTGCATAGGGGTAAGCGACTTGTTATTGAGCTGAATTATTGTTATATAGTCCTGGGAATTGGGTTAAATATTCTGGAAAAGCTTTGGAAAAGTTTTGGAAATTAATTGGTAAAAAAATGTGTGGGAACCCTGTGTTTACCAAGTATAGAGGGTTCTTCAAGTGATTCATGGCAGAGTGGCTCGTTCTGTTATGTCCAGTCTAGTAGGAGGGATCAGAGCACATACTATGGTGGATGTGATGGATTTATCATCTCTTAGTACAGCAGCTTCTTCCATTTGTTCTTTTAGTTTCAACTTTGGTCCTGACATCGAGATCTCATTCCACACTTTGGAAAACTCTCCTGTCTGCTTGACCCGAGCTATTCCCCAGCCACAGAATTGAGTGCAAAGTATGCATTACACTCCATAAAATAATGGAATACGACTCTGACAGTTTGCTGCACGATGAATGCTTCAAGTTATCACATAGTGTCGCTTCACCAGTTTCTGTGCCGCTCAGTTCAGTCTGTGAGTAAAAACTGAGATATTAACTTCAGAGATGGAGAGGGAGAGGGAGAGAGAGAGGGCGGGGGGGTTCACATTAAATAGCATCCAAATCTCACTTCGCTGGGGCTGTAAATTGATGATAATGAAGGTAATAGGGCCATTTGGAATGATGTTAATAGTCCAACTCCGGTAAAGGAAAAAAGTAACTACGCTCGGGATCACAAATAACCTTTGCATGAAGGAGGAAAGACTCTTCATTGTAATCCAGGCAGGAACAAATTATATCAATTCACACAATGTTTATTAGACCCACACAGGAGTATCTTATGATTGTTGTGAGTTATATGCAAATGTACATAGAGGCTAAACAAAAATTCTCAAGGTTAGGGCAGCACTTGAGCACTCCAACATTCTAACTGAACTATTCGCGATCCTGCATTCAACTAAACTGGAAATGGAAGCTTTCTTTTGCTTTTTTTTTAACCTCATGTCATCCCCAGCCTTATGAATCTTAAACACGCTTGAGACAAAATATCTGTAGCTACAAAAAAATTAAATAATAATAAATAAAGACCTCTAATCCCATTTCTCTGCTTGCGGTTTCCTCTCCGCCCACACAGAGCAGAATTTTGTGCATATTGCAGATAGCAAACTACACAACGCACACTCTGTACAATTTCTATACCCCCTCTGGGTCGGCGCAAGTTAACTGGCTGCTGCTAGAAATGGGAGCACAGTGGCACAGGGGGCTTTGAAGGCTTTAATGACATGGATGATGTTCGCTTCACGCGAGTGCCGTGTGGCGGGAGTGTTGTCACCATCAATCGGCCGGTCAGTGTGAGATTATCTTGCGGGGTGGTGGTGGGGGTGCCGTGGGTCATGGTCTTCAAGACACCTGACAAACTGGGACAAGAACTGTGCCCTGGGGAGATTGATTACTGTGGAGGAGGCTCTCTTCCAGGGGAAAAGCTAGAGACAGCGTGACTGTAGATCACCAAACAACAGTGGTTGCGAAGTGCAGATTTCTTACTTCTTACCCCGAACCCTTACTGTGAAAAATATATTTTTCACACTTTTAGAGCTTATCCGTGGTAATCATATGGGCATTCCTAACACTAGATGCCAATAAAAGTGAAAAAATACAAAAATAAATCATGTGTTTGTCCATTTTAATATCAAAGTATATTATACTTAAAAATATTATACTTAATAATACATGAGAACCGAATGATTGACAGGTGCCTGTGTCAATCAACTTCAACTACTTCAAATGCAACTAGTTGAAGTTCATCTGATCAATCTGACCACCCTGGACAGATTTTAAGTTGCTTTATTCAGTATTTAGATATTTGATATTAATTTTATCAGACACTCCCCCAGGGCCCCTTCCTATACTTGTCTTAAACCATGATAGATTCAATGAAAACACTCGTCTTTTTTCTGGTGACTCATACTGTCCTCCTAATACGTGAGCTGGCCGTGTTTTTCTTTTTTTTCCCTTTTTTTTATTGTACTAAATTATTTTCCATTTTCACAAAAGATGATTTGTTTTGTTTTGTTTTTGTCGGTTCTATGGTTGCTATGTACTTTGTTTCATGTTATTGTGAAAAATATAAAACAAAATAAACATTGAGTCAAAAAAAAAAAAAAAACACGGCCAGCTCACGTATTGGACAGTATGACAGTACCAGAAAAAAGACAGGTATTTTCATTGAATCTATCTTGTTTAAAATGGAGTTTGAAGTTACAATGGGTTTGTATGGGTAGGGGCCCTGGGTCTTATAAAATGAATGAAATGAATATCAAAATACTGAATCAAGCAACTTAAAATCTGTCCAGGGTGTTCACAAAAGCCTGATTAGATGATAAAATGACCAAAAGTTTTTTTGAAAGTGATATCCCTTTAAGTAAAAGGAGCTATGTCACAATGTATAAGTACAAAAGTGTTGATATCAAAACATACTGTATTTGCAGACAGTACTCATTATGCAGAATGCCCATTTCACAATTTGTCAAAATGTTTGATTTGATGTGAATAGCTGATGGATAACGTACAGTATAGGGCTTAAGTGACTCATGTATGTCATATACAATATCTATGTATCAAATATTATCAAAATCTGCAGTAGGATAATAACTAAAGTACAATATTTGGCTCTGAGATGTAGTGGAGTAGAAGAAATTGTACTTGAATGCATGTATTACTGTCCAACACTGGTCCCTTACTTACAGCACTCCACAGAATTGATATGCGTGTGTGTGTGTGTGTGTGTGTGTGTGTGTGTGTGTGTGTGTGTGTGTGTGTGTGTGTGTGTGTGTGTGTGTGTGTGTGTGTGTGTGTGTGTGTGTGTGTGTGTGTGTGTACGTGTGTGTGTGTGTGTGTGTGTGTGTACGTGTGTGTGTGTGTGTGCACGGAGTGCTTTTGTACGTGCACTTGCCTTTTGAACATGGGTACCTATATAGATTGATGCTTCCTCACACTCACACATGGCATTACTAATTTGCTGAAATGAATTATTAAAGTTATGGGATATATTCCTGACTTACTATTCATGTCGGGTCTGCCGGTAAACATATCTGTGAGTGCAACTGGCATGGTTATATTTCCAAACAGCCACAAGTATACAGTATGTCTTTCCTCAACTGTGGGAAAGGCTCAGTGAACCTTAAGGCGATATACTGTAGGATGTCAATATTTAACTTTTCAACAAGGGAGGAATACATTAAAGAGGCTGAGCAGTGGAGTTATTGTATGAGTGCTGTGCAAGTGAATTAACTGTGGCTAGCTGGTCGATGTAATTAGTGTTTCTCAAACACTTTCATGTCAAGGACCCCCAAATGGATATATAATTGGCTTTGGACGGCCACTAACCTTGGCTCGAACACCGTGGCCATAACATAATGAAAAGGACAAGAATCGGGTCTCAAAAAGCACTGAATGTTTATTTTATATACAAAATAATGCATACCGCAAGTGCTTTTGTTGTTTGTCCACAAATAGTGAAAATACTGTAGTTACCATCAAATACAAGTGTAACAAACTGAGGCCTATCTAAAATCCTAACAAACAAAATAAAACTGATGGCTGGCCAAACTAAAGAAAAGAGGGGAGTAGGGTGAGCCAAGCACTATTTGCCCGTCGGTACACCACTGCTCCCAAAACAAAATAATGAAACTAAACTACCCAGAAATAAAACACCAAACAATACTCACGGTCAGCACATCAGAACTGAAATAAAGCAATGCAAAATAGAGAACAAACATGTTCAGGTTGGGCTGAAGGGGAAAATCTCTTGAGAGCTGGCCACAGCTGGACACAGGTGAGACAGGGAGGGGCAGCCAGCAATATCAGAAGAATAACAGGTGTGTGTCTAGTCATGGAACCGAGGCAGCAGAGCCAGCAAATCTGGGTTGACACTAAACAAGGACAAATAAACATTAGTGAACTAATATGGCGATGTGAGGTGTGCATATGTGCAGGCACATAACAGGACCCCCCTGGAACCCCCCCCCCAAGGACCCCCGAGGGTCCCTGGACCCCACTTTGAGAACCAGTGTACAAGCAGTACACTGAATGTTATGTGTCTTCCTGCTTTGAGATTCCAGTCAGGGCATTAATGTGTCAGTCACCTTCCCTAATGCCTGATAGCTTTGTGTGGGATTTCATTTTGTCTTCCATTATGCAGACTGGAGGTAGTTTATCTTAGTTTTCACTGCCAATGATTGAATGGGACTGGAATGAATTCCTAGTTGATGTTCCAATATGTAATGAGGAGTGCTTTCTTAACGTACTCCAAAGTACGTGTCAGTTTGCTGCTTGAGAAAAAGCATCCTGACGTTTTGCATTTATAAGGACAAATCTGTAAGGAGGTTTGGGCCTGGTTCTGAAGGCAAACTACAATATATGTCCTCTTTTTTTCCCACCCACTTCATCAGATATTCACATCCTTGTTTTATACTCCACATTACACTGCCCCTATTCCAAAACCTTGCCCTCGCATAATCTACATGTATTATGCGGTAATGCAAATTTGCAGAATCATTGACTTCATTGAACCATTTCAGCCCGAAGGCGTATTAATTAACGTCAACCCGCTACGGTGGACAGTACCTGTAGAGCCTGCTTCAGAGGAATCAAAATAATAGAGACAGCAGCTTTGCCCGCTAGCAGCAGCGAGGCAGACAAATGTGGCACAATGAGTGAAGGGAAACTCTCACTATGGCCACAGGAGGAGGAGAGGACTGCTGCTTTTAATGAAGAGAACAAAGGAAGTCATCCATCAGCTTCAGACAACATCATATCATTGCACTGTTGGAGCAGAGAGCTCCAGTACAGATTCAAAGAGTCCTTCCACGTTCCATGGAGGAGCGAGGAAGGACTCTTTGTTCCCTTGCAAACCTCCCACGGCTCAGTACTAGTTCACCTATTAGCGGTATAACGCTTTTGCAGTGCTCACTGTGTTATGAATCAATTGTACTCCTTGTGTGAGCAACGAGGGCACATAATGTATGTACTGTACATATACCTATATGTATGTTCTTTCTTTCGTAATGTCTCTGTTTTCTATATGTTGCACCATGCATGCCCTTAGATATTGATGATCTATACAGAAGAAAACAGAGAACTGCTCTCGGCAGTATTGATTCAAAAGTGGTTTCTGACTTTGTCCACTGCTACTGCAGGCCATAATTAGAGAGCAATATTAATAGCTCATCAATACAAAGAAACCTTGCTATTAAACCACATTCTACCTGTCTTTTCTTCAGATACGGGGAACGGCCCTTGAAAACCATTTAAGCTGATTAGATGTGTGCTGCTCCTGGATTCCCCGTCTACAACAACAATGCTGGTTCTTATATTCCTATGTCTACAACAACAATGCTTCCAGTAATGAGCTCTTTTGCTTGTTTCCACTAGAAGAGCAATGTACCCTTTGCACTTTGAAACCTTGTATGATTCGCCCTCCAGGGTTTGTTCCAACCATCTAAGTCTCACAGGTAAAGACCATGACAGGTGAAAAAGAAATTGTGTTTTTCTTTTCAGAGAAAGATTCACCACAGAGCCACCAGGCTTTGTGTTAAGAAATGCATTGCAGAACACCTACAGTACAAGGTTACTTTTTTAAGCACACCAATGTTCCCTTTATGTGGAAAATAAAAGAGAAAGAGACAGACAGACAGACAGACAGACAGGCAGGCAGGCTGTCATCATGCGGGTGGGCGGGCAGGCAGGCTGGCTTAGGGCGGATGTGCGGGCAGGCTGGCATTGGGCGGGTGGGCAGGTAGGGAGGCAGGCAGAGTGCATTGGTGCTTGTTTGTGTGCGTCATGTACAGTACATAGATGCGAAAACAACTTAATGGAAGGAGATAGCCTGAAAATGCAATAAACTCGAAACACTAAATAGACCTGCAGGAGATATATTTGTCTGAATTCAATAAATAAAAGGTCATGTCTGAGTATACAGTGCCATCTGTTCATGTTATGTCGGTTTGTTTCCATGGATATTTCTTGCTTTTGCACATACAATATGACTTACATGGCACTAAAGAAATATATGATTTACTTTTCAAATCTAATATGGTCTGGAAAGACATGTTTGAGGGTATAGAGTGGGATAACAGTGGTACAAAATGAACACACTCTTAGCACAACATGTTCTAGAGAGAGTCACACAGGTGGAATCATTCCTGTGTTTTTTTTTACCCCCAAAATAATATTAAGTATAATAATACGTTTTTGCACCACCTCTTATATTCTAAAATATTAGCCTAAAAATAGTTTACTGTCAAGATTCCAGGATGACCTCCCACTTGGGTAATGTCGCCCCCTGGCGATCATTCAGAGAAACTACTTCAGCTCCCGTACTAACGTAGGTAGGAAGGGCCTGTCACTCAAACCAGAGTGACCCGCCTCCAGACTATAAAAGCCCCCGGAGGCGGAAGTAACATCCTCTTTTCACTCTCTGCGATATCACATTCAGATAAGTTGAAACTCAGCCTTATAATTTATTTCTTCGCTCTTTAGCCTAAAGCGGTGGCATAGGAAGTCGCCCACCGGCGAGTGTAGAATTAAACCCGTACCTAAGAATAATTATTCTTGTCCCGTCTTAAACCGACGGGTTTTCTACTGATTAACAAAGTAGTTTACCGCTTGTTCAGGCCTCTGCCTGAATCAAGCGTGAACTAGCATTAGCCGTTAGCTCTTTAGCTCGTCAGCTTTGTGTTAACGTTAGCTACACTGCTTACCGCTTGTTCAGGCCTTTGTCTGAATCAAGCGTGGCCTAGCTTTAGCCGTTAGCTTGTTAGCTTGTTAGCTCTGTTAACGTTAGCTACACTGCTTCGCCATGGATCCTCTGGCCCTTCTGCCGAGGCAATGTGACTACCCAGGCTGTCCAGGACTCATCGACGGACAGGATTTTCATCCTCTCTGTGCTAGCTGCATGGGCGTTGCACACGCCTTCTCTGCACTATGTCCTCAGGGGAGAGCAGGACCCTTCTGCGACATCTGCACGGCCTTCGACCACGATGTCCTGGTACACCGCCTCTACCTGGCTAGGGCAGGCCTCGGAGCCTGTGCTCCACCAGGTGGGTCTGCTGCTCTGAACCCCACAGCCCAGTCTTTCCTTCCCCAGGCGGCCCGCACCGTTGGTCAAGGTGCGGCGCTGCCTTCCGGAGCTCCGGTTGGCAAACAGCGCGCCACTCCAGGTCAAGATGGCGCCATGCTACTTGGAACACCGCCTGCCGCGCAGCCGACCGCAGCTAGCTCCACTGTCACTGGAGCTGGCGGGTCTGGCGAAGTCGCCGCTAAGAAGGCGACCAAGAAGGCTAACATCCCTCCGGTAGCCTTTACCCCTTCGGGCGCGGTGCCCAAAAAGAAGCGATCGGATGTGACCGTCGGGGACGTTCCCCTCAACGTGAGCATCAACAAAACAGTCCAGACCTTCAGGCGCGAGTCGGACCTGAGCTCTTGTCAGAGCGAGGGTTCGTGCTCGGAATACTCTGGGTACACGGACGAGGAGGAGGAGGATATAGTCGAGGACGATGGTTCTCGACTCACAGTCACGGTAACAAACCCTACGGCTCCAGCAAGTCAACTGGACGCCGCAGGGTCCTCCCAGTCCTCCTCTGGCGCCGCTGCCCCTCCACCCGCCAGTCAAGCGGATGAGGCGGGAGCTGAGGACGTCGATTCTGCAATAGATTTGCTGGATCATCTGACAGTCTACATGAGAGCTCTTGCCAGAGTTGGAGAGGAGTTGCCACCTCCTCTCCCCTCTGATGAGGCCGAGGATGATGACGAAATGCCCGGGCAGGAGCCTTCGGTTCCCGCCCCGTATGTCCTCTCCAGGCTGCCGCTGGTGAAGGGATTCACCAAGGCTCTTCATTCCTCATGGAAGACTCATAAAGACCCCAGAAAGCTGTCTTTTTCTGTTTTGGACGTGGTCGGAGGTGCGGAGGCAGGCATGTCCACCTGCCCCAACCTGGACCACCTGTTAGCACAATCCTTTCTAGGCTCCGTCAGACCCCAGTATAAGGATGTGGGCACGGCTAAGTGCGGGCCGTTTGTCGGCCCCGTCGGCACCAACCCGCCGGGGTTCACTGTCCTGGAGGACAAGATGCAGTCGGACAGGGCTCGTAACGCCTACCGGTCCGCTGCTCTGGCTGCTAAGGACCTGAATCTAATCCAGCTCTTGCTCGCTTCCACCAAGGACCTGGTCAAAGGTCTGCCCACGGGGGAGCACACAGCTGAACTGAACACTTTATTTGACATCATGCTGAAGGTCAATTGGCATGCGGTTAAGTGGATGGGCAGGTCCATGGACTACAACCTCCAGTCTGAGAGAGCCCGCTGGCTCGACTATGTCGACCTCGAGCCTAAGAGGGACGTGGGCGAGAAGCCTCTAGGTCCTCGCGGGGAGATGTACAAGTCTCTCATTAACATGGAGAACAGTCCCACCACCCTCATGGGTGGGGGCTTGGAGCTGCTGCAGGGTAGAGTTACCTTCTTCAAGGCGGCTAAGGACATCGTCGAGTCCACTACAGTGCCTCAGGAGGAACCGCAGCAAGCTAGGAGGGTGTCCCGCTCCTCCCGCACCAGAGAGAGGGGCCGCTCTGCTTCTTATAAAAAGCACTCTTCTTCCTCCAGGGGAGCATCTGCAGCCAGGGCGCCTGACAAGCCCCGCAGCAAGGTTGTAGTTCCCGAACGTGCTCAGCAGCGCCGCACGTCCAGGGATAATAGGCAGCCGTCTTCTTTCCGCGGGGGCCGCGGCAGGGGACAGCGGAAATGACACTTTGAAGAGGGAGTTTGTGTCGGGGCGGGGGTCCGAGGTGTCTCTCGGTCCCCTTCCCCCCAAGCGAGAGCGTTTGTTTTCTGTACCCCGCGTCGGGGAAATGAAAATGCCAATGTTTATGCCTCCTGTATCGGGAATAAAAATGTTGAAAGAGCAAAGTCTGCCTCTGTCCAACTCTCTCGTACTTGCACAGACGACCCCATTATGCATGTCTCCTGTAGAAATGTTGATGTCCCGTCAGGACTATCTAATCAATCACAGGTTTTATCATCAACCAGTAATGTTAATGTCAAACAATTATATGGTTCCTCATGCGCGCGAGTGGACTTTCCCTCGCGTGGGCGATGCTATGAATTCAACAATGAGTCAGAAATTCTGTCGGCCTACTATGAGCCCGTGTCAAGGGACAAACATAAAGGCTTTAGAGCAGGAATTAAACGTAAAAGTTCCTCCCCTGTCAGGGGAGAATGCTTTAGTTGTGGGCGAATCTGCTTATCAGTCGAATCGTTTTGCTCTTCCTGTCTCTCTATCGAGCGAAAGCCGAACGCTTCCGGTTTCACCGGATACGGATTCGCTCGCTCCCCGCTTCCGGTCCAGCCGCCAAAAAGCTCCGCTAGTCAAGCGGTACAACCAGAAGGTGTTTCCGCCTTACGGCCTATTGAACCCATGCGCTCCGCTTCCGGGTGTTCCGGATACGGATACGCAGGTCTCCCGCTTCCGGTCCGGCCGCCAAAAAGCTCCGCCGTCACGGAAGCACAGTGGTGGGGTTTCTCTCTCTCAAAACACGCTAGCACGCTGCGCGAGCCAGTGGAAGTTATGCAAACCGAGCCATTGGGTATTTCGAACGATAACCAAGGGGTACAGGTTACAGTTCGCGAATGTACCTCCGCTTTCAAGCAGGGTTATTCATACCAGGGCGCGTGGTTTAAAGGCAGATCTTTTGAGAGAGGAGATCAGCTCGTTGCTAAGCAAGGGTGCTATAGTGGAGCTGGACAGGACCCAATCCCGCCTGGGATTTTGGAGCCGTTATTTCCTGGTGCACAAGAAAGGGGGGGGGCTACGTCCCATCCTGGACTTGAAGGCGCTAAACGTTTACCTGAAGAAATACGTTTTCAGGATGCTAACTGTACCCACCATGTTACGGTCGGTCAGGCAAGGGGATTTCCACTGTTCAGTGGACCTGAAGGATGCTTATCAGCACGTTCTGATTTATCCCCCACACAGGAAATTTCTACGGTTCGCCTTCGAGGGTCGCCTGTACGAATATACAGTACTCCCTTTCGGTCTGTCACTGAGCCCGAGGGTTTTCGTGAAAGTGACCGACGCAGCCATCGCGCCGCTGAGACAGCAGGGCGTCAGGTTGGCTACGTACATCGACGATTGGATGATTTCAGCGAGCTCCGCCCACAAAGTGGCGCGTCACACACAAGTGGTTTTGGCTCACCTAAAGGCATTAGGTTTCATAGTCAACCACGACAAGAGCATGCTGACTCCAGCACGCCGTCTTACCTTCATTGGGGTCCTTCTGGACTCGTCCGTCATGTCGGCTCGTCTCTCAGAGGAGAGGGTGGACAGGTTTCGGAAATGCCTCAACTCCTTTCAAGTAGGCCAGGAGGTCACTTACAGGAGTTGCATGGTACTGACGGGAATGATGGCTTCCGCAGTACATCTGTTGCGGTTGGGCAGGTTTCATATGAGACCTTTTCAACGATGGATGTTATCACTCGGGATCCCGCCCTCCTTGAAGTACAAGAAGGTTACGGTTTCCCCTTCCTGCGCGATCGCCCTGTCTCCTTGGCGGGTGGAGGGGTTCCTCACCAGCGGAGTCTCGATTGGCGAGGTGGTTTCCCACAAGTCGATCACGACAGACGCCAGTCTCAGTGGGTGGGGAGCCACTTACGAGGGGCGCACAGCGCAGGGGCTTTGGCCTCTGGAGATGAGGAGTCGTCACATCAACTATTTGGAGTTGATGGCTATACTCCTGGCGCTCAAGCATTTCGAGCCTTGGATTTTGCATTGTCATGTTCTGGTCAGGACCGACAATACGACGGCCATGTTTTATGTCAACAAACAAGGAGGCCTGTCGTCGTTGCCACTGGATCGTCTGGCTCGAGAATTGACGGTTTGGTGCTTGTCGCGCCTCAGGTCAATCAGGGCCTTACACGTCCCGGGTCTCCTCAACAGCGGAGCAGATCTCCTGTCCAGGGGAGGGCCTCGCTACGAGGATTGGTCTCTCCACCCCAGGGTGGCGAGCCAGATTTTTCGCAAGTTCGGTCAGCCAGTGGCGGACCTGTTTGCGTCAGCGGAGAATACGAAGTGTCCGTTGTTCTTCGCGGTGAAGGGCAGTCCTCCCTTGGGGTTGGACGCCTTAGCGCACACGTGGCCGAGAGGTCTACTGTACGCGTTTCCCCCCTTCGATATGATCCGTCCCACTCTGGAGAGAGTCAGGAGGTTCGGTCTGGAGATGCTCCTGGTGGCTCCCTACAAGGGCACGTGGAGATCGGCGATCGCCCCTCTCCTTTGCGAACCGGGTTGGCAGCTGCCTCAGCGCAGGGATCTGTTGAGGCAGGCCAGAGGGGAGATATTCCACCAAGACCCGCAGGTCCTAGACCTGTGGGTTTGGCACGTGAAAGGTTAAACCTGCTGGCGGCCGGTTTTTCTTCTGAAGTGGTTGATACCATTCAGAGTGCTAAGGCGCCTTCGACGAGGGCGTCTTATGATGGAAGGTGGAATGCCTTTGAGGACTGGTGTGAGTCGCGTGTTCCGCCGGTGGTGGCTCATGTGGCGTCAGCCCAGAAAATTTTGGAATTTATGCAGGACCGCTTGAAAAGTGGTCTTGCGTTTTCTACCCTTAGGGGGTATCTGGCGGCTATTAACACATGGGCGGCCAAGGTTTATAACATTTATAGCTGTTGCTGGTGCCACCATTGACTTACGTTATGTTTTGATGAGCCCCGCAAGCTTCGTGCGTGTGCACGTGCGTGTCCAGAGAAGATTGAGGAGGTACTCCATCTGTTTACAAACGCTCGCGAAACTCGCGGTAAAAAAATCGCGGTAAATTCGCGGTAAAGTGTCGCCGTGAAAACAATCAGCTCTCTGCCTCCATGGGGCTGTTTTTACCTCATTCTGAGAAAAAGCCGTTCTTATGTTTCAAAGTAGAATCTAAAGCCATGTAAAATCCTTCCGTGTGGGGAGAGACAGGGGGCTTCCTGCCCTGGCTGGGTGACGTAATGGATTCAGGGCATGCAAAGGGAAGCTGCGGTCTCGAAAAGTTAACTATTTGTTGACTCGTCCCTCGACGATATAACTTCCTGTGGCAGGGTGACATCTAGTGGCCAAATCTCGTCCCTGAACGAGTTTGGCTCCCCAAGTGTTAATGCCTGTCACCTAGGGGTGGCGGGCAAGGCACCTTCTAAAGTCCCGGAGGTCGTCAAGTTCATGCAAGGAGTTGAACGTTTGAGGCCGGTGACTAGGTCTTTGTTCCCAGTTTGGGATCTGCAGGTGGTTCTGGGGGGCCTATGTCAGGCTCCCTTTGAGCCGCTTGTAGGGATGCCTTTGAAATTTTTGAGTTTCAAGACGGCTCTTTTGCTGGCTTTGGCTACGGCTAAAAGAGTTGGTGACCTGCAAGCTCTCTCGGTGTCTTCGGAGTGCATGCAGTTTATGAACAATGACCTCAAGGTGTTGCTCAAGCCTCATCTTCAGTTTGTTCCTAAGAACATGGTGGTTCCTAAGGAGCCTGTAGTTCTTCTGGCTTTTCATCCTCCTCCGTTTGTCTCGGTGGAGGATGAGCGGCTGAATTGCCTGTGCCCTGTCAGGGCACTGAAGGCCTACTGTGACAGGACGGCTGGTTCTAGAGCTTCTTCTCAGCTCTTCGTGGGAATGGGCAATGTTCTTGTCAGAAAGCCGGTGTCTAGACCCACTCTTTCGAGGTGGATTGTGGATGCTATTAGGCTGGCTTACTCTAGTGCTGGCGTGGAAGTGCCGGTGGCGCTTAAAGCCCATAGTACTAGGGGTGTAGCTACTTCGTGGGCACTGGCAAAGGGAGTCTCCGTGCAGGAGATTTGTGTTTCGGCGAATTGGTCTTCGCCTTCTACCTTTGCAGCCTACTATCACCTGGATATCGAATCCTCTTCGCTAGCGCATTCGGTTCTGGGTGCTGCTGCCTCCTCTACGTCATAGAGGAGTCGGATCTTCCCCTCCCACAGGTGGGCATGTAGCCACCTGGGGTATTGTGGGGGGGACCCTGTGTTTTCCTTATTTAGTGTGTCTTACTTATAAGGCGGACTTGTCCTTTCATTTAGTTGAATGAGGCGGACTTCGGTCTGTCAGGGTCTCTCTCTATTTTCTCATTCCTTCACACCCAGGTCCTGTGGGCCTGGGACCTTCTGGGTGAGGGGTCACGCCCGTTTGGGCTGTGCTCACCTGTATGAGGGGTTTGTGGGGGTATGAGAGTAGGTTGTGGCTTAGAGGGGAGTTTAAGAATCCCAAGTGGGAGGTCATCCTGGAATCTTGACAGTAAACGGTAGGTTCCGTACGGAACCATTGTTTACTTAGAGATGGAAGGATGACCTCCCACGTAATGCCCCTCTGTTTCACTGAATGTGGCAGAGAGTGGTATTAAGAGGATGTTACTTCCGCCTCCGGGGGCTTTTATAGTCTGGAGGCGGGTCACTCTGGTTTGAGTGACAGGCCCTTCCTACCTACGTTAGTACGGGAGCTGAAGTAGTTTCTCTGAATGATCGCCAGGGGGCGACATTACCCAAGTGGGAGGTCATCCTTCCATCTCTAAGTAAACAATGGTTCCGTACGGAACCTACCGTTTCCTTCTTTATCATTAGCATTCATTACTCTTATTTAATGTTCTGCAGAGATTAGGTTTAGCCGCCTGCACTGCTGGGCAGACAGAGGGATGCTTCGGTAATGAAGGACTATAATTAGCGGAGCCATCACTGTCTGTGGTGACCCTGCCATCTGTTGAGATGATGTCCCTCCTACCACATGCATGCAGGTGACCATAGATGACAGATCCCTTCATCTTCCTCTCCTAGCCTTCCTCCACATCCCAAAGGCGTTATGTGATGGGGCCACATATTTCATATATCAACCCTTTCTACGTTCTGCTCGTCCGTGAGTTCAGTGATCCGTGTGAACATTTTCAGTTGGCTTCAATACTGCAAAACCTAACATACTGTAGGAAAACCAGCTCATGAAGATCCTGAGACGTGACACATTTGCATAGCAAAATCCGTACCGTATTTTTGCACTCCAGATTTTACTGTACACTCATATCCTTCACTGTATGGCTCTCTGTCATGCAACATGCATGTCAGTTAGCATGCATGTCTCGTAGACTGAAGAAGATATTTGCATTTGATGCTGTATTCTGGGCGCTGTGGCAATTCCGGATGGAATGCATTTGGGTCTCATCCTGAATCAATGGAATCAACATTTATTGTAATCAAATTATTCTCTTCGGAATGTGACAAAAAATAAAATATTATTGCACTCAAGTTTCCATGGCATGAGTAATCAATAGAAAAAAAAGGCATTTTGGGGGTTAACTACTCCTTTAAGTGATTAAAACGTGGAAAAGACAACACCTATGCCATATTACACAATATTTCTATACGTTAAATCAGACACTATCTAGTCTCATATCAAGATATCTATAAAATATAAATGTATTGCTCAGTCCTAAAGAAGCTAAGCACAGTTGCAAGTAGTACATCGAGGGGCACTTTGAAAACAACAACCCCTGGCCTACAGCATGTGGAGAGGCATTAAAACCATAACATACTACAAGTAGCACACACAGATCAGACACCAAAAGTAGTAACCCCCGTTGTACCACAGTAAACTGCCGGTCCGTGCGGTGGTGCCGGCAATGCAGCGCGACTGCCGGTCCTGTTCTGTGCCTGCCGCGGCAGTAACGGAGGTGATGCGAACCTCCCCACCCGGGCTTTGAACCCGGGCCTCCTGCGTGAAAGTCCAATATCTTAACCATCACTTCAAAGGGATATCCCTATGGAACAAGGGAGATACCAGACTCTTGAGGCTTCAAGGCTGGGGCTGAGACTCTCTCCGCCACACTCACCCCCCTTTGACCTCCTCCTACGAGGAAGCCCGAATCCGGGTCACGACACCATTGTAACGGAGGTGATGCGAACCTCCCCACCCGGGCTTTGAACCCGGGCCTACCGCGTGAAAGTCCAATATCTTAACCATCACCCCAAACAAATGCTTGCAATGAATTAAGAATCATGAAAAAACCCTAGTTTGACCACTCACATGCTACTTAAAACAGACGTTGTTGTTTTTTTCTTTTTCCTGTACACTAAAGTTAATGGGACCCAAACTTTTACCCCTATAAAAAAACATTGCTCAATGCTGACAGCCGGTCAGCAAGTGGTTTCATGAATGTATGTAGCCTATATAGACAATATTTTAGGCCAATAAAAAAGACAATTTCACCCCCCACCTCAGGGGCTGCCGGACTATAATATAAATCTGAGTACTCCTTCCACCACTGTTCACTTGCAGCCTTTAGCCTCTCCCTACAATAGGCTGCCGTTACCACCTGTCCTAAATCCACCATCGTCCTTGTGCTCAAAAAGACAGCAGTTAAAAGCCTTAATGATTATGGCCCAATTGTAATAACACAATTTGTTATGAAGTGCGTTGAGAGGCTTGTACAATCTCACATCAAGGCAATTACCCCTACTGATCTTCTTATCAAGGGAACAGATCTGTGGAGGATGCAGTCTCGATCTCACCTCATACATACAGCCCTGTCTCACTTGATGTATCCAAGCACTTACTGTATGTCAGGATGCTATTTGCTGACTTTATCTCCACTTTAAACACTATACTCCCTCGTAAATTAGTAGACAATTTTTACATCCTGGGGTTATTTTCACTCTCCTTTCTATTTATAGATTATGGACTGTCAGAATGGACAACCACACATTCTGGAACCTCAGGGCTGCATGCTTAGTCTAGTCCTCTTCAATGGCTTCACCCATTGCAGAATCTGCAACATTCCTTTGACCTTCACCAAGTTACACATAACAACCTTAAACTTGTAGTGAATGCACATAAAACTAACTTTATGTTATCCGCTTAGAGCAGGAGTAGGCAACTTTTATTATCCAAAGAGCCAATTTTGGCACAAGAATTCATTAAAAATCTGTCTGGAGCCGCAAAATTGTGTTTGCTGCTTTGTGCATTTTCTGGAAATGTCTTTCAATATTACTTTTCAAAGCAGATACGTATACCAGTAAAGCCAGCAGCATCGGTGGTGAAAACAAACAGATATATCCAAGCGTTAACTTCTTTATTTGCCTTCAATAACTTTATGCCGAATAAATTATGATTAAAATGTTCAAAATAAACAAAAAAAAATAGCATTCCTTTACTTCTGTTCCCAAGCAACAGGGAGCCACGGGAGAGGGCCTGAGAGCCACATGCGGCTCTATAGCAGTAGGTTGCCTCTGCAAAATCTCTATATTCCGAGGTCCCGTTGTTTTGAGGTCCCATGTAGTCCGGTTAGGGTAGGCTTAGGGTTAGCATTCACCAGGTTAGCATTCACCAGCGTCAGCAGGTTAGCATTCACCAGTGTTGGCAGGTAGGCCTCGAACTACTGGCACCTCGAAACAACGTGTCCTTGGAATAGTGCTACGCGCCTGGTTGCCTACTCCTGGCCTGGAGCTAGACGACGTAATGATAGAGACAAATCTTTGGAATTCCAGCCTACAAGGATCTTTGATTAAAGGAGCTATAGTCAACTTTTTCTTGAAAAACGGATGATAAAATAAAAATAATGTTTCGAAAATATTTTATACAAAAATAAGCTTCATATATATGTGTTTCAATTAAAAAATGACCACAAAAAGCGTAACATAATGATAAGATAATCGTTTTGGCCATTGTCGGGCCGACACTTTGTTTACATCCTGGTCTAACACTATCAAAGAATAGACTAGAATGTAAACAAAGCGTCGTTCCGACAATGGCCAAAATTATTATTTTATCATTATTTTACGCTTTTTGTGGTCAATTTTTAATAGAAACACATGTATGAAGCTTGTTTTTTTATAAAATATTTTCGAAACATTATTTTTATTTTAGCATCCGTTTTTCAAGAAAAAGTTGACTATATCTCCCTTAAGAGTTACAGAATATAATATACAGTATTGGTATTTGGCAACACATATTTCAATGTCATACAGTGTATTAAACCTTGTCAACGAATTACCAATAAATAATTGTTTTCTTTTCGTACAGAAATGTAACTAACATTCCTATCTTTTGTAGGAAAAGGATAGTTGGTGCTGTTTTTATTACACTGTCATAGGTTATGGTCAGGTAACAATAACATACATAGTACGGTATATGCATGCCTCATACGCCCTTGGATGCTGTTTACCATCACAGTGTTCATAGCACTCATCATTGCATCCTGTATGGCATTGTGGGCTTCTCCGTCTGACAGACGTGTCAGGCCTGTATACTTGTTTATCTACAAGGTTGTTATTGGGAAGCTACCTTCTTATGTCACCTCTATGCTAGATACAGGAAGGGGCGTTACAAGGGGGGGAAAAGTGGGACTTGAGTTACTAGGGCCCAAGGTGGAGGGGCCTTAATTATTTTATACTTTAGCTATTGAAAAAATTTTAAGCGAACATTTGTAACTCAAATTTTGCTTCTGGGGGATCTCTGGAATTAAATATTTTGAGATGGGGGTCCGTGGCCAAATACATATCATTCTCACCACTGACATAGAAACATAAGTTCTTCAAAAAACCTTAGAAGGACATTTTTCAATAGTTAAAGCACATAATAACGCGTAATAATGCGTTCCCATGCAGTCTAAATGGGTTAAACCCCCTCCCCCTGTGAAGAACATTCACGGGGGGCCCACAGTGAATCCTTGTACCCAGGGCCCGGACCATAAAGACTGACTCTCAAAAGTTCTTGGAATTTATACTCAGCGTGGAAGATCTGCCTTTTCTGTTTAATGCTCTGACCACCTGGAACGCTTTGCAGAGCACTGCAGAAATGGACACTTCAGTAACTCTTAGACAATTAACATATTTTATCACTAACCACTTAACCTGTGATTGCACTCATCTTAATAGATTTCTTTTTTTTAACGCTTGCTATGCATCCAATGTCTCTAAAGCATTATAGACATACTTATAATGCATTATAATCTGCTTATACCCTATATAGTTATACGAACTACATCCTCATAATGCTTATAACTATAATCATGACACATTATAAAGTATTCTATAATGAATTGATAAAGTATAAATGCAATGTAATCTGCTTAGTATAATTATATAAATATGCTTATAATACTTTTTTAATATTTTTTGGGGGGCTTTTCTCTTTCTGTCTTTGTTGATAGTACACTGTAAAGGACACAGTAAATGGGTAGAGAGAAACGGGGAACCACTAGGCCAGTGGCACCACACATAATGCAATCATGGTTTCCTGTGGAATCATGGTTTCCTGAGGAAATAAGCTTAGTCTTTTCATGGATCTCCTTGTACTAGTGAACTGTACCGTCATGAAACTGTACCTTTTCCTATGCAAACTTCTAATAAAGTCTTCAATCAATCAATAACATGTAATAAAGCCTTTTATGATGACTCATGAGGTCAAGTATAATACTTCATGATTACAGGTCAGTCTCTGACTTTTTCACCATGAGGCCGATTTACAAAATGTGGCCACTCTGTCTTCCTTGGCCTACTGACAGTGTGCATGACAGCTTTGCCACTGATCTGTCCTGCGGTTGGGGAGATTAGCTCCGGACACAGAATGATACACACACAAGGGTGAAAACATAATATGTATGATGTTCAGTCCATATATGGGCATATCATATGTCGATGTTTGCCGATGTTGGGCATGTGTAGTCCATATATGGGTATATCGTAAATACGTGTCCCCCACTGACACCACCACAACAATATAAAGACTACCTCATCACATTTTTCTTCTGTCTTATCCTGTTTATTTATAATAATTTTAGGAATAGCCTTGCCATCTCTTGTTAATGTTTAACATCTGTGAAAGAAGGATGAAGTTCCTGGCAGCGCTTACAGTGATTGTGGTTTTAGCCTTAGTTCTTATATACCCAAGCGGTTCTGAAGCCCTTGACAAGAAAAGAGGACCCAAGGTCACGGCCAAGGTTTATTTTGACATGAGGATTGGAAATGAAGACGTCGGCAGGTTCGTTATTGGCCTTTTTGGAAAAACGGTCCCCCAAACAGTTGAAAACTTTGTCCAGTTGGCGACGGGGGAGAAAGGATTCGGCTACAAAGGCAGCACATTCCACCGAGTCATTAAAGACTTCATGATTCAGGGAGGAGACTTCACCAGAGGAGATGGAACCGGAGGTAGGAGCATCTACGGCGATCGCTTCCCCGATGAGAACTTTAAGCTGAAGCACTACGGCCCTGGCTGGCTGAGCATGGCAAACGCTGGCAAAGACACCAACGGAGCTCAGTTCTTCATCACCACCGTCCAAACACCCTGGCTTGACGGAAAACACGTTGTCTTCGGGAAAATCCTGGATGGAATGGATGTGGTGAAGAGGATCGAAGGTACCAAGACAGACGGGCGGGACAGGCCTCTTAAAGATGTTGTCATCCGTGACAGCGGGGTGAGTGAGGTGGAGACACCGTTCTCTGTGACCAAGGAGTAGGACATGGGTCTTCAACAGGGGGTCCGGGACCCCCTAGGGGGTCCTCAGAGTTACTACAGGGGGTCCTCCAAATCTTTGTGTGATAGAAACTTTTTTTCTCCTTTTTTATATTAACCACTTGAACCCTAGCGTCCATATTCTGAGAACTTAAGCCAAAAATGGCAGATCTACAATTGTACGAGCTTGTAGATCGGCTATTTTAGGCAAAGAGCTTTGTTGCATGTAGAGGGGGAAAAGAGCAGACTAAGTACAGAGTGAAATGTCATGTTTATTAAGTGTTGACAGTTCAAGTGGTTAAATATCTGAAAACACAAATTGACATGAATCCAAAATACACTGATGATTGTGCTGTCAAATGATGAAACTATATGGAATCTATGAAAAGGTTCTGGGGGTTCCTGCTTCATCTCTCTCCCAAATAAGGGGTCCTTGGCCTGAAAACGTTGAAGATCACTGGCAGTATATGCCAGTCTTGAATATCAGAACAAAACTAAAGAACACAGAACACAACTGCTCTCTGCATATTTTGTAAAAGATTGTTTTAATCTACTTCATATCATATGTAGTCTTTCACATTTGATCCAGCCATACTGCACAAAGTCAGTAAGACAGTGTAATTGTTGTTTACCTCAGAAATCCCTCAACATGGAATTAATGCGCACATTCATGAACACAGTGTCCAATTGGCATGAAACTGTGCACGCATACTCTACAGGAGGCGGTGTCGTGGCTGACTCCCGCTTTGGTGGATTATGGCACGGTCGTAGGCCACCTAGACAGACTTGTGGATGACCTTCCAATATGTGCAGCTTGGGTGAGGAGGAACTGGCCATGACATTTCCATGCGTCCCTTTCCTGTTCGGCAAAGGATTATCTTTCTCAGGTGTTTTGGTCTCTTATTTGCAGTACAGAGGTGTGTCGGCCCCCGGCAGTGGTGGCCCAGTGCAAACTGGGAGGTGGCAACAGGGGCCTTTCCTACTCTTTAGTGCAAGCATTGTTCCCTGTGTCGATCTCCGCCATGAAGAACACAGCGCTGTTGTAGCTTGTGCCGTCTACTTTGAGATATTTTAGGTGTTTGAGGCAGGGCTGCCTGTGGACAGGGGCACCTCTGTGATCGGTCGCAGGGTGGAGGCTTCAGGGGCATGTCCCCGGCCGAGGGAGAGGAGTTTTCTTTTTTGTATTTTTGTGTCACTTACACCAGTACAAGCAATGAAATGTTGGTGGGACATGTTCCACAGAGACTGTACTTGGACAAGATAACCAGTAAGACTCCCTGTCGCATACACAAACCTTTGAAGGCAATCGTAGCCAATCAGGAGGGAATATAAATCCATGTTGATGACATGACTTTAGAGATACTGTGTACCGCTTTGTGTGATTTTAGGCCAAAATCTGTAGGATCAGTGTTCAAAAATGTGTTTATCAAAAATCGGTCTGATGGTGGCGCTAGAAGAGGGTCATGTGAGAAATCAGGGGTGGAGGTTATGATTTGCCATCCAATTTGCGTGATTTTAGGCCAAAATATGTTGGGTGAGATGAGAGTCTCTGATTTTCTTTTCTAGCTTGCAGCCAATGTTTCTGTAGTCTTATGCTGATCTTCATCGAGAATCAGCCAGGTCTCTAATCATTTAACCTTGCCCTTTAAGGTTCTGCCTGAACAATTCTCAATTTAATCCCCGTGCCCTCTCTGGCAGCATTAATACTCAATTCAATGATCAAAGATTTTTCTGTTTCAACTTAAACTTTTGATTCTCTTGTTCCTTGCTGGAAATGTTCTTTGGATTGGGAAATGTTTTGAAAAGGACCTCATGGAATCTTAGACACCAGCTTTCCCAAGACTCAGACTACTGCAGAATACTGCATATGGATGTCCACATACAAAAAAACAGCCTCTAATTGTCCAATTGGGATTTCTTTCCTGCCATTCTCCCTTTTTTTCTTTTTTGAAAAGAGGATGGACACCCTCGTTCTCGGCTGATGTCGACAATAAGCCACTCCGACCTACTTACATTCTCTCTGATAAAGCCTGTATCATCTGTTCTGCAAATTTTGGTCAAGCTTCAACATCCAGATTGTGCCAGATAATACAAAGGAACTCCCTTATCCAGCTCTCAGATTCCATGTTTTCTCTCCATATCTCAATTGTCATTTCATACCTTTGAATTGTCAGGGAGGACCATTTCTGGCTAAAGAATAGGCTTCTCTTTTAGAAGTTTTGGGCTAACTTTTCAAATTTCATTAAACTTTTTTTCTTTTCTTTTGAGATTAGTATATCCAACTCTCTGCTTTTATGCACCCCTTGACGAGATCAAAGCAGTTAGGTATGCTGCTCATTAAAGTAATTCAGCAGTCTCTGTTTGCAATCATATAAAATGAGAACACAGTATTAGACAACTAATACTTTTCCCCAGCTCCAAGTTTGAGTGGAAACACAAGAAATCTGCAGCTGAATGAAAGAGTGTGTGTGTGTGTGTGTGTGTGTGTGTGTGTGTGTGTGTGTGTGTGTGTGTGTGTGTGTGCGTGTGCGTGTGTGCCTGTGCGTGTGTGTGTGTGCACGCAGACAGGCGCTTTACTGCAGTGGGTTGTTATATCTTGTGCTTTGGGGGCTCTCTGTAGCCTTAGCACTTTTGTACTGATGATGACTTTCTTGTTACTTACGACCATGTTTCCCTGTGGCAGTTTGATCAGAGGAACTTTGCTGAGGAGGGCACTTAATAGACATGCTGTACTTTTGTAGCTGACATCACTTTCCACTCAAGAGCTGTGAGGAGCCTCTGGTCCATCAGAACTGTGGGACGAGTGCCCTTCTTCCGGTCAGACACTGGTTGGCACATCCATCCAAGGGCAATCAGGTCTACTTGTGGAGCTTCGTACCCTCCTCGACTTTGCTTTCACACTTCACTTTGTGATGAAGTGATTTCTTTCTGCCTGTGTTACAGATAATATTCCCCTTAATTCCTTTTCTTTGTCTTCCCTTTGTTCCACTGTCTGTCCTTTACCATTGGAGATGTAGCCTTAGTTTAGAATGAACATTAGACACATTATTGTAGTCAGTAGGGACTATAGGGAGTCTTACTGTAGAGCAGCAATTGATTGCAGTGGTTTTAATGATACTGTATGTGAACTTCCCACATTGCAATGCTGTATGGAGTATTTCTTTCTCCTCTTTTCTTTTTTTCCCCTTTCGTTTAACTTTATTAGTCCTGCAGGGAATTCTGTTTTTTCAGCTTCACCCAGCTGATGGCTGCTCAGATTCGATAAGTGCTCAGGGCCAGCAGTTATAGCCTGACTGCAAGCGTCAGGGGTGGTGTTGTGCAGTCTGGTTTATTAACCAGGCTACAGCGGTTAGGGGTTAAGTGTCTTGCTCAGAGACAATTTGACATGCATAGATGGGGGCCTGGTGGCCAACCAGTGACATTCTGATTACCAGACAAAGTGCTAACTAACTCGGCTTAGACAAAGACTCTATAACAATGATTACTATCAGAATATAGTGCTTTAACATTCTAACAATAATACATTTGTTTTCACCTGAGAACTTTCCCTACCTTGACCGTGATGATGACGACACACCAATGAAAATAAGAAGAAAGATGCAATTTTGGAAATTGCGAGTGTGGTTTCCCTGACGTGAGTCACATTTGGAAAATGAATTCTGCAATTCTATTGTTATTAGAACACTTGCAATTCTGGGAAATTGCAAGTGTGGTTGCCGTGGTTTCCCCATTCAAGACAGTGAGGTTATTTTATATTTTTTTTAGCCAATAAGGAAGCAACAAAAACTATTTTGAGAAACCTTTAGCCAATGAAGACACAGCAAAAATGTCATGTGAAGCTCGACCAATCATCTGGTGGTTACCCCACTCTGACTGGCCTTACCTTAAAAAGAATTAGGTGGAAAATTCACAAAGTTCTGTAAAAAGTAAAAACATCCAAAATTCAGACTTGAAAACCCAACGAATTCAAGTCAAGTAGAATTGTATATGAAGAGTTCATTTGCAAAAACAGATAACTCCGTTTTTATAAATGTTCACAAATCCAGTTTTACTGCGCACTCAAAGTAATATCAATCAAACTGAAGTTGGGTGGATTTGACTAAGTAAAAATGACTTAACAAAATAGATGTATCATAAAAAATGAAACTTTATTAGAAAGTAGTTTTTGTTTTCATTTAAACTTTGTTTTTTGGCAAAAACAGATAACTCCAACAGTCATTTTTTTCCAAAAACAGATAACTCCACAATTGATGTTTCACCATTGAAAGTGGTCATATCGAGGACGCAAAAAGGATTTCCAGAATTTCACAGGAGAGCAAAAACAAAGTTTTGACAACATACTTAAGCAGTCTGTACTTTCATAGGGGCCACATGTAGCCACCAGGGGGCACAATAGAGGACAACTCAGGGGCCCCTGGGGTGCTAAAGGTGCACCGTTACTCCAATCGGCACCAAACTTGGCACAACCACTGTTCAGGGGTCTACCATGACAATAGTCACACCAGGGGCCACCTCACAGGCCACATCAGGGGCCCCAGTGTACCATATCAGGGGGCCCCGGGGGCCCCGGGGTGCCAAAGGCACACCATTGCTCCAATCTGCATCAAACTTAGCATGAACACTGTTTAAGGGTCTGCCATGACAATAGTCACACAACGGGCTAAACCAGGGGCCCCAGTGTGCCATATCAGTGGCCCCTGGGGTCCCCAGGTGCCAAAGGCGCGCTGCTGCTCTGATCTGCACCACATATGGCACACACACTGCCCATGGGTCTACCATTACAATAGTCACACCAGGGGCAACCTCACAGGACTCTTCAGGGGCCCCAGTGTGCCATATCAGGGGCCACTGGGAGCCACACCCCACATGGGGCCACATGGTAGACCCTCTGAACATTGTTTGAGAAAATGTTGGTGCATAATGGGGCAACAGTGCACATAATAGGGCAACAGTGCGCCTATGGCACCCAGAGGCCCCTGGGGGCCAAACATGGCCCCTGGGAGCCACACATGGCCCCTGGAGTGACTATCTTCATGGCAGACCCCTGGAACAGTGTTTGAGACAGGTTTGGTGCATAATGGGGCAACAGTGTGCCTATGGCACCCAGAGGTCCCTGGGGGCCACACATGGCCCCTGGGAGCCACACATGGTCCCTGGTGTGACTTTCCTCATGGCAGACCCCTGAACAGTGTTTGAGACACTTTTGGTGCATAATGGGGCAACAGTGCGCATAATGGGGCAACAGTGCGCCTATGGCACCCAGAGGCCCCTGGGGGGCCACACATGGCCCCTGGGAGCCACACATGGCCCCTGGTGTGACTTTCCTCATGGCAGACCCCTGAACAGTGTTTGAGACACTTTTGGTGCATAATGGGGAAACAGTGTGCATAATGGGGCAACAGTGTGCCTTTGGCACCCAGAGGCCCCTGGGGGCCACACATGGCCCCTGGGAGCCACACATGGCCCCTGATGTGACTTTCCTCATGGCAGGCCCCTGAACAGTGTTTCAGACACTTTTGGTGCATAATGGGGCAACAGTGTGCATAATGGGGCAACAGTGCGCCTATGGCACCCAGAGGTCCCTGGGGGCCACACATGGCCCCAGGGAGCCACACATGGCCCCTGGTGTGACTAACTTCATGGCAGACCCCTGGAACAGTGTTTGAGACAGGTTTGGTGCATAATGGGGCAACAGTGCGCCTATGGCACCCAGAGGCCCCTGGGGGCCACACATGGCCCCTGGGAGCCACACATGGCCCCTGGTGTGACTTTCCTCATGGCAGACCTCTGAACAGTGTTTGAGACACTTTTGGTGCATAATGGGGCAACAGTGTGCATAATGGGGCAACAGTGCGCCTATGGCACCCAGAGGCCCCTGGGGGGCCACACATGGCCCCTGGGAGCCACACATGGCCCCTGGTGTGACCTTCCTCATGGCAGACCCCTGAACAGTGTTTGAAACACTTTTGGTGCATAATGGGGCAATAGTGTGCATAATGGGGCAACAGTGCGCCTATGGCACCCAGAGGTCCCTGGGGGCCACACATGGCCCCTGGGGGCCACACATGGCCCCTGGTTTGACTATCCTCATGGCAGAACCCTGAACAGTGTTTGAGACAAGTTTGGTGCATAATGGGGCGCCATCTTGGATCACGTGGTCTAAACACGCTGCCCAATGGATTTATCTGTTTCTGCAAACAAAGAGCTATGTCACTTGTCTGTTTTTGCTACAAAACATGATCTTTGAGGGCGTTTAGAATAGGATATATCTGCCTTAACAACAAAATTGATTTTATATTCTAATAAAACTCTAACTTAACTGTTATTTCCAATAGTCAGCTCATTTTTTTCCAAAATGGCTTTTATCTGTTTTTGCAAATGAACTCTTCATATATACTACTCATTTCAAATTATAGAACATAAGCAAAGAAACTCCACTGGAAAACAGAAGTATCGTAGACTATTCACACTCCCTAATCATTGTAACAGTATTACTGTATATTTTACGATTGTAAATAATCTGGCAAATCATCCACGTTTAGATTTTTGTAATGCCAACTCTGGACATTATGCTGTAATCAAACAACTCATTAATTATCATTATTATGTAACTGTAGCTGTTCTGTTATCATCCTCAGGCAGCTGTTTTATCTGGTTGAATGATCCTTTAAGGTTAAAGGAAATATAATCAAACAACTAATTATTATTCTATAGTTATTTGTATGCCATGTTGCTGCTTAGTTTTGATTATACTTGTTGCCTCTCCCAAGCATGTGCAAGTCTGTTGCCGCCAGTCATTTTCTAACGTGGGATTTAATTGAGCCTGCATTCCCATGAATATCTATTCCTGTGGGATCTCAACACGTACTGTATAGCCCTGCATACAGTATATCTACAGAATAGCATTTTTATCTCTCTGAGCTATATTGTATCGGTCTGCTGCCTGTAATTGTAATTGTTGTTTATTTTTACAGTAACCTGGGTTTTATTCTTTATTGTTTTGTTTTATTCTGTTGTCTTTATGTTGTTTTTATTCGGTTGTTTATTATTGCATTCAAGTTGTTTGATTACTGTTTGGTTTTGTTCAAGCACTTTGTAACATTGTTAAGAAAAGTGCTATACAAATAAAGTTTTATTATTATTATTATTATATCTTCCACTGCTTTGGATGTGCTGTTGTAAAGGCAACCTCTGGATTCCCAGTGGATCCTCATCTTGGATGGATAAGTTTGAAAGCGGATCTTCTTTTCTTTGAGGATATTTAAAATGCTTTTGTTTTCCATCAGTTCACTTCAGTTGGGTAAACATGTGTAAAGTTACCAACTCTGTCTCCATGTATGATTTACTACAACCAGGTGGCCTTCAGGATCAACTATTTCATTAGGACCGTAGGTCGCTATTTAGTATAATATGAAAACCTCCAGCTCATGTGGCCACAGTGGCGGTTTGTATGTATATTGCGCCCTGTGCAAGGTAGTATAGCGCCGCCCTATGGCCGCGCAAAGCGCGGCCGGAAAAATCGGATATTTGCAGGCAAATTATGCATTTTTTCAAGTTAAAAGCGGTTCGGTTCTACACGGCGGCAGAACCATTTTGGGCTTAATATAATAGGGTTTATAAAAGCATGATCTGACTGTCTTACCTTGGGCTGATCAGGAGAAATGATTCTTTCACAGTCACGCACAGTGAGACAAGAGTTCCTATATCCTGGCTGATAGCCTGAGGTCTGTGTTAAGTCAGGAACAACATGATCCTCTCTGTGATGTTTCAGGGCAAGCATCTATATTATAATATCTAGCCATATCCATAGTAGTGAAGACGGAGAACTCCATGCTTTGTTGTTTTCAATTTCAATACTGGCGCGTGGATATGACATCACATGGAGGGGAGGGGGGGGGGGGGGGGGGCGGAGTGGCCAGCCTCTATCACTACCACCCATAGAGTATATATAAAAGCTACCACCAGGTGGTGTTGTTGTGTTCGGTCTGGTCTAAACAGACAAGGAGTGTTTGCAGGGCCGTCACCCTACTTTTTTTTTTTTTTTTTTTTCTTCATGCGCCCCCGCAAAGTGGCGCCCTGTGCAATCGCCCCGCTAGCACCCCCTGGCGGCCGCCTCTGTGTGGCCAAGACAGAATTCATTTGCACTGACCTTTTCTGACATCACAATGATGACTTGACCAGCTCAGCAGAAGGATATAGCCAGTCTGTTCTTACATCACAATGATGACTCGAGCAGCTCAGTATTCTCAACGGGCCCAACGGGAAAATGTAGGCCTGGCCCTAACTGGGCCGGTTAGGGCCCAGAGCATAAATTTTACGTCCTACCCAGCCCTAAAACGTCAATATTAAGTCCATATATGGACATTCCTAGATGATGCCCTGTTAGGGCAAGGCAACCACACTAATACAATCCCTTTTATGCCCATATATGGAGATCCCTGATGTAATCAATATTAAACCCATATCTGAGAATGCCCATATATGGACATAGCCCATATCTGGGAATGCCCTATATATGGACATAATTGTGTCAGCCTCATGTGGTCTATGACGTCAAACATCTTTGATGTCAGACATCAGTCATCTCCATATTTGGGAAAATATGGCCACGTTTTGGCCACATTTTGTCAAACTTAAACAACCAACCAGGTCTATGCATTTTGGGGTCAAATTTGATCCCATGCCAAAGCACCAGTGCTCACCCAGTAGTCTGTTGTTGTCACCCAGGCAGATGTGTGCACGCGCCCATGTGCATGAACCCTTTAGGGCGAGGTCGCTTCTCTCCCTTAGGGCTTCTTACTGGTAGTATAATGAAAATTGTCTGGTTGTCTTGCTATGTTTGGGTTTTGGGACCATACTGTTGATCTGTGTGCTCTCCGTAATGTCTGTGTCCTCCCTGAGTGTCAGCTCTGTCTTCAAAAGTTATTTATGAATATTGGCATGGAGCTTCCCTCTGCGTCCTCATTAATGCCATATATACAGATATTGTTTCTGCGTGACCTTCCCTTTAAGCCTGTGAATTTAGTTAGCATAATCTTCTGCCGTTTCAGGGAATGGAGTAGTGCTTCTCGCCTCATATCAGTATTCGCTGCTTCCAACTCGTCCATGCGTTGCGAGACCTCGTTTATCCAGGTGTCTTGGGCCAGTATATCGACACGGGATCTTGTAGCTTTTAATTTATTTCAGTTATGCTGTTAAGCTCCATCTGTAATGCCTTCTTTAATTTGTCTTTGAATTTGACAAGGTCTCGCTTCACCTCGGTTTTCAGGTCATGTATTTCCATGTTAATGGACTGTATAGCTCTTATCGTTGGGGAATAATCTCCTCCACTGTTCTGTTGTGTCTCTTCATTGTTATAACTTAGTTATATCTTCATTGTTCTTGTATATTTTGCTTTGCAGACCTTTCCTATTCCTTCCCAACTTGTTTTCGTGATTGAGAATCAGTTTATAACAAATAATGGAATTTTGTGGGTTTTTGAATATATATGACAATGAATATGCTGCCTTTGCAGTTGCGTATAACCTTTTCATGTCAATAATCATAAATCCACCAGAATTTCCACCAGAATTGTTAACATATCACAAATATTTATTAAATAGTATATAATTTTCAGAAATCTCATATGGGAAGAATGAATTAGTTTTCTATCTGTGGCACCACAAAATGGCCACTGCTGCTATGCCCTATAACACTGTGTTTGTAGGCTGTGTGTGTGTGTGTGTGTGTGTGTGTGTGTGTGTGTGTGTGTGTGTGTGTGTGTGTGTGTGTGTGTGTGTGTGTGCGTGCGCGTGCGCGTGCGCGCTCAGCATACCTACCTTGGATAAATAAAGAAATAAGGGCTTCTGAGGCAGCTTATGTTTTTTCAAGCCTTTATTTAAACACAGGCCATTAAGGGGGTATGCTGGTTTTGCAGTGTGAGGGCTCACTGATTTACACACGTGATATGTGCATACACCAATTCAGATACCAGGTACTCTTTATTAATTTCGTGCAAGTACTCGAAAAGGGAAATCAGGTCAATTGGACATCCCTAGTATGAAGACCTGCGAGACCAGTGAGATCTTTTGTGAATTTCTCATAATTAGAGTTGAACATAGCAGTTCATTTAGCATGCAGCTTTACTGTTCGAGTTTGACTCATTCTATCAGAGAGAATTCTCTAAAGCTTAGTTTATTCTGCATAAGACCAGATATGACTCGTGGCTTATTGGCATTTACATACTCAACCATTCAAATGTGTGACATTAATGATTCGGTGCGAGCAAGCTAGAAACTTCAGGAGCCAAGTGGCCCACAACCTGTGATGGTCATTTAACATCCACAAGTCCAAACATCTGGCTCATCACTGTATACTGTACATTAAGCTTTAGACAAATGAGGGGAATGCAAGTCATCCCCATGTTACAGGGGAAATGTAAAACAAAAGATAATGCAATAAACCCCCCAACCAATGTATGGATAGCCTATCCTATCCTATGTAACACAATAATACTATAACTGTCTCCTTGCAGCTGAGCTAGCGCAATGCCAAAATATTGTGAATTATATTTGATTACCAGATTACCTGTTAAAATTGAAAAGGGACGTTTTAACAACGGGTAGGTTTGATATCATTTTTTTGTACCCAAATAATTCTTTGCTCTGGCATTTTATCAGCCTTTTCTCTGACTGGGCTCAGGGCTCACATGAAACTTTACTGTTTGTGGCCAACACAGTTAATTAATGGATCCCTGTGCAGGGAAATACAGTACGTTCTTCAAATGGGCTCAGCTCTGTGAAAAATGCACAGCTTCCAACTAAGTCTCATTTCCATCAATCTTATCCATGATACATCAAGTCATTCCCTGCAGGTGAAATGCCTGTTCTTAGGAATGATACAAGTCCATAAGAGTAAGGTCACTGTATAAAAAGCTGGTGTTTTCCTCCAAGCATGTTGTGAGGCAGGATGCTAATGAGGAGCAGAGGCCAACAAAAGTTAATGAGTACTGGCGTGTGCAGCAGTGACCTTACAGCCTCACTCCTGTGGGTGGGCCTTTTACACAGTAAAATCCTCAGTGTTGATGTGGATAACTGAACACAACAAATACAAAAAAAGCCCTGTTTATAGAGTGTGTTGAGATATCTTAGCATCTCATCGTCTCAGGGGATGAAAGGTGATAACAAATCAGATGGGGTAGGAGGTCTGGAAGTAGAGGTGTTTATTGTTTGTTACCAGAGTGTAGACAGCAGATGTCAGACAACACTGACAACATAACAGGGACAACACCACAGCAATGAAGAATTCTCATTTTCCCATGTTCCTATCTTTTGGTCATGAAATGAAGAAGAGCAGTGTGCTCGAAACATCACGACCTGTATTTGGTGCAATAAAAGCACTTGTTTCACATGTGAGCCCACAGTGTGCTAGCGCTTTGTCTTTTTCTAGTATCTATTGGTCGCTTAGCACCTACCCAACTCGTAATGGATGTGCATAGAGATTTTTTAATGTGATGGTCATATAATTTAATATTTTTAGTACTACCACATTTATGTCTCTTTCTATATATGAGAACAAAAAAAGAAGCTTGTGATTAATGTGAAAAGGGATTTTGATCAATTATGCAGTAGTTTCACTTGATGCAGAGGGCTAATATCAGAGTGCTGATGCTTTCTATTCTGCATAACTTTGACCTGTAACATCATGTGAATGCTATGCAAAAGAGTAGAGAACTAGCAGTAGTAAATATTCAAGAACTGGAATTAAGAAGCAAAGCTCCTGAGAAATATGCAGTGTTATTGGTTGCATGAAAGAAAAAGGGATTATTGCACAGCTGAATTTCCCCATTACACATTTTCATATACTATGTATTTCATATACGGTATATTACAGTAGATAGGCATACTTTTCCTGGAAAGTATTCTTAATAAAGATTAAAGAGAATCATCTAGGGATGAAAATTTCACCCAGGCTCTACTAGACCTATAAAATCCTGTCAGAATCTCAAAGTTCCGGGTTTGATCTCCCAACCGCCTCATCCTACAGTATGTATAGGCCTACTGTATAACCCTGGAGCCATGGATTTTGCATGTGTGTTGTGTGCGCTTGGTATGAAAAAGCAATTGACTCCGGACTTTCTGCAAAAACTGTCATGGGTCTGGCCTAATTACAGAAAGAATATTGTGTTAAAATAATTAACACATTTTAATCAAATTATTTTTGCACCGTGGAACCTTTCTCACTGGACGAGTTTTAGGCCTACCGTGTGTCAAAAAAATCTATGTTTTGTTGCTTAAGCTTATGTATTCACTATTAATTGATTCACTCGTATACAAAATCAATTAAAAAATATTCTCACTGTTCTCAGGTCAAATATTGATATTTGATTAAAATTTGATTAATTGCAATTAATTAATTACAAAGCCTGTAATTAATTAACCGTGAGTGGCATTGTTAACTCTCATGCAGATAACAACGTACATAGGCCTACATGTCTATTGTCTACGACTACGTTTACTATTTGCAAACAGATGTTCTGTGAACTAGTTGTCTCCACCAGCCGAAGGCATGGGGGAGAGTATGTTTTCCCCTCCGTCCGTCCGTGTGTCCGTCCGTGCGTGCGTGCGTGCGTCCGTCCATCCGTCCGTGTGTCCTCGCAGTTTGTGTGCAGCTAATCTCAGTCGCCGTTGGCCCGGTCGCTGCCAAAGTGAGCACACACATTCCCTGGATGACAATCTAGAACCTCTGCCCTAAATTTTTCAAATGGGCCTTTTCTAGCGCCACCTAGTGGCCGATGTTCCCAAAACACATTTCTGTGCACTACTCTTACAGATTTTGTCCAAAAATCCTACAAATCGGTAGGCAGTATCTCGACAGTCATGTGATCGACACGGATCTGTCCGATTTTGCATATTCCATCCGGATTGGCTAAGATTGGCTTCCAAAGTTTGTAGGATTGAGCCGTTTTGAACAAAATGCCTCAAATCACTAACGCAAAGTGCAACTAGAAGCAGTGCTCTTCCGAGCACAGGTCTCCACCAGGCCACACAAATCGGCCTGTTATAGCGCCACCATGAGGCTGATTTAAAAAATGTGGGGCAGAGGTTCTGAATTAGCATCCAGGGAGTGGGTGTGCTCAGTTTGGCAGCGATCGGGCCAACGGCGCCGGAGATTAGCTGGTAACAACCAGGCCACACAAATCGGCCTGTTATAGCGCCACCATGAGGCTGATTTGAAAAATGTGGGGCAGAGGTTCTAGATTGGCATCCAGGGAGTGTGTGTGCTCAGTTTGGCAGCGATCGGGCCAACGGCGACTGAGATTAGCTGCACACAAACTGCGAGGACACACGGACACACGGACACACGGACACACGGACACACGGACGGACGCACGGACGGACGGAGGGGAAAACATACTCTCCCTCAGCCTTCGGCTGGTGGAGACAATTATCATGAAATCGCTACGTTCCCACTAGGCCGAGGAAGAAATGCCACTTAAATGTTTTTAAATCAGCCTCATGGTGGCGCTATAACAGGCCGATTTGTGGTTTTACCTATAACTTCACCGATCAGTTTCAAACTTTGTAAGCGCGCGCATTCCCTAGAGGCCAAGAAAAAACCCTTTCCCTGCATTTTTCACATCAGCCTTTTATAGCGCCACCTTTGGGCCGACTTATGTAAAACACATTTTTGGATATTACTCCTTCAGATTTTATCCAAAAATAACACAAATCGGTACACAGTATCTCTGTAGTCATGTGATCAAGTCTGATCTGTCTGATATTTCATATTCTATCCTGATTGGCTAATATTAGGACGCCTGGCCTGGTGGAGACCTGTGCTCGGAAGAGCACTGCTTCTAGTTCATGTTTGTTTTTTAAATGTTTTTGTAGCCTGCTTAAACCTATTAGTTTTCAGTAGAACCTTCTCCTACCCCCAACCTTCTCCCAATACCTAAATTGTTTCTTCTAACTTTTTAGCATTCAGGCACAACACTGCCCATATATAGGTGTTCATTTGGGTTGACTGGTGACTGCAAAGGCCATATCATATGATTCACATCATTTTCATACTCGTCAACCTCAATCAAACATTTAGTTTTCCCTCATAATCTGAGAATGGAGGCAATGTCAGCCAATGGATCCAATGGAACCCTCACAGATGTAAAGGGTGAACAATAGTGTTGATTACAAATTTTACATAAATGTATCCATTAACCCACAGTAGTTACGGTACACTTTTGGATACAAAAAAGAAAATATAGGGTTAGGGTGTATTTTTATTTATTATTACCCTTATTATTATTATTATTATTGCTATTACATGAGCTACTGAGTTAGTAGTGTTCCACTGTTCCAGGGTGCATGGAAGAAAAAAAGGGAGAATATCATAAAGAATTCATGTGATGGTCGAAGCATTAAAGTGCTGTTTTGTTGTCTTGCTTACATTTTGGAGGATTTTCTTGCAGTATTTGTGTGTGGTTTGTCTGAAGTTGGCGAAAACCCCTCAGGATGCAAATAAATCCACCCACACTAGTTCCCTGCACGGCCCCAGCACACTGACAAACAGCACTTGAGTGAAAGTCATTAACACAGGCCGGAGATTATTTCAAATCGTGCATGCACAGGCACCATGCTAGGTTTTTAGTTTTTTACACATTGTACTCAGTTTGTTCTTTGTTTTTTGGCATGCAATTAATCTCTCCTCTGTAATTACTTTAGCCAGCCTGAACAAACAAATGGGTAATAGGGCGTAATTGAGTGTAGAATACAAGAGACATTTTTGACATCGAGAGCAATGTGTTTTTGCATGTAGTCTTTCAGGTGGAAAATAACTTACCCCACTCTTTAGCCCAGCCTGTTTTAAGTCTAAATTATTTCCTTTAGAGCAGGGGTCTCCATGTTCTCAGGCCAAGGACCCCTTAGTCAAGAGAGAGATGAAGCAGGGACCCCCACAACCCATACAGTAGATACCATATAGTTTAATTGTTTGACAGCACAATCATCAGTGTATTTTGGATTCATGTCAGATATTTAACCACTTGAACCGTCTTATACTTAATAATCTTGACCTTTCACTCTGTACTTAGTCTGCTCTTTTTCCCCTCTACACCAAACCTCGTTGCCGGAAATAGCCGAGCTTGTAGATCGGCTATTTTTGGCTAAAGTTCTCAGAATATGGACGCTAGGGTTCAAGAGGTTAATATCAAAAAGGAGACAAAAAATATTTGGAGGACCCCCTTGTAGTAACTCTGAGGACCCCCTAGGGGTCCCGGACCCCCTGTTGAAGACCCTTGGTTTATAGAGCACCTCTATATTTTTGCCTAATACAGAAAAAGAGTGTATTAAGTCAAGTAAAATAGAACCACTCTCTGAGTAAAATTCACAATGGGGATTTTACAGTTGAGTTTAGTATTTCTCATATCATGAGTTTTTCATTATATTCTTATTTCATGTCACATCAAGATGACTTATACAGTAGCTAGGTACAGTATATATTACAGGTCTGTTTGGGTCCATTTGTACTGTCACAGAGTTAAATTAACACACACGTTACAGTAGATTTGGATCCCAAAGAAAAAAGAAAAAAGAAAAGACGTTGTCTAGACCCACAAATAAGTTATCTCCAAATGTGGGCTTGGAGTCAAACTTATGGGGGGGCTTTTCTGTCTTTATTGATAATCTAAAGGCCTTTGCCTTTGCACACAGGGTCAGATTTCCCGCACGGAAATAGCGGACCCTGTGTGCAAACTCCTTAAGTGGAGATGCACACGAAACAGAGAGAGAGAAGAGGAGATGAGAACATGCAGCAAAGATCGTCAGGAACGGGACTCGAACCTGCATTGCACTGTCAGGCTACATTTAATTAGCGGAGTGGAGGTAAAGGGGAATCATAACAGCAAAGGACTCTATGGACCCGCGTGGTCACATATCAGCCATTTTGCTCTTACTACTTATTACACATTCTGTCGGTGGGTTTTCTCACCATTTTGCTTTTACTCATGAGTAAAGGCAAAATGGCCACTGAGAATATGGTCAATATTCTGTAGGCAGTTTCAGTGTTGTGTGATGTGAGTGTTGATCTAATGCAGATAACCTTCAACAAGGCTCATTAGTGTTCAGCTCTCTGTAGGTACATCTGACCTTTACTATTCCAACAGCACACAGAAAGAACAAGGTGAATGCATTGAACAAAGAGAGAGAGAAACCATAACGCACCATAATATGAATATTCATGTCTGTCCTGCCTCTCCCTTAAAGGCTCTTCTTCCTCATTATCTCTGTCTCTTTCTCCCTGTCTGCAGATTATTGGAGGTGATACCTGAATGGTTTTCTGGGAGTATTGTGTGAGCATTTCATCTGTAGCCTGCTCTGTCTCTTTACATGCACAAGGAGACATTGACCAGCCTTCATACGCAGCCACTCGTACAGAAAGCACACACATCAACCAGGTTTTAGTTGTTGTTGTTGGTAAGACAGCCTGTGTGTAGGTGCAATCAGGGGCGTCACAAGGGGGGGAAGTGGGACTGAGTTCCTATAGGGCCCAAGGTGGAGGGGGCCTTAATTATTTTATACTTTAGCTATTGAAAAATAGCAGATATACAAGCTCACAGCGCGGCACCGAGTGCCGCGCTGCAAGCGTGTAGATCTGCTGTTTTTGAAAAGTTGTGAACATTATTTTGTGCAAATCTTTAAATATATGTATTTTTTAAGCGAACATTTGTAACTCAAATTTTGCTTCTGGGGGGTCCCTAGAACGAAATATTTTGAGATGGGGTCCTTGGCCAAATCATTTTGGGGGTCCTTCACGTGAAATGGTTTTGGCACCACTGACATAGAAACATAGGTTTTTCAAAAAACCTTAGAAGGATTTGAAATATTCAAAGACTTGCACAAAATGTTTTTTTTTGTAGATCTGCTATTTTTCAGTAGTTAAAGCACAAAATAACACGTAATAATGCGCTCCCAGTCTAAATGGGTTAAACCCCCTCCTCCTATGAAGAACATTCATGGGGGGCCCACAGTGAATCCTTGTACTCAGGGCCCGGAATTTGGTGTGACACCCCTGGGTGCAATCTAAGGTGCAAGTAAGCTCAGCTGGATTTGAAGCCCAGGAAGTGAATATTTTAAGGGTGCCGTTACCATTAATGGCCCAGCAGAAGCTATTTCACCTCCTGTGGGCTGCAGAAGCCCTTGCACTCAATTCAAGTGAACAAGGTTTTGGCCGGACTTAACACTTGATTTTATAAACATAGTAAACATTGTCATAAATACTTGGTTTTCTTGTGGGTTTGTGTACTCTCTAGAAAATATAACAGGTTCTGGTGGGCGTTGGGTTGGCATTCACTTGTTGAGTCACGCATGCACCTGAGTCTAAACCGTCTACTAAAGTAAATTCATCTGTTTATTTAGCCAAGCCATCCTCCTGGTCCTCAGCCCTGACTTTTGATTGATTGAAGTCTTTATTAGAAGTTTGCATAGGAAAAGGTACAGTTTCATGACGGTACAGTTCACTAGTACAAGATCAACTAAAAGGAGATTCTAGAAAAGCACATGGCTTATTTCCATAGGAAACCATTGAAGTATCTCAATGAGAAATATATAGTACTAGAAGTTCGCGGCCCTTCGGGCCGCTCACGTCTAGAGATCGCGCCCGCTTCGCGGGCGCTCACAGCTAAATTGCAGCAGTGTTCCAACTGATATGGGCATACATGGAGATCTGTATCTGTCAGTCCTTTCACACTGCCAGAGAAACATAAGCATATATGCTAATGGAGAAACATAAGCATATACAGTGTATAGTATATGCTTATGTGAGAAATATGTTTGCGTCAGCAAAATAAGCAAACTTTCATTTTGGGAGGATTGCTCCCCCAAAAATCATGTTTTGGCATGAAACGGTTGCATTTTGTGCATTTGTGGCACGCCCTGCTTCTGGGAATTCGTTGAGCATACAACCCTTGACATGTGATTCGAATTTAGTCTTGACTGGATGTTTTGTTTGTGATTTTTGGCCTTTTCTGATAAATAGGCCCCTCCCACTAACTTTGGAAGCATATTACAGGTGAACAATATGGACTATGAAAATTGTCGTTTGTCTATGTTTATTGAATGGGTCCAGAGAACATGTGTACCGATTTTGGTGAGATTTGGAGGAAATATGTCGAAAAGGAGCAAAAAGTGTGTTTTGAAGAAAATTTAAAATGGCGGAAAATCTATCCTGATGCAAATGGGTGTGGCCTATGTGGGGACATGTGTCATGACACAAGGAATCCTGGGGAAAATACATTTTGATTTTCCGACCTATGGTTAAAGAGTTATAGGGCAAAATGTGAAGTGGGCTGTTATAGCACCACCATGAGGCTGACCGTAATTATTATGAATCTCCCCTCTAAGTTATGCATTTTGAAAACATGACATTTACTTTCTTACTATTCAAACCCCTCAGGTACAGGAAAGCTTGCTCTGTGTTGGCTTGGTGTGTTAAAATAAGGTATGATGTTAATGCGCAAGAGCGACAGGTAAATGCCACTAATGTAGATTTTGAAGTGAACCACACCGCCAGAGTTCTATATCTATGTATCTATGTGTCTGTCTATCTATGTATGTATCTATCTAGCTACTGGGCAAAATGTGTAGGAACAGTGTCCAAAAATGTGTTAGAAAGAATTTGAGGGTTCCTGATATGAACAGAACCACTGTTCCATGGTGTATTCCTAGCAGCATGTAAAACAAAAGCACCTGATGGAGTTACAGTTGACTAATTTATTTCCTATGCAATCAATCAATCAATCAATCAATCTCTCTGGAAGAAGTTGCATGTGACTTCTGCAGCAGCACTGAGGCACTCCAACGACCACTCTGACAAGCTAAATGATGGGTGCAGTAAATGTATTTGTCTGCATACAGCCCAATGAGCCCATAATATTAACATCGTAACAGTGCCCGTCATTTCAGCTGATATGGTAGCCCAAATTACCTGAAAACTGCTAATCAAGAAAATGTGTGACAGCTGTTTCAAAAGCTGTAGGATCAAAACGAATTTATTTTATTACATAAATTTAACTTAAACATGTTGACAACAGTCCTTATTAATCATAAAAACAAATTCAGTATCACACATTGCTTTTTCTTAGTTTCCTAGGCCAATTACCAAAAAGCGGACCAAATTACCTGACTTATTTTCAGATTCTAATGAGCTAATGTTAACCCTCACCCTCACTTCAACTGTTCTCTGTCTCACAGTTGAGAGCTCAACTGGGGCCCCCTGATGGCCATGTTGGTTAAAAAATAAAATAATAATAATAATCTCATGAGGCCCCCAGGCTGTGAGGGGGCCCCAGGCGGCTGCCTATTTTGCCTGTATGGGCTGCACGGCCCTGCTTCACCCTATACTTTGCGCTTCCAAAAAGTGTCCCAATTTACCTGACTTCACCCTATTGTTTTACAGCGTAGCCTACTTTGCGCTTCATTGCAGAGCTGCTGCTGTACAGTCTCAGTCTTCATTTGGATCAACAGATTTACAATATTTTCTTTCTTGCACAAACATGTGATTTATAGGGGAGCTTTAGCAACACAGAGGATATACAGCTCGTTTTATGTTGACAGCACGGCACTCACAGCAGGCAGCGGCTTGAAAAAAAAGAGAGAGAGAAAAAAAAACTTTCACTCTCTTGCTTGGACAGAACGGGAGACAAACACACATCAGCTGATCTTCACGCAGATAACATCTCGATGTGCGTCTTGCGCGAGGCGTTGTGAGCTTGCAGATCTGCTCTCCAGAATTACGTCAGAAGTTGAACTCTCTCTCTCTGAAATACGATTCTCTCTCTCGCGCTCTCTTTCTCTCTCTCTCTCTCTCTCTCTATTCGGTAACACTTCCCAACGTTAGGTATCAAGTAAAAGTACAAAAGTATCGCTACCAACATACCATGCTTGTTAACGGACTACACAAACACACATGCGTGTCTGGTCAAACATCGCATGCATAATCTACTCTTTATGGAGGGAAGCAATGTTTTGTTGAGAACATGGAGAACTGACACACACGCGTGGCTTAAATAAGTCATTTTTCTGCTGTAAGCTGCATTTTTAAGGTTGTCATTGCAGAAAGGGTAAAGTAGAAGGTTTAAAACACGCTATTCCTATCATATTCCAATGGCAGTGTGTGTCCCTGTGTAGTGTTTGGTGTGAAGCAGAACAGCGTGATGGTGCTCTCTCGAACTGCCCCCTCCCTCCCCCCCCCTTTGCTCCATCTCTGCTAGCAGGCAGTTGGGAGTGCGTTGTGTTTACGCCCATTTGTGACGTAAATCGCGTCGCCGGTCAACTTTGGATCACTCCGTCAGGAGTGGCTGCTATGCGTAAGGCGAATTTTGTTAAATTGAAATAAATGCGGTTCAAAGAGTGGCATGTTTAAAATGTGGACAGTGGGACATTTTCACGTTTGTTCGACGTGGTGGCTATGTTTGTGAGAGGTGTTTGTGAGAATATGTAGCTAAACATTCTGGTTTAGGATTGCCTCCAAATGCTCCAATATAGGTGTTGAGATTACTAATGCATAAAGTTGTTGGTTTACTTTGCAGGCCAGGTCAGGTTCGGGTGGTTGAGTGATGCATATCGTCGTTGTCGGGTGGAGACCTTGTATGTCAAAAAGCGTTCGTTTTGTATTTATCATTTAAAAAATTAACTAAACTAGTAAAAACAGCCAATCTACAAGCGAGGTGTTGTGTGCTTGTAGATCTGCTGTTTTCACTAGTTTTGTGCGACGGACTTGTATGATGAAGCAGGGCTTTACTTAGCGAAAAACATACACATTTGAAACTTGGAGATACAAGGTTTCTGACTCTACTAACTGCCGCCCTAGGCAATTGCCTAGGTCGCCTGCATGGACGCACCAGCGCTGATCACTACCGTTGTGTGTTTGATGGAGATGTTGTTGCCTTGGGTAGAATTATTAGCTTATTATTATTGGTTGAAAGACCTCTCTGCCACTAGGTATGGACAAAGGTAGAGAGTGTGGGAGTTTGCTGTTAGATGAATGAATCATGAACGTATGCCCTGGCAGCATACAATTCATTATGAAGGATCCTATGCACAGCAGAGGGCTGTGTGACTTTGAGGCTGGTGTACCAGTAATTACCTTATCATGTATTAATTATTGAGGTGAAACAATGATGGAGGAAAAATGACAGAAATTAGTGAAATAAGTAGTGTTGCCCGATCCCGATCACGTGATCGGATCGGCCGCCGATATGGTCATTTTTATAAGATCGGAGATCGGGAAAAAAATATCGGAATTCTTTTTTTTTTTTTTTTCTTCTTTTTTTTTTTTTTTCAAAAAAATATTTTCTGGGAGTGCTGAAAGTTACAGGTAAGGTGAATGCGATATGAAAAGTCCTTAAATCGTGACTTCACTGCCAAATTTCAAAGGCCACACCAAAGGTCCGCTGCACAATGATTGAGAAACACTGCACTAGTAGGCCTATATCACTATACACTACTCATAAGCTTTGTTTTTAATTTGTTGATTCAGTGCTGCACTAAGTGATAGAATGAATAGAATTTTTTTTTCTTAATGCCTTGCCAAAAGATCGGATCGGGAAAGATCGGGATCGAATCGGAAGCAATGATATTTGATCGGTATCGGATCGGGAGCAAAAAAACCCTGATCGGGGCATCCCTAGAAATAAGTCATTCTTAATTGTATTCTACAACTTGTTTCCAAGTTAGCCATCCCGCCCCTTTATTGTCTCTGTCAGGCCAAAGGTGTGGACGGGACTATGTTTTCGCTCCTGTCCATACATCCTTCTGTCTGTATGTCTGTCTGTCCGTCCGTCCACGTGTGTCCCCGTCCATCTGTGAACAGCTAATATCCGGCTATCGGCGTGAAACTCACTGGACGCCCGAGCAGAACCTCTGCTCCAAATGTTTCACATCAGTCTGCTCTGCTATAGCGCCACCAGGTGGCTTATTTTTGCTTAACAAATGTTTTGATATTACTCCTACAAATGTTGTCCATACATCACGCAGATCTGTATCTCTGTAGTCGCATGTGATCAACCTCAATCTGTCGGATTTCTCATATTCCATCCTGATTGGCAAAGTTTACAGGAGTGGCCCGTTTTGTACAAAATGCCTCAGATCATGAACACAGCGGTTGCTGTGAAACTTTGCACGCACATCTCCACTGTAGGCCAAGGGAGAAATGCCAACAAATTCAGGGAAAAAATATGTTGATTGTATGATCTACAGTTCAACTGACGATCATAGCGCCACCATGAGGCTGATTCGAAAAATGTAGGTTGGTATTTCTTCCTTGTGTACAAAGTTTTACGGCAACCAGACACTGTGTTCATGATCTGAGGCATTTTGTACAAAACGGGCCACTCCAGCAAACTTTGCCAATCAGGATGGAATAATATAGTAATAATGGAGTAATATAAAAAAAAAATATGACGATAGAAAGCAATAAATCATTTTTGAACACTCATCTTTTAATTATTATTATTACTACAAACTAATAAAAGAATCCTTGTTATAAAAATACAAATTTGTCCTTTAAGGTGAAACGCTGACATTTGTGGAAAAAACTTAATGTTGTCCTGTCCTTTTGAGTCCTGTCCCTTCAAATGTTTCAACTCACATTATGCTTTTGTCTCCAAGTTATCTGCATCTCTCTAAGGAGAAACGACTGGAGGAGCATATCGGTCAGCTCATTGGTTCTGGTCAACCACCTATCCGGCCGAGGTCGATGGTCGGGCGGTTCTCTCACATTTATAGTAGGACGTAAACCACACCTGCAGACTTGTGATGTGACTTACTGTATAAAGTGTATAGTTGAAGTTGAAGTTGGAGATGGAAATGTCAGTGCACACTTCTCCACTGCTCAAGTCAAGTAGACGTTTGACTGGAAGCGTTTTAATTAGGTATTTAATTAAAAGGCTCTTTTTAAAAATGTCTTGTCTATGCATACAGCCTACAGTAACATATCCGGTTCAGAATTTTGATGTTTATTTCTGCCGTGAGCATGGCTGAATTAGTACTTTTTTTTTTTTCTTCTTCCCTGTTGTCACTTTGCCCGTAGCTACCTCATGGCTGTGCTGTATCGAGAATGAGTCGATGAGTCTGTCTGTCTGTCTGCCTGTCTGTCTGTCTGTCTGTCTGTCTGTCTGTCTGTCTGTCTGTCTGTCGCTCGCTTTGTCTGTATGTTGCTCGCTCGCACGCACGCACGCACGCACGCACGCACACACACACACACACACACACACACACACACACTACAGTAGCTATGATTAGTCACCTTGTACAAGTGAAAGTACTGTTTGAGTGAAATCCTGCAGGTTCCACACATCACCCTCATGACTAATGGTCCATTTCTCTGTACAAGCTCATGCTAATCACTTGTGTGATTTATTGTGTTCCTCTGAAGTGCTAATAGCATCATTAGCTGAAAGTGTTGTGGTCGTCTCTCTGCTCTCAGTTCTCCCTCTGCTCACAGAGATTTCCTTTTCCCACTTTTTGGGAAGGTTACATTTTACAATAATAGTAAATGATGTTGAATCACCGTAAAGACAAAAGTATTGATTTTCAGAGTGTTAGCCACAGTTTAATATTTCCCACTTTTTGAGCCAAAAGTGTTGACATAGAAAAGACTAAAAAGGAGAGTGTGATTGAAATCGAACAAGGCTCACCTTTTACATTGATAATAATCTGAGTCCCCATAACTACAGTACAGAGTGCCGCCCTAGATAAGTGGGCCCCCAAATAATTGGCTAAACACTACTATATAAAACATACAAGAAAGTAATGCTATTTTTTCTTTAAAACATGAAAAATGTGTTTTCATTGTGATACCGATAATAGGAACTTAAAGATGTATTCAGTGATAATGAAAGTGGCCGGGGGTCATCTTGTCCCTTACTGGCCTTACAGCGTGGAAATGTTTAGTTTTTTTATAGATTTTTTACACCATTATAATGTTCTCGTTTTGATCATTAGACCCAATCACTGAATATCGGTAGGCCTACGTCTCCAGCTTCAGGATATGTACAGTATGATACTGATTTACCACGAGACTGTGGCATTTTATGAGTTCAGTAGTTTACAGACGTTCTTAATTCAGAGTTCTCAAAACTTTTGTTTTGACCATCATAACTATGGCCATACTCTACCCTGATTGGTCGAGGACTGTCTGGCCACCTCTGAAAACCGAATCTAGCTATGCTCGCAACACAGGCCATGGTGGAAGTCCTTATATGGTCAGCACACATTCTAGTGAGGAGAATGAATGGAAAATGTACCAATTATATTTTTATTTGAATGAAATACAATCACTGAATATACCTTTAAAAGAATAGTTCACCCCGCCAAAATATATATATTTTTTCTATCGATTACTCATGCAGAATTCATGGATAAATTTTAGTTTTTGTTGCATTCCTAGTCCAACAATTTTGATGACCAGCAGTGGACACAAAGAGCCTGCTTTGTTCCTTATGGAGAAACAAAGGGCCCTATTTTGACAGAGTTCTTATTCCTTAATAAAGTGATAACGGCACCATCATATGTGCAACAATCTTCTTCACTCCTCCCTGTATAAGGACACAGCAGATTGATTTGGCCACATCTCAGTCAATTCTGATCCGATTTGTAAAATTAAAATGTCGACATATTAGTTGGGAAGCGTACATTCTTGCCGTGGCTGTATTGTCGTCTCCCTATTAAACGGGATCAAGCTAAAACGCAACTTCGAGGATTTCTTATCCATGCATGCTGGTGGCCATCAGGCAGATGTTTCGTTCTACATTTAATGAATGTATTAATCACCAAGATCTGCTTCACTACCGCATTTGGGGAGGCTGTTGTCAACAACAACAAACAGTCCTTTAGAGCAGCTCTTACGGCTCGTAAAGGGAACGACAGCCGCCACTTTGATTGGTTGGATTAAATTAACAATCAAACACGCCCATGACTAATTCAGGGCCTTTTGCGCTCATCGTCTTCCCGTAGTGCACACAATACCGCGCTCATAATAGCAAGATGGTAATTATTCACGCCTCCATTTCTTAGTTAGCAAGGCGGAATCTCCTTAAGAACTGCTTTTTTGCATCGTCAAAATAGGGCCCTGTGTCTCCTCAAATTATTGGCTTAGGAATAATGTGACAAAAACTAAAACATGTCCATGAATTCAAGTCTGCATGGGGTGAATAATCGGTAGAGTGGGGGTGAACTATCCCTTTAAAGTAAGATACTAATTAGTTCCATTGATCCAGGCCGGAACACAATTGATGATTGATCATTAAAATAAACATGTTAAAATGCATGCGGCCCACCCATCTGACCACTTAACTTGGGTCAGGGTGGGCCCTGATCCATAAAAGGTTGAGAACCACTGCATTAATTCATTCAATATTGAGGTTTTTCTGTAGGGTAAAAAAGGGCCATGCATGGTGATGTCAGCATACAGATTCATGAATCACAAGCAGCAATAATTCAGCCATTTAGATGCAACTGTCTAACCTAATGATCTTAAAATGTATATGTCATATAATATTGGCAATAAGTAACAATGCATTAATATCCCATTAATACAAACTGTACTCTATAATGTTGTTACATAGGGTACCCCCCTTTACATAGGGTATATCCCCCTTTCGACATAAGCTTTTGATGAATTTCTAGACCAACATTTATTTGTATTGATTTATCCCCCCGAGATTGTGTCACATTGCTCGTTAATGTTCCCCATGTGCCAATGACTTAATTGGAATTCATTAGGCCTGTGTCTTTGCTTCAAATAGTTTCACACTGTCAACACTGGAGCTGTTGTGTTCGAATTAAAGTTAAAGTTAGGTGATAACATGTATTTATTTGATATATCTCTGTATAGCAAAACAAATTACTGTAGATTGAATTCATGAATGACAAGCAGTTTCCGGGGTTGCTCTTCCAAAACCACATCAGCATGGTCATCTTTCAGTATCCAGCATTGGCTAGGTTATTGTGTGGGTGAAAAAGTATCTTTCTCTCCCTCCCTCCCTCCCTTCCTTTCGCTCCAACATTTGACCGAGTGTTTATGTCTGTCTGTCCATAAGTCTGTCCATATGGGTATGGCCTCAGCGGCTGCAGAACCGCAGGGTGACCTACCTTCAAGTCACTATCAAGTGGCGCTGTTGAGCAGCCTAAGGCAGTCCTACACGGTAGGAGTTTGACAACTCGCGCCCGCCCCGCCCCTCAATAATCAGATCCACAGACCACCCCGTTACCCGTGATTATATGCAGTAAGTAAATAGCATACAGACAGTAACTCAAACTTCTCTTGGCCCTTGATGAATTGTTGTCCACCATTTCGTATTCACCACTCGCTATCTTTCGTGTTGTTTCCGTATTGTGTCCGTGTTACTTTGTTTATATGCGTGCCGTGCCGTGGTTGTGTGTGCTCTGCTGCTCACTGTATGCGCTACTGTGAAGTGACATTGCTTGGGTGGAAACAGTGCTCTCTGATTTTCACAATAAGATGTTACCCGCCCGCGTTTAGTCCCGTACCACCCATCCCCGTACCCGCAAACTTATAAAAGTATATTTTCCCCTTGTTTTTATCCGTCAAACGAGGGTTCCCGTCGGATATCTGTGGATACCTGGCCAGTTGCAGGACTCTGGCCTAAGGCACCGCTCACTCCCACTGGGTGGGATTTTTTCACATCAACAAGCAGTGTAAATTGAGGATGAAGATTAGGACATCAATCTAAGGTGAATTAAGATGGGTAAATCTCACTCTTTCGATGTGTCATTCTTTCGACAACCAGCGTCGGCAGGTTAGCTACTCACCCGCGTCACGGTTACTGAGGTTAGGGTTTGGGTTTGGGTTAGTTTTAGGTTTAGGCATTAAGTTAACATTTACCTGCGTTGGCAGGTTAGCTTTTCACCAGGTTAACATTCACCCGCATCGAAAGAATGGACTGTCGAACAGATGCTATGTCATTAAAGTCCCCTTTCAAAAGAGAATACCTTGTGAGTGAAAAGAGACAAAAGACCTCAGTCCATCTCTATTTTCTTTTATGAAATTAGAATGGACTGGCTTCATTTGTTTGAAGACCTTGTATTCCACGTTACCATGGTAACATGTGGACGTTGAGAAGAGTTTTATGATTGCTCCATTATAAATCTACAGAACAAAGTCTTACAGTATTGGCTGTCGATCTGTCTAATGACATTTTTTATTTTGTTTTTTGTTATTGTTGGTGGTGTTATTTTCAAGGCCTTTTTTATTGGAATATGTGAGACACTGATAGTTTGGTGCACCTTCCACATGCATGATTCCACGTTTTTCATAACAAACGCTCCCTATTACCCTCTATGATCACTGAACAGCTTCTAAATTGCTGCTCTATGGAAGCATTAATTACATCTGTGAAAAACGGACGTGATATTTTCGATCTCTTTGCTAACTCAACCGTCCATAATAACCATTACTTGTTCCACTTGTGTACCCCGCATGGTGCACACTAAAGCTTGACTTTCATTTGTCTTGTTAATTCATCTAGGCTTCTCACACCACTGATCAAATCTAGGGAGCAGGGAGTTCCTTCTAAGCCAAGACATTGTCCATTGCATCCTGAATAACGTCCAAAACTTGTAAAGTCTGTTGGATCGTTCTGTGGCTTGGCAACACAGCAGCCTAGTAGTCTGGCATGTCACCACCCATGACCCATTTTATATTTTTGTAGAATTGTGGTAAGGTTATTATTTTCATGTGTACAAGCATACTTTTCATTTAAATGTATTCTTCAATATACACTTTTCCCATTCATTTGATCAACTCAACAGATACACAATAATTTTGTTTATGGGGGCCTTTAAATGGGCAGGACTATGTATGGAGACGGTGCATGGCTATGCTGCCAGACTGTCAGGAATGTCTAGTTAAATTCAATATGGAGTGATTATTAGTGTAGTAGTATTCATCAGGCAGTATTGGTGCTCATGGATCCTGCTGGATGAATACATGTCAGGCCATCTGTGATAGGGAGCTTTTTTCAACGTCTACACGTCCCCACCACTGGACCAAGGCAACTGTTCGAATTTGTAATGCATTCTAGTGCCATTAGTATTTGACATATTGCCCCCCGCTGTTCGTTTCGGGTTAGTGCACTTTATTGTTTGTTGATAATGCAAACTAACTTCATGAATAGCTATTAAAATGATTTTATTTAATCAATATTCATTGAATAATGGAGGGGTTTGGGGAGACAGTTGTGTGTGTTTGTGTCAGAGAAGTATAATATGCTGTCCCAAGCAGTGCCATGGCATCATGCCTTTATTTATTACACTTTTAGAATTTTTCAAAGGACTTACTGCCCAGCTTTTTAAACGGTTTCTAGACGTACTAGCCAGAAAACTGCTCAGTGGATGCAAACTGCCATTATTAAGGTATAACCGGGAGACCTAATCATTTCAACCTATACTGTTAGCATCCGATAATGAACAACATGATAATGTAAAAATATGTTATAAAAATCGTTTTCATCCAAACGTTGATATATCGTTCAACTGGAAACGTCAAATGACGGCTAAAACTAAACTAGACTATATAGTGATCATTAGCTCTTAAAAAATACTTTAGTCCAATATTTGAAAATCAGGTGTGCAAATTAAAGCTGTTTTTTTAATAAACAAGTATGGATTAAATGCAATCGGCTAGAATCGGTCTATATAAAGACGGAATCTAGCCCGTTGAAATTCCGGCTAAGCATAAACCAGACGTCTAGATTGGGTCTTGTGCTCAGTGGGTTATATAGGTCTTAGCTTTTCTAAGTACTCAAAGTCGCTTTACAGAACATGATAAATACAACTTTATTAGGACAAAAACTAGTTAAAAACTATAAAATTCCATAGTGCCAAGATTGTGTTGAAAACAATGCAATGGCGAAAAAGAAAAAAAGTACACTGACAAGCAGTATGCAATTTTCAAAGAAACACTGAAGTTCTTATTTCTGACATCATTGCATGTCAACATATTTGACCTTCTCACCTCTACCTTAGGCCCTAGGGCAGAAAAACATCTTCGCACAGTGTAAGTAAACCAACCAGTCCAACCTATAGCTTGAACATGATTCAATCCAACAGATAAGACAGTATTTAATGAATACTGCAGCACCACCACATGTTATCACCAGATACAGCAGTGCGTATTTGAAAAATAGGCCCCAGCAAAAACCCTGTTCCTCTTCTCATAGGTCCTCGACCCATTTCAAGGTTATCCCATGGGCCCTGACAACAACTAATAGCTATAATGACGTGGGGTGGTGAAGGGCGATCAAGAGACCATCAATCTGTTGGCTTAACTGCTGGTCACCTGGGGATTTATTCTTTCTATTCATTTTTAGGAAGCAGTTTGTTCGGAACAAGGGGGAGGGGAAGCTACCCACCACTACTCGCTATCATTGTCATCTTAATTCATGCTGTGGTTTTGATGGATGGCAGCCCACCACAAAACACACTGTATTTAACTCACCCACCTCATCGTTCATCGACTCCCCATGCCACTTATCACAGGGGAGAATGCTAGTGCAAAGGGTGTGTGTGTGTGTGTGTGTGTGTGTGTGTGTGTGTGTGTGTGTGTGTGTGTGTGTGTGTGTGTGTGTGTGTGTGTGCGTGCGTGCGTGCGTGCGTGCGTGCGTGCGTGCGTGCGTGCGTGCGTGCGTGCGTGCGTGCGTGCGTGCGTGCGTTAGGGATGTTAACAATTAATCTAAAATCGATTAATTGCCGTTAAGGAATGAATTGATTAGTGAAAGTTACAGGTTTGGTGTGTGATATAAAATGTGATCTTAACAAAATCACTGTAATCTTTAATCAAATTCCATCATATTCAAGGGCTTTTGGAGAAAAATGAGACACACACCTCCCATTTGCAGTGCTCTATAAAGTCTGTGTCCAGCTGAAGCTTGTTAATGTGATATACATCAAGGCAATTATTATGTTTCTGCACAGATTTTCGGTTTCTGACAAGAATTTTCCATTTGGTCCTAAAAACATGCTTATCAGTTAATCGGTTAATCGATCGATAAGGTTATCAACTATCAATTAATGCATTAATAATTTGCATCCATAGTTTGTGTGTGTGTGTGTGTGTGTGTGTGTGTGTGTGTGTGTGTGTGTGTGTGTGTGTGTGTGTGTGTGTGTGTGTGTGTGTGTGTGTGTGTGTTTGTGTGTGCGCGCGTATGTGTGTTATTTCTCCAGTTGCATTCTCTGAAACTTTATGGGCCTCATTACCATGCATGTATGAATGTTTAATTATAGTTTTTATTATACTCTTTTGATCATGATGAGTCCTATCACTGCTATCGCGCATCCACTAATCTCATATGCCATGTAACAAAATGGAGAATAATTTGATGGGAAACGCACACCATCATGTAATTTTAGCCTAAAGAAAGGACGTTCTACTGTATATTCATTTCACGTATGGAAATGTTGAGCGTTTGAGCAGCTCTGCACACATATTGCATAGCTGGACTGAAACCCCCTCTTAAAGCTGTACTGTGGAAGCTGCTCAACTAGTGGTCAGTAGCGGTATTGCTTTTTTCGGCCGTTTTTCGCCGCGGACAGGGGTCCGCGGACCACCGCGGCCGCCGCGACCGCCTCCGCCTCGCCGATACGAATCCATTGAGCCGTCTCCCGTCATTTTTAGACCAGGATTGAGGGAGTAGCATGCAAGATTCCTTCACCAATGTAAACACAGTTGCTAAGGGAAGCTATTTTCTGAAGAGACAGCAAGACTCGCTGTGATTGGCCGGTGGTGTATGATCGGCGCTGTGATTGGCCGGTAGTGTATCATGTGGGAGATGACATCATTTTGCCGGGAAATTCTCCCCCCCTCACAACTCATAGAAAACATATAAAGAGAAGGCTTCAGAAGCTGAAAATAACAGAGTGGGGGTTCTAAAACTTTAGCGATTTAACAGTTAGGACAATTTTAAGATTTGTTTTATAAAAAAAGTTACATAGTATAACTTTTTAATGGCACTGGGCTAATTATTCAGCCTGTGGATCCAAGGTCTGGAAGGCTGCCTCAGATTTTATGCCCTAGGCCATACATGGGCAACTGGCGGCCCGGGGGCCACATGCGGCCCCCACCTTCACTTAATGCGGCCCGCAGGTTAATATTGCAAAACTGATAGACTTCAGGTATTAATTTACAAATTCTAAACATGCAAACATGACCCGCTTTAATTACTTCCGTCTATATTAGTAGCTGAATGACTAGTACTAGTCTTTTCTTATGCCCAATGTATTTGTATTTAAGTTCATAAAGTTAACATAACATTTTAAATTAAATATTTTCAGGATTCCAATTAAAAAATACCCCAAAATAATTCAGGATTCCAATTCCAAAATAGCAAAAATAGCCGATCTACAAGCTCAAAATGCGTCGGAGATTGCAGATCGGCTATTTTTGCTATTTTTGACTGTATAATGCATTGTGGCCCTTTGGAGTGAATGTGAAAATACAGTGGCCCTCTCCATCATCAAAGTTGCCCACCCCTGCCCTAGGCTGAGTGTGTATGTTACTGGGCTTAGGTTTTAGAGGAAATTGCATGCCCCTAACATTTCCATGTTGTGTGTTGAATGTTGGCTATGTGTGCATTAGCCTATACAATGACGTCCCTGAGCAGTTCAAAAAGCGGTCTCCTGGTCACCTCAGCACACCTACTGTAAATGTTTTTAGCTCCCTTTCAAATTGTGAACTATCAATAACAAATCACAATTTGTGCAGTTTGTAAAGGAAGCTGCACTGCTGCATGTCACTTGCACTTTAGGCATTTTGTGACATCATGCACGTATTAGCGGCAAGAGATGTGATTGAACTACATTTGAGGGGACATACAAAAGCCACTTTTTTTTTTAAACAATTCAATATATTGACAATACAATATTTACTTTCTACACAGAACCTAACAAAGTGCTTCTACATTGCATCCAGGATTGCAGATTCAGAGGTGTGACCTGTGACACAACACTGTTAGCCTTTGACAGCAGTTGTAAGTAACTTATAAAACTATAGCCTATATGCATTTATTCCTCGAAACACATACACAAAATTGACTGACGTAGCAGACTGCAGTCACAGAAGCTCCAATACTGAAGCATAAATGCAATTCCTCTTTTTCCCTTTTCTCTTGTTTGCTCTCTCTCTCACATGCAAACACAATGAAATTACATTGTTGGCAGATTATACATACATATATATATTTACATTGATGGCCTACAAATTTATTTCCCAAAATACAGGCTGAAAAGATGAATGTGTTGAGACTAGGCCTATTAATTTAGAGTAATTGATCTAAATGTTTTTAGTTTTTTTTTTGCTTATACTGTATACACGTACATGCATACATACATACTGTAGGCTATACAGCAGGCTACATACAGTACATACATAAATAGAGTAGCCTTCATACGGAGCGCACATACATACATACATACATACATACATACATACATACATACATTATACATAATCCATACAAACCCTGTTGTATATGAGAAACAACTTGGCTATTATTGGAGGAAGCTATGGTGAATACACATTTTTATTTGCAAATGAGCGACAGCGTATGAATTTAATACAAAGCACTCTACAACAGAACTCTCTTAACTGATATTGATGGCCCATACTTTTCACTGCAAGGTGTTGTGGAGAGTTTCACTTGTTTTCTGAATATGACTGATGTAGCAATTGATGCTGTAGAGCTAGCATTAACATAATCTATTATAGATGTACCATTCGTTATAACCTCACAGTGTAAGTGTACGAAATAGGTAGATATGATGTAAAGCGAGACAGTGGTAGCAAGTCCTGCTGCCTCCTGCATTATGTGACATTTCAAAACAGGTGGTACAGTGGTACGCAGGACCATTGAGATTTCCCACGAGTGCTTCCAAACTCTACTGGTCCGGGCGCATACCACTTAGGCATTGCCACATACAGTAGGCATGGATGCCATTGCCTGGCGGCGGCGCCGATCCGGACGACCTTTGCCGCATGTCACTCCCCGTCTCTCCACCCATTTCCTGTCAGTCTACTGTCATAAATCAATGAAGGCATACAAGCCCAAAAACAAATCTAAAAAAGGAATTGTTATTGACAGAAAGTAACTCATAACATGTCTATGCTGGATTTTCATGAAACTAAAACTTAGAAATATGATAATTCAAGTTGTCTGTAGCTGCAATGTTGGTGAGTTAACATTGTTTATACAATCAGATTAGTTGTTTTCTGTTTGGATGTATGGGCTGTGAAGGGTTGGTATTGCAACTCTAGATTCCAGATATTAAAAATATAATCTAAGAGTTGCTTGCGGCTAAACTTTTAGTATAGTTGTTTTTAAAATATATTGTATAGTGTGGTCACATAATCCCAAGGCACATGGACTACTGTGATAGGCCTACTGTATTGATTCTCAAAAAGTCTTGATAAAAAAAAAGTTGATTCCTTTGCTCAGATTGCACAATGATATTGGATGTTCCAGGGACTAATAAACAAACAAATGCAGAACCCACCTTTCTGATTACCTAAAACATTTGCCTTTATCTCAGATTGTTTGGTGTGCTTTTAATTTATAGGCTAGCTTATGACAATAGACCTGCAGTAAGTACTGTAGCATACTGTATATATCAGACGTGTCTGCTTTTAGAGTTCAACCTTCGCATATTTATTTTGAAGGTGACTCATCTATTAGTGTTGGGGGAATTTATTTAGCCATCATAAATTTAGACAGATGTGCAACTGAAGCAGTATCATCTGAACATGCACACACGTACAGTGCACAGTCAGTGCACTTACAGTATAGCAGACCGACAGTCGTGGAAAAAGTACTCACATTTTTTACTTAGGTAAAGTAGCCTATCAATACTGCTATAGGCCTATAGGAATACTTTGTTATGGTGCCCTCACACCAAAATACCTAGAGTGGAATCCGCCAATGCATTTCAATGAGAATGGGGCGTTTTTTTGCAGAAATCATCTATACTTGCAAAAACAAAACGCTCCATTCTCATTGAAATGCATTGGCGGATTCCACTCTAGGTATTTTGGTGTGAGGTCACCCTTACAAGTAAAAGTCCGGAATTCAAAATTTACTTGAGTAAAAGCACAAAAGTATTGGTATCAAAATGTAGGTCTACTTAAAGTACCAAAAGTAGAAACTACTCATTGCAGAATGTCCCATTTCAAATTTTCCATGTATAAAAAATCTTTGAAAATAGCAGATCTACAGGCTCACAAGCTCATAGATCGGGTATTTTAAATTTAGGCTATACAGGGCCAAAGTGCATGTTTTTGTAATAATAATCTACAGTAAGTAGGCTAGCCTAGTAACTAAACTAAAGCTAAAAGTGAATACTCCATGTTTTTACAGTAAAAGCTTTAGTTTAGTTACTAGATAGGCTAGCCTTCTTACTTATTATTACAAAACATAACCACAATAATGTAGGCCTACTGTACAATTTTTGGATCCAAGATGTAGTGGTCTGAGTAGAAGTAAAAGTATTGGAAATTGGAAATACTCAAGTAGGCTATACGGTATTTTGACTTTATTGATTGATTGATTGAAGAATTTATTAGAAGTTTGCAATAGAAAAAAGTACAGTTTCATGACAGTACAAATCACTGGCCGAGGCTTATTTCCACAGGAACCACACTATAAGTATCTCATATAACATTGAAAGACAGACGGATAGAACATAGTACTACTTAATTACTTTACACCACTGCAAACAGTGGGAACGAAGGACGCAGGGTGCTGTTTGTGTGTGTGAATGAGAGACTGAGTCTGAGAGAGAGACTGCCAGAGTGGTAAGAGACAGAAGACTCTCACTCTGGCTGTGTGGACAGGACTCCGCACTCCGGAGGAGGAAAGGAGGTGAGGTGCGTGGAGCGGAGCGGAGCTGCATGTCTTTAGACCGACGCCGGTCACGGAGCGAAGCTGCGTATCGGGGACGGACGGACGGTCTGTCGGGCAGCACGCGCTGGGGAGGAGGAGGTATAGAAGGAGGTAGGAGGACCACCGGAGGGTGAGGGAAGAACACACCAACTCGCTCAGAGGGGAACGACGAGAGGCGAGAGCTGCTTGCAGTGAAGCGTGCCGGGACGCAGAGCGCGTTCGGTGAGCTGAGCACAGCGTGGAGAAAGGGGTTCTGTGCGCGTCGCGGAGAGGAGTGGAGTGGAAAATAAAAGGATGGCAAACTGATAGCGGGGGAGTGGAGTTTAAAGGGCTGTGCTGGCGCGAGGGAGAAGAGAAGAGGATATCCATGATGGACATGATTTTGGAGAGTAGCCTATTTTTAGAACGGAGAAAAGAAAAAAACGGGAGTAGATGTTTGAATTGCAAAGTAGCCTACTGTGGTGTGGACACGAGAGAAATGGACTGACTGAGTGAGAGGAGAGGACGAACTCCACTGATAATGAAAGAGATAGATTGCAATTCTGGGAGAGCAGAGCGTGAATAATGAATGCGTGAAATATCCACCAGTTATGTTCCGGCACTCCGCTGGAAATAATCTGCGAGTTTGCGGTGTGTGGATGCGTATTTGCACAAGTGCGTCTTTCTCCACTTAAACAGCCTGTTTTGTAGCATGCGTGTCACCAGAGGATGAAGCGCATACGCAGCCGGCTACCCGCACTAACCCGCAGGACCCGACACCGGCGACAGCCGACTGAAGATCACAGAAGCAGGGGAGTGGGAATGACGAAAAGTGAGCTTAATGAAAGTGTGACAGCAAAATAAAAAGTGTGTGAGATTGATTGAGTTCAGTGACGCAGCTGCTGTTAATACGGTGATACAACATGGACATTATTGCTGGCTCCGGTTGATAGCCTACTTGTACTAGTATAGGCTTATCAGATGGCATGGGCACGGGTGAACTGAGATGAACGTACGTGGCTGTGTGACCGAGAAGCCCCAACAGAGAACAGACACTTGACTCAGCAGAAGGAGATTAAAAGCAGTGGAACGCACCAGGCAGCATCCGCACCTCTGACGGTCCACACAATGTCACCCCAGTCCATTCTCCAGACCCACCCCCTTATTTATTAATTACCTTCCCTCCTTTCATCTTCTACCTGCTAAACATTCTGTCCTTAGTCTCACTCCCATCCCTCTCCCTCTCCCTCTCCTCCTCACCTCCCTCTCCCTGTCTCATCCTCTCTGGTTCACTGACACTGTCACACTGTGGTTGATGCTGGAGTCACACGTTTTGAAGCCACCTCCCTTGGCGCTTTTCCGCTGACTTCTGTGGCATTGGAACAATCTCAGGGTCAAGGTTGATAAATAGATTTGGAGAGATGACTTATATCTGATCAGTAGCCGAGAGCTAAACTAAATCAAGGCTCCCGCATCACCAAAAAGGAGATTTTATATCCCCAAAGCAGTTTCTATTTGCTTGCTTTGCACGTGTGTCTATGCACAGTTGGAGTTCATGTGGAGTGCAAGTAACTGTTGCAAGGCTAAGCCTATATCCTGGTGTGGATTACAGCAGTGGGTTTACCGTTACTCTGGAGCTACATGTGGGCGCCTGCCCCTGAGGCCTGGTTGGGAAATGAAGGATTTCCCGTGTCTTTAGGAGCGCTGTGGGCTGCCATGGCTCTGGAGGGGCGCTGTCTCCGGCACGGGTCCCCGGCTGTGATCAGGAGGGGTAGGCATGTGCGCCGTCCCCCCAAGCCAAGCCTGGCCCAGATCACCTCCACGCTGCTGTCAAGGACTCGCCTCCATGGCCTGAGGCACGTCTGCGTCCCTGGCGGCTCCATGGGCCGCAGGGCGTTCTGGCTGCTGGCCCTCTGCACCTCCCTGGGCCTCCTCGTATCCTGGTCCTCCAACCGCCTGCTCTACTGGCTCTCCTTCCCTACCTACACACGGATTCACACAGAGTGGGCCAAGGAGCTAGCCTTCCCTGCCGTCACCATCTGTAATAACAACCCCATCCGCCTCTACAAGCTCACCAAGAGCGACCTGTATTTCGCCGGCCACTGGCTGGGTCTGTTGCTTGCCAACCGGACCGCTAGACCCATGGTTCTGGACTTGCTTCAGGAGGACCGGCGGCCGTGGTTCACCAAGCTCTCGGACTTCAGGCTCTTTCTGCCGCCCAGAAACTTTGAGGGAACCAACCTGGAGTTTATGGACAGACTCGGCCACCAGTTGGAGGACATGATGCTCTCGTGCAAGTACCGAGGGGAATCCTGCGGCCCCCACAACTTTACATCTGTAAGTCCACCTCTCTTTGCTGACAGTGTAGGCCACACTCTGAACTTCATTACCACTGTATCCTCCAGCTTCACCTCATTAACATGAAAAATGTCTCACATCATCAGTCATGCAAATTTAAACTAGACTGCACTCTGTCGAGGTGCCAACTTGCGTCTTGTATCAGGTCGCACTTGTTTGTTGGTGGTGACGTCACCGAGAACGCAGCTCCCTCATTGGCTGGGCCTTTAGCCAGCGAAGGTAGCAGCATTCCCTCATTAATCAACTTGGTAATTTATAAAGGCATCATAAATTAGAATGTGTTTGCGTTGATTCGTTGATATAGAATAAAAAATAAATGCTCCCCTACAAAAAAATTGATAAATCAAAAAAGTAATCGATAGAATGCAAATAAAAGAATAATCAATAGTAGCCCTAATAATTACAGTGGAGTGCTGTTAGAGTCTTAGTCATTACAGAGATCCCGTATATGGGGAAATGATGTAATTGGCAGTTTGAACCCATTTTAAACAGAAGCATTGTGTAAAAATAATAGATAAGATTGCACTCTCTCACCCTTGTGTAGGATGAGGATTTTCCTGTAAGAGTATATATCTCCCATATCCACCATCATTATCGTAGCATATATGATATGGATGAATAATATTAGTCCATTCTATAGAGCCTTACATCATAACCCCTTCTTTATCAAAGAGCACTCTGTCTCTTACAGCACTGTATACTGTATGTCCCACAAGGACCACCATATCCTTTATTATTTTGCGTGGGTGCACACGTTTTCATGTATGCGTGCACGTGCATGTGTGCACATGTGTGTGGCAGTGGCACGCTAAAACCCTGAGTAGTTTTCTCAGAGGCAAAAACTGTCTTTGAAAGTTTTTTCTTTTTTCATTGTCTTTGCTGTGGCCTCGGAGCCGACTGACAAAATGAGAACCATCATGGAACTGATGTGTCGGTTGTACAACACAGTATGTCTAGATATGACTTATGTGTGCGTGCCTGCAGAGGCATAGGAGTGAGTAGACTTTGAGCGGAGTCGGGGGACACATTTGCCACCCGGTCTCGGCTTGTTTAATGTACAAACAACCAATGTGCACACGGATGTGTGTAGCCAGACATTACCACCTCTATGTGATAAAGGCACAATAGAACACATCAATGCCTCACCTGAGACTTGTGTGTGACTGTTAGGGTTGCCAACCCCACAGAGTTTCAAATACGGGACACCTCCTAATGACACTTGCGGCGCCAAAGGCGCCGCCGAAAAATCGTGTATTTTCGCTTATAAAGTTGGCTAAAACGGGTATTTTCCTATATTAAATCATATTTTTCCTTTCACAATTGATTCGGGTGTCTTTGGGCCACCTAACCTATTACCTTAAAATCATGTAGTGTAGTCCTATATTGTATTTCTCTCATTTTTCCAAAACATATAGCCTAGGTCTACCTGGTTCTTATGTGCCCACTCTCTGGTTACCCAACACTAGTTTAATCATATTGGCATAACCATTAGCTTTTAAAAACAAAATCAACGCATGCTTTGTGATACCAGCCTGTCTGGGGTCACTTTAGTTGGCAGACAAGACTACTGTAGTGCTCCCAGGAATACAATCCATGGCTTGTTTTCTGCTTGCTTGCCTGCTTTTTCACCTTGTTGTTTAGGCTATCACCTATCATGGATTCATGTCTAATCCGTTTGTACACAATCTTCTGTCACACGTTTTTTTTAAGACATTAAACAATGTTCTGAGCCGAGCACTGTCGTATGCTCGCTCGCCTCGCTTGCACGCACTCTCGCGCAGGCAACTTGTGGACTGAACCTACAGCCCATGGGAAGGGATTGTGTAGGGGGCGGAGACTGTGTCTTAGCAACACTGTGTTAATAAGCCAATGGGCTGCCCACAAACAGCGCAGTGCCTCACTCAGTAATGGGATGCAGCACTTGTCTCAGAGGAGAGCAGAGTGGAAGCTCACTGACAGACAGAATCGCTGTCATTTCTCAATTAAATCATCCCGTCATTCATATTTATCCCCCAACCTTCAAATACGGGACAAAGAGCGTCCCGTTTCAGTTCAATACGGGACACGTCATTTAGTTTCCAAAAAAGGGACGATCCCATATTTTACGGGACGGTTGGTAACCCTAGTGACTGTGTCTCTCTCTTGTCTTCTTTCTGCTGCTTTCTTGCCCCTAAATCATGGGTCTTCAACAGGGGGTCCTCGGCATGAATCCAAAATACACTGATGATTGTGCTGTCAAACGATGAAACTAGTATATGGAATCTATGAACAGGTTGTGGGGGTCCCCGCTTCATCTCTCTCTCAACTAAGGGGTCCTTGGCCTGAAAACGTTGAAGACCCATGCCCTAAATATAATATATTGTACATTGATGAATGAAGAAGCCAACAGCCCTGAACATCAATGTAGCCTATTTCAAAACTAAAACTCATGAATCCATTTCAAGACTCCACATCACGCCCTACAGCTCCAGCTGCCTCTCTTGTCTCTGTTCTGCTCCTGATAAAATGATGCATATTCATAGCAAAGTAGACTTAGCTAGGCTATTGTTTTACCTTGAGTTGTTTTTCTGTAAACTAAAGCATATGACAAATTCTTAGTTAATTGTCACAAATTACATTCATACATTTATAGGATTGGTCTGGTTATTTCATAATGATGTGATTGAGGGTCATTGACACGTAAAAAGTCAGTCATAATCGCCATACATTTATATTTTTGTACATTCAAATGTACTGGTATGCTGTTCTCATCTAGCCTGACTGCCAAGCGTCAGACTCTATCACGTGTTGTGCAGTCTGGTTTATTAACCAGGCTAGTTCTCATCATAGTTGAGCTTGGGAGTGTTTGTTTTGGTTTACTCAACATCCTAAGTACAGTAGGCTATATGCAAGGTTTCACAACAAATGCATGAATTCTTAAATCACTTAGCAAACATAGCAGTCAGATATAGCGAAACTAAAAGGTCACAGAAGCTGCCATAAAATGTCACATACTGTGAATGGTTGGGGAAATTAAGTAAGCTCGGTTACCATGGAGATGCAGGAGATTACATCCACTTCTTTGGTTACATTTAGTGGCGATGCTGACGGCGAGTTGCAGAAGGTGTGAATTCTCAAAACTCAGAATGTCCTGTTGACCTGTTTTTTAGGACCCTTATCGTGTCTAGTTATGATTTCTTCTTGTTGCCGTGGTCAACTAATGTCCCATGGGGTTAATTTTTAATGTTTTCTTGCACCGACCCATTCACTTACTATACAGGAAAAAGAAAGAAAGTTGTCTGGTTGCCCAACAACCACACAAATAAGCCTTTGTCAACCATCATATACAGTGGTCTAAATTGATTTATTGATCGTTAATGTGGTCTAAATCAGTAAAGAAAACGCATCATGGTGCACTATTTGTAGTATAGCCTACTTTTGTGTGTGTGTGTGTGTGTGTGTGTGTGTGTGTGTGTGTGTGTGTGTGTGTGTGTGTGTGTGTGTGTGTGTGTGTGTGTGTGTGTGTGTGTGTGTGTGTGTGTGTGTGTACTGAACTTCTTTCACTGTACTACTGACAGTGACTTCCAATCAGTGACATATCCGGTTCATTATACTGTAGCTCTCACAGTGCAGCAATCAAGAAAGCAAGTACAACCCTATTCTCAGTCAATGCAGTGGATTACTGAAGAACAGCTTGAGTGCATCGGCTCTGATGGTCAGCAGGCTGTGTCCGACTCGCCATCAGAATGGATGACTTTCATTTGTTTGAACGCACTGTATAATTAGCTGGGCCTGGCATTGAAATGATTCCTCTATCAGCTCTGCTCTGTGTCACTGAGCCCTCTGCCCAGTAAAGGAACAGGGAGCACCAGCGCCTCATAATGCAAATGGAGTGCTTAATCAGAAACATGCCCTCAGGCTAGTATCCCATTAATAACAAGAAAGGGGCGTTCAGTGGAGAGCAAATCTCAGGCGGGAGGCACGACGCCCCAATAGTAATATTTACACTGGCTGATGCAGTAACGTCAGACCGTGTCTTCTTTTTGTCAGGTGTAGGAGTGAAAGAGAAAGTGAAAGATTAGAGCAAAAGAAATATTTGTGTAATTGAAAAAGTTAATTGCACAGAATGACTTTACATTACAAATACAATCAAATTACCAACGGGGTAGTAATCATATGATTAGTTATTATTACTGTATATTGGTTCAATAAACAGTCAGGGATGATATAAGTGTCAACAGAATTTGTACAGCAGTGGAACTTGCGGAACCCATTTTGGCATGACAAAGTTGTGTTCCGACCGTCCGAGGCAACTAGCAACTAGTGGGGGTGTGTTTGTGTGTGTGGTAAATGGCAAAATGGTAAACGGTGCATTTATATAGAGCCTTTATCCAAGGTGGCACATATATAGATTGTGCATTACATTCACCCATTCACACACACATTCATACACCGATGGCGGAGGAAACCATGCAAGGAACCAACCTGCTCATCTGGATCTACATGTACATCATTGTAGTCCTTAGCGGCCATTTCTTGGGTCAAAACACAGGTGTTTCAATTGTTTGATTGCATAGAACTAAAGCTATAGTCTAATCAGAGCACCTGTGTAAGGCTGTTTACCCAAGAAATGGCAGCTCTTCGAACTACATTTGGCACACCCTATAGGGGATCAGTGTCTTGCTCAAGGACACTTAACTCTGGGGGAGCCCGGGATAGTACTGGGAACCTTCCGGTTCCCATCGTCCGCTCTACCTCCTGAGCTGCAGTGAGTGTTTGGTGTGTGTGTGTGTGTGTGTGTGTGTGTGTGTTTGAATGTACAGTATGCTGTCTCTCGCTATATGCAGCTGTATAGTAAACATTTACGCATTAACCCCACCTTGCCCTTGTAATTGCTGCATCCATAGTGAGTGGCACGGACACTGCTGCAGCCTGTTGGTGTCGGCCCTTATATGGTAGATCAGAGAGAGCCATGGGGGCCTGCTTGCCTCTTCATCTTTTTACTACCCCTCTTGGAGAGGACCGGCCGATGCCTTTAACCAACCCTCAGTGGCTTTGTTAATCTTGTTAGCCCGTTGCTACAAAGCAGCAAAGAATCCCTGCGGCCTGTTCATTATCATTGCATTTAGTGCACTGTCACTGAGAGAGACGAGGATCTAAGAGCTGGATTAAGAGAAGGGATAAGGTTGGGAGGGCACGCGCTCACACACACACACACACACACACACACACACACACACACACACACACACACACACACACACACACACACACACACACACACACACACACACACACGGGTTGCGAGTATGTATAGTACCTTTATTGAAAGTATAAACCCATGAGATGTATGATCTTGTTTTTGTGTGCCCGGCTGTCCGCTTGCGCGCCCATGCGCCGGTGTGAGTGCACAATCACTCATGCGCATGCATGCTCCCATAGGACTACATTACATTTGCATGAGTGAATGTGTTTCTTGTCTTGGAGAATCATACAAGTATGTAAATTTGCAATCCCGTTCTGACAGAAGCTGGATATGACAGGTGTAACAGTACAGAGTCCTTTGAACGAGAGAGAGAGAGAGAGAGAGAGAGAGAGAGAGAGAGAGAGAGAGAGAGAGAGAGAGAGAGAGAGAGAGAGAGAGAGAGAGAGAGAGTTGGTATAGAGAGGAGGAGTTGGTATGGAGAGTGATGGGGAGAAAGGAGAGGGCTGGTATAAAGAAAAAGCGATGGGGGTGGTATAGAGGGAGAAAGAGAGAGGGCTGGTATAAAGAACAAGCAATGGGCTGGTATGGTGGGGAATATAAATGAGGGCCATATTTCTGGCCAACTCCTTGCAGCAGCAGGATCCTCTGAATCTATCACAGTGAACAGGAACTAGTAGACAGCTCCCTAATCAATAAATCTATTAGATACGTGCTGTAGTTTATGGCGGCCCATTTTATTCCCAGCCTAGCCTCCACAATGTAAATACTGACATAATTTCACCTATGCCACCACTGGTTGTGAGTGTGTGTGTGTGTGTGTGTGTGCGTGCGTGCGTGCGTGCGTGCGTGCGTGTGTGCGCGTGCGTGGAAGGGTGGGTGGAAAAAAAAAACAATAACCTTGAGTGCATTGCCAAAGGCCAATTAAGGCACCGCCCTCCAACCTTGCACAAAGTGGTTTGTGCCGCACCTTATCAAATCAGAACTGACAGGCCAACTAAGCCTCTCTGGTTATAACACAGATATACATCTTCCCATTGCTCTCCCCGGCCACACACTGTAGGCTTGACATTTCACCTATGATGATGAATTAAACAACGGTCACAGATACAGATTATCGACAAATTCTCGTGCGAGATGGAAAAGGGCCGTTCTTCCCACCTAACTATACTCTAATCGATCAACTATAATCACCAGATCAAATCTCATAAACCCTTAAATCCAACTGCACAACTATACCTGTGTGTGTGTGTGTGTGTGTGTGTGTGTGCGTGTGTGCGTGCGTGCGTGCGTGCGTGCGTGCGTGCGTGCGTGCGTGCGTGCGTGCGTGCGTGCGTGCGTGCGTGCGTGCGAGCGTGTGCATGTATTCCTGCACAAATGTTTCTACAGTGTGTGAGACGATCTTGTGTAGTTGATGAACGAGTGCGTATTCGTCGAAGGCCATGGCACCCATGGGCCTTCTAAAGTCGACATTGAACGTTGCTGATGAAAAGGTCATAAATGCTGCATAGACTTGCTGGCTGCTCAAGTGAGAGAGGTAGAATGAAATCCTGCCTTTTGTTGTGCTTTCCACTGTCAAAATCCCCTGTAATATTTAAGATAATCCTTTTAAGCAATTTGTCTGTTTACCTTCACCTTGACTTACTTAGGCTTTGCTAGAGATCTTGTTTTATTTTTTGCGCTGGGATGAACCATCTAAAGGAGGACGGTCTTCTTCTTACATAAAAAATGGCTTAAAGGGATAGATAACTTCTTTTCTATCGATTACTCACCCCACTCAGCCCATATTTTTGAGCGGTGCAAACCGCTCCTATAAGTGGCTGTGCGTGTGTCTGTAGCCTTTTTCCTCAGCGTTTTGCCATAGTAAAATGTGTGTGCGTAGCATCAATTTTGTCTAGTGATGTCATGTCGTATGTCTGTAGCCTTTTTCCTCAGCATTTTGCCATAGCAAAATGTGTGTGTGTGTGTAGCATAGCCTGTACATCCTAGTCTGAAGATGTTATGCAAGCACGACCACCGCTCAATTCACATTTGGTGTGATTTTTTTTAGTTTTTGTTGCATTCTTATACCAATTATTAGATGATGACCAGCAGTGGTTCCCTTTGGAGACACAAAGATCCTGCTTTGTCCCCTAGATGGAGACACAAAGATCCTGCTTTGTCCCCTATATGGAGACACAAAGAGTCCCCTCAATTTACTGGCTTAGGAATGCGACAAAAACAAATAAATATCCATTAATCCAAGTCTCCATGGGGTGAGTAATCGATAGGAAAAAAAGTAATTTGTGGGTGGACCACATCGTCATGCTCATGTCACAAGGGTACTCAGTCTGACAAAGCCCCCGACACTATGACTCCAGACATATTGGTTGGACTGGCTGTGTGAGGTAGGTGTGAGGTCCGCGTAGCTCCCCGAACCTATATTATTATTATTTACGTTTTGAACTTTAATTTTTGACTGGAAATAAGTGGGGGTCAGATTGGGCAGTAACTTTGCTCAAGTATGTAGATGACTGACGTCATAGTTCTGACATCATAGGTGCCTGATGTCATAGTTCTGACATCATAGGTGACTGACGTCATAGACCGGGCACGTCTGAGATCCACATCCCTACTACTAATTGACAGCCAATGAGGGACCAGCACTCCTGGTGATGATGTCAGCAGAGTTTGGTATATAAGAGCACTCTTGGTAATGTCTTCATTAATGGGCGAAGACATTAGCGACATCGAGGCCAGCAGCGCACACCTCGTGGCACGCTCTGCTTGCGCACAAGTAGGCCATGTGTGGCCTGCTTGAGTGTGAGGCGCAAGTTGGCACCTCATGTACACTACACGCAGAAATGCACACACACACACACACACACACACACGCACACACACACACACACACACACAGACACACAGTTATCAGAGTACACCATAAAATTAATTTATCCATTTGTAACTCAGAGAGTGTACTACAGATGTAGCCGAAAGAACCCCTAAGGGTCTATTTGGTTTGTACACTCTCAGAGTTAAATTAACACTGAGGATTTCACTGTGTAGGAAGCACCCAGTACAGTTTTCTACTTCTACTCTGTGGCACAAGTGTGATCAGGATTTATTTTCCAATTTCACACTACTGTATGTCAAAATCCCCCAAAAGCTTATTATTTCCATTATCCTTCTCCGACCCAGAGGATGCTGTAACTCGCCATGTTTGAATAGAAAGCGATGTGATACATTTCTACAAGCACTGTTTAAGACTCGAGAGATTCGTCCGATAACGACCCAGCACAGTGTTTTCTCAGAGTTCCACACAGGCACTAATAAAATTACTTGTCAGCGCTGAGGTTCCTGTGAGTCAGGAGTAACTCGAGGCAAAGATGGCGCCCGGAGGTACATAATCTGTGACAGATCTGCAAATGGGCGATTGGGCGTGGGAGAGGATCTTGGGCGTGGGAGAGGATCTTCGAGAACCAGGGGCACGGGGCCTTCGCCACTCCACTCGCATCCGACTTTGGGGTCTCGGCCTCGGACCGACGAGTGGCACAGGTTCGGGGACACCCTGGGGGCGCCGCAGCCTGTTTAGCCGGGAAAATGACTCTTCTAACAGGGTGGCTCACAGACGGCGCCCGGGGACCACCGCTCCGGGGGACCACCGGACGGAAGCAAATGTGGTTGCGCCGCCTGGTGGTGGACCTCCGCCACTGCAACCCACTTAAAAGGCCGTAGCTGTCTCCGAGCGACTGGGAGAGCCTTAGCCCTGCATATGCCCAGATATTTTCCCACGCCCATTCGAAGATCTTTTCCAGGGGTCCCCGGAGGTGGTCCGCGACACTTGCCACTCGGCTGTCCCACGCCGAGGTCCCAAAGTCAGATAGGAGTGGAACGGCGGCCGCCCTGTGCCCCTGGTTCTCTCTCTATATATCCCCATATCCCGTGTTATATCGCCAGGGGTCCCTGGAGGTGGTCCGCGGCACGCGTGCCACTCGTCGGTCCGAGGCCGAGACCCCAAAGTCGGATGCGAGTGGAGCGGCGAAGGCCCCGTGCCCCTGGTTCTCTCTCTCTATATCCCCATGTCCCTGTGTGCCCATTTGCAGCAGATCTGTGCAGCTGCGCAGATAATCTGTACCTCCCGTTACCTATATTTGTTAAATTGTTGCTTTCCTGTAATAATCCACTGACAATGTGTAAGTTTGACTGACAGCCACATCTTTTCTATTATTTTATTTGTGTGTATATTTTTGTTTATTCCAGATAGGTCAGTGTGAAGCGAGATTAGAAGAGAGACATGTGAGACAGGATAGGGTTTGGAGTTGGTCCCAGTGAGCAGGGGAGCAGGGCTGAGCCAGCCATAATATTACACATTTGGTTTGGTAAAGTATGGACTTTGGTGTGGGTATAAGTAAGTAAGCATTGAGTTGTTTATATTTTGTTTATGCTTACTAGTCCTGGGTTTTGGTTTAGTTGTCTTTTTAGAGAAGTACATGGGTTAATGTAATTGATTCTGTTATGGTGTTCTGGGGATTTCGAAGAGTGTAATTAATCCAGTACTCACTTTTTGTGAAGCCCTTTGTTAGTTGTTTGCCATACAGGGCTTATGTTGGGGTTAACTTGTTTGTGCTGGGGCCTGGGGGAGAGGGACATGGTTTGGTCACCAGCTTTCGTCAAATGCTGGAGGTTTGTGTTGGAACTGAGATGGTACAGTAGTTGTATCTTAGGCTGGTGTGCAAAAGTTGTTTTGGAGTGTTCCCCTGCTAGGCAAAGTGACATTTCATTGGGCACCTTGTATTGTGTTGCGGCAAACGTGGATGGAGTAGTTGTCTCCTGGGCGCATCCATTCTCTCGGTGGGGTCGCAGTTTTAACACTTGTTGGTAATGTGCCTCCTTTGGTTTTGTCGTTTTGGGGTTAAGGATTTCCTTTTAACGCCAGCTGTAGTGGTTCTGCTGATGTTTGTGTCAAACTTCTGAACACATCAATTGCACTGCAATAAACCTGAACATTTCCGCCATCAAACTGTGGAATAAACTCCTTGTCGCACTTAGAACTACAGACTCACTCTCTAGCTTCCGCCGTGGACTGAAGACTCACCTCTTCAGACTCCACCTAAACCTATACCACTACTGTAACACTCCCCCTTCCCTCAATGACCATACATGAAGCTAGATAGCATTTTTCAGGTTTTAGAAGTTTTTTACTGATTATGTGCGTGGTCTACCTATGTTATTGTTTTTCTAGATTGATATTGCTATGCATTCCTCATATTGTTGTTAATGTGCTGACATATTATCTTGCTTATTATAGTGATGTGTATTACCTGCTTATTGTAAGTCGCTTTGGATTAAAAGCGTCTACTAAATGCCTAAACTGTAACTGTAAACTATATTTCTTATACTAGTCTCTAGTAGTCTGGTATGTTTTTAAACATGCGAGAAGATGATACACAAACAAGAAACTTTGTGGCATTGAATTATTTTCAGTAGCACAGCTTGTTTTCTGTTAGGCTAATTACTCTGATCATTCTTTGTGAAGCTGAGATATCAGCACCACCTGTTGGAGTTTTATCAAGCTGTCTCCCTCTCAAACCTCCGACAGTAAAATAAAATGCAGAGATTAACTGAAGGTTATTTGTCCCCTTTGCACAATCCACAAAGCTGGATCAATTACCACTGAGGCTTTGAGGCCTTCCAATTGTATTTTAAGCACATCTAGGTAATAAAACAGGGCTCTTGTCGTCTCGTTTGTCATTGACCTTTCCATGGTGTTGTACAGCAGACCATAAACTATTGATCTGACCAGGAATAAACAACAGGCTGAGTCAGGGGGATGCTGCAGCCCCGACCTCAACAATCTCATTAACGGTGGCAGCCCTCGGCTGTGTCCCAATCCAATCTCTTCCTGCGGAGGGGGAAGACACTCATAAGGTCCCGCTCCAGGCGTGTAGTAAACACCACAATGCCAGTGTGACCCACTGCAAATGGTCATTCTGTTTGGTCATTTATATGCTAGAATTGCAAGAGCCGTTCACTTCCTCTTAGCTGTTTGCCAACAAGCAGTGTCTCTCTGTCAACAATCACCTTTAATCTCCCTGTATGGAGACGGCCCTGAATGCAGATGGAAAGATTATACATGCTTGGTATTCATAAGGTCAAATCGATGCATAAACCACAGGACCTTCAAAAGGTTAGCATTTGAAATAGAAAGCTAATGGGTGACGTTTCCTTCTATGAATAGCATTAGCTAGGGTGGTGAAAGCCCACTTCACTGCAGCTGCATAGCAAACATCCAGGTTGCATTACTCTAGCTTTTGACTTGCTGTATGTGTAGGAGTTGGAAAGGTCACACAGCAATATGTGCTTTGGGCAAACTACTACAGTACATGTGCCCTATGAAGGTGAACCTTCCTGACCTTAAAATAAAACACGAGAAGAACAGTGGAGGCTAGAGTTTATATTGTGTCAAAGGTGTACAGTGTGTGTGTGTATATATATATATATATATATATATATATATATATATATATATATATATATATATATATATATATATATATATATATATATATGTATGGTTTGACCTGCATGGTCTCCTAACAACTTCTGCATATGGATAACACATAACACATAATTTACCATGAATCACGATCATGAATGCACACATGCCCCCTGCTGTCTGGAATACACAATCAAAGCTTATATCCAACCAAATAATCATTATGTATCCACCCACTCATAACCAGACTCTTCATGCTTGGAGGGAAGACCGGCTAGCCGATTTAGCCCTGTCCAGGGATCTCGGTGGACAAATCAATCAACTGGAGGCATAGAGCTGACTCAAATGTGAGATTCCCAAGGCCTTATAGCGTTTCTGTGTCGTTCATCCGATAGATTAGCGTCCAGCCTAGAGCCATAGACATACAACATACAGACCTAAGATGCAATTAGAGTTGTCTCTAGTTGTCTATTACTCATAACACTGCAGCACCGTTATGATCCGCTCATTCACTTTGTCCCCCATCGGCCTCAGTGAAAATACTCGTTCTTATTTATTTCTTTTTTGGGGGCTTGTCGCTTAGAACAACCACAATATTATGTGAGAGTTTACTAGTGAAAGCACACAATGGCGTGAAAGAGGCAGACATCCATTTGACTTGAAGATACAGTAATTCATAACCTTTTTAAGTGTGCCTGCCATGCAATGGCAAAACACTTATTGTAATCCGCCATACTTAAGTAAGTAATGTCGCCACAAAATTTCGGCACGTAATAAGTGCCGCACGATTTACGCCACCGCCGCAATATATACATCAAAACGTGCGGCTCGGCCGGGAATGGGGTGCTATTACTTTTCTAAGAGAAAAGTTGTATCGTTTAATTGATATTAATTTATTAGTGAATTAATTTTACCCATTGACTTATAATGGGAATCGCAAAAACTCACATTCAATATTTTTTTTCTCGCAAACCATAGGGGCTACAGTTTCAAAACTTGGAGAGGAGATTTATAATGATATCAAGGATTAAATAAAAAATAATTTCGTCAGTTGGCCTCATGGTGGCGCTATAACAGTCCACTTTACCTTTCGGCCTGTAACTCTTGAACCGTGGGTCGGAAAATTAAAATTCCTTTTTCCCTGGATTCCTTGGGTCATGACGCATCTCCTCATATAGGCCACGCCCATTTGCGTCAGGATAGATTTTCCGCCATTTTGAATTTTCTTCAAAACACACTTTTTGCTCCTTTTCCTACATATTTTCTCCAAATGTCACAAAAATCGATACACACGATCTATGGACTCATGCGATAAACATATTTAAACGATATTTTGATTGTCCATACCGTTCTTCCGTAACAGGGTTCCAAAGTTAGCGGGAGGAGCCCGTTTTGTAAGAAGTAGCCATAAATCACAAACGAAACATCCAGTCAACACCAAATTTTAACCACAAGTGGGGGGCGCTATACTGAACATATAACCAAAAGCATTTCCACTTCGACCCATAGGGGGCACCACAAACGCGCAAAACGTAACCGTCTCATGCCAAAACGTGTTTTTCAGGGGACTTAGCGAGCTGCAGGCACACTTAAAATTTCTTAGAAATTTTCTTTTCTAGTCTAACACTATCGTTACAGGCAAAGAAGGAACATGCTTTCCACACATCACAATTCACCTCATTACGTGTTCATTGGTTTCCAGGAAATTTGATTCTCAACCATTTCAGCCCATTCCAGAGCAGTTGGCCCCAATGGGTTGTGCTTTATGTGATGCAGTGGTGCGTGGGTTGGAGCCATGGACCGTCCTCAAGGTTAAAACGGCTCTGAGCCTTCCTGAGGTTCAGGTCAGATTGCCCTGCCATGCTTGGCAGAAGTGAGTTCTACAGCCCTGAGCTGAAACAAAAACATACTGTAGTGTACAGCCGTGAGATGGATATTACATCTAGTCTTCACCTAGTTCCTTCCTTCCTTTAGTACCCAGGGTCTATAATACGCCATGCATTACGATGTCTGATTTGATGAAATACGACTAGATCATAAATGCAGCCTGTATCAGCTGCCTCAGCTATATGAAGTGGAACAAGGCTGCCATTTCTTTATTTCAGATTTCTGTACAGTATGTGCTTCAGATAGGAAATATGCAGGCTGGCAGATCTTTGTATGCCTATAAGTCACCTGTGCATCACTGGTTGCTGTTACTTGGTTTGACCAAAAGTCTCTCTCTCCATCCTCTACATTTCTTTTCAGTGGCCTCGTATTGATAATGTATGCAGTTCTTATTTTAAACTTGTAAAAAGGATTGGCTTGTTCCGATCCGTAGTCTTGTGGGATGCATATTCCATGGGGTATCACAAAAATAACATAGCTGTCGTTGACTGATTTGAAAAATATTCAGGAATTCCTTGTACAGGGGAGGGTGATACTGGTCACGGGCTGGAGTGGCACCTGTCAGCGGGAAGTGTTGGGTGAGAGGAGTAGGACGAAGGCTCTCCTGTGGGGGCTCCTCACTCACAGGTGAGTCAGTAGGATACAACAGCAGTGTGTGGGGAGGAGTATATTGACATAGTGTAACTGAAAAAATTGGGGAGGAGTAAAAAATAATTGGCTACTCTATAGCCTATAATTCTTTTAAGGAATTCCATGGCCTGTTGGCAGTGTGTACACAAAATATAGCACTGATCGGCCCAGCAATTTGAGCCATAGCTGTGGACACATACAAACACGCACACACACACACAAACACACACGCGCACCCACTCATACAGTACACACGCACACATACGCACACACACACACACACACACACACACACACACACACACACACACACACACACACACACACACACACACACACACACACATGTTCTCCCAACGTGATCTCCTGTGTGTGCCGTACTTGCCTGTATTTCCTGAACTGTGGATGATATGCTGTATCAACACCACCAAATGCCTCTGCCTTTTGTCCCTCAGTGGAAACGCATGCACACTCACTCCCACATAGATTTTACAAAGTGCCTCCGGTAGCCAGTAGGATGGATCCGTTACAGTATTGATCCCACACACCTTACTAGTATTTCATTGCTTATCCGAGGGTCAACAGTTCAGTGTTGGTGGATGTATCAGCTCCAGCATCTTTAGCTTTAGAATAGAGACATTCCTTGGGTAGAATCTATGCAATCCATTTGGGTTGGAAAATGTCTTATTTACCACATCTTTTGAGTGCTTGCCAGTTTCAATAGCAATAAATATTGAACAAAAATATATTTAGCCCGGATTGCTGGCCTAGTGGTCCAGGCACTTAGGCTCAACGCAGCTTCACAGCATGCCCTGGGTTCGAGTCCAGGCGGCTTTTGCTGCGTGTCTCTTTCCGTTTCTCTCTCAATAATCTATCAATGAAGGCAGAAAAGCCAAAAACGAATCTTTAACATATAAAATAAAAACAATATTTGTTGATGATCTGTGAACGGGAGGATGAGAAAATGTGTCAAACTTGCTCTATGTACTTTGCAGCATGCATGCGGGAAGCTTGAATCTATGACGTAACCATATTGGCCCAAGGCCCATTAATACTAGAGGCTTGGCCGCCTAGCGTCTAGTCAGGGACCGGCCTACTCGGGAACGATGTAAATGGGCCGGGCACTGCACTACCTGCTGCGATGGGTAACGCGTGTGCCGAAGTCTGTGTTGACTCATGTGGCACAGGTGATGTCAGAGCCTTTTATGCCAGTACCGGAATTCCCTGATATCAGACATCAGCTCTGCATGCTATTTGCACAGGAATGATGTCAGAATGAGTCAGCAGAAGTGATGTCACAATGAGTCAGCACTTGCGCCGGTTCCTCCGGAACAGCCTGATGTCAACAATCAGCTCCGCATACAGAGATTCCAAACGTTTCGCGCCGGTTCCGGAAAACCACGCATCGGGTCGGGTCGAGGCCAGGCACTGCACTCTGCGCCGCGGCGGGGTGGGACGAACGGTTATCGAGATACGCGGATTACATACACGCGTTACGAGCGTTTTGAGAGCAGGTGTACCGTTTAATACCTGGGAAACTGATTTTAAAGACTCAACGTTGTGGTTTGTGAACACTTGTTACTGTAGGTTGTGCAGGAGATCTGACAGCGGTTAGTTTCACCCCCCCCCCCCCACATACACACCAGACTCCAACCCACCACCACAAGGACATTGTCATCCTGTGGGAAACCCTGCTTAGTCTAGACTTTATATAAGTCTTATAAGCCTTTCCCTCCAAATGTTGAGTCATAGATTAGATCACAATGTCATTCACTCTTCACTTTATCACCTTTTATGGATTACAATAGACAGGACTGATACTTCTAATATGTCACCTAGAGGGTGATTGAGCTCTGTTCCCGGATTTTGTATGAGGTGAAAGGAAATGGATGAACAGTAAGGAATAGAAGAAGCATCCAGAGACAAAGAACAGAGCAGCATCTCCAGAGATTTAACCTGAACTATGTCCAAAAGACAGCGAAATAGAGGGACCTCTCTGTCATGTTGAGATTCTGTCAATGATTAACCATGCTGAATGTGACTGTCTGTTGTGTGTGTGCGCCCCCCCTTAGACGTGAATATCTCTATGAGTAATGTAGACGCAAGGAGCGTCTTTCACAGCAATTCATTGTATCTCTAATTCTGTATCTATTTGTGTGCCAGATTACTGTACTGTACTGTACTTTGCTTATACTGTATTGTAATGAAGGATTTAGGCAAGCAGTTTGAGAGCAGATGCAATAGCTTCAGCCGGGAACTGCTTTTGTAAACAACTCGACATTGTGCTTTGTGAACACTTGTTGGGTTGTGTGGTAGTTCTCTCAGCAATTAGTTTCACCTCAACCCCCCCCCCACCTCACCCCACTCAGAATTCTGTATTCATATCCCGGTTACTAAATTATTACCTTTAATTAGTACCATAATATTACTTGCTATTATTATTATTTTTCCCTCACAGTATAGAGACAGGAGAAAATAGTAGAAAATACTAGCAGTCAGCAACTATCATCATATATACCCTTTATATAGAAAAGGGACAGACCGACATTTGCTTATGTAGGCCTACCCATTTCATGGGTCTGGCAAACATGGCAACAGATGTGGCTAATCAGGGATCTATCTGCAGAGTGTGAAACAGAATGTGTCATCACCCTGAGCGATGCATATTCATGCGGCTGTCGTCCAAGTTTCTTTTGGCTGTTACCATCAGCCACCGAGCCTTTAGTGTTTTCAGTGCTGGAGGTGCCTGGAGAAGGTCTATGTCTTCATATTGTGTAAGTGGAGACGGCGTTTTTCTATACGTTGATCCATGCCTACGCACCCGTCTCTTGAGCCGATCAGGCGTGCATAAGACTTTGTTTCCTTTGTTTTCGATGCTGAAATTGATTGTTCAAATTTTCAATACATCAATACATCCTCAGAACAACAATTAGAATGCTGTGAAGTGTTTGGCTTACACTTACTCACGCTTAATGTTTATTCTTGAGTATAAAGTAATTATATTTGCCATTTGTCATATCTGCCCTGTGCAACTTTTGTTTACGAAGGCTAAAACCTTTTTGAGCGGTGCTAACCGCTCCTATAGACCGCTTTTTTACCAAAACCATGATGTCACAAATGATGATGACATGAGTCCGCTAGACCAATGAAACACTTCGATTCTGTTGATCTGTCCATGATGTCATAGTCACATAGGCACCCGATTGGTTAACTCTGTCTAAAAGTGTGGTTTGTTTTCATGTATTATAGAGATATCCAGCTCAAGACAATTTTGAAATTCAAAGAATATAAATAAACAGCTTATGATTATCATGTAGATCGACGTACGAGCTTTACCACGCCTAACCAACCCCATATCCTGGACACTTAATGGGAGCGAAAATACAGTAGAACCTCCTTCTCCTCTTTGGATCTGCAACTACTGTTGAATTTTGGACAATCGGTCTCTCATCTTGCCGGCCTTCTGGCTAAACTGGGACAGTGATCATGAAGGTGATACCTATAATAATGTCATGTTTGGCAGATCCTTGCGGATGTCAGCACTGAGTGACAGAGAGAATGTTTGCAAGATGTCTAGAATGTCTAGAACCACTCCACAGCAGATGTGGGAAAGTCTCGACCAAACAAGTCCAGTATTTGTCTGCAACTCTACAGATCCTTTTGTCATTGTCAAGTAAAGCAATAGAAACTGTGCATGACGTTCCAGCTGCTCTTCATGCTCTTTGGTCTTGGGCTTCTCAGCCATCATTTTGCAAGAAGACATCAAATATCGTCCCAACAGAAATAACACTCTGCCACATGCCAGACTTGTCTTTTCGAATGACTTTGTCTTCAAAGTATCTGAACATGACCTTTCAGGGTCATTAGAATGCACTATCCTCATGTATTCTAATCTTTAGGTACCGGTATGTAGACATGGCAAAGTCCAGCTTATGGTCCTTATGGTCCATGCGGCGGATCTCAGACATGTTCCTCATTTGCTGCTGGACCAGCAAGGCCTCAAACACCACCAGCATGAAGAGTGTGAACACACTGTAGTACCAGTACTCATCCAGACACCACAGCCCCACACAGAACACCTGGAACACAAAGAAGGGGGCGGTGGCTCTCTCCCTGAAGAGCTCCAGGAAATCAGGCACCATCATCTCAGCGCGGTTGGTGCCGTATCGCTTCTCTGCCGCTCTCAGGTCTGTCTCCTCCTGGTAGCCACGCCACACCTGGAAGTGGCTCATTGGGTGGCTGATGGGGAACGCCACCGGGAGGAAACATTTCTTCTCCTCTCGGTATCTTCTGAAACTTGTCATGAACAAGGGTGGTTCACAACAAAAGAGGGAGTCACACACAAGTCAACATTATAATTTAGTATTTATTAGGCTATATTAACTAGTTCACAGCCAAATCGCCTTCCATCGCCATTTTGAGGAAGCCCAGCCAGCCAGATCGCCAAACGTCGCCTTGGGGATCATTTTCTGATTTTTTTGGTATTTTTTTGACATTTTTTGAGCTATAAATGACCATTCTAGGTTCATATAAGCTTAAGCTATGAAAATGCGATGGAAATGACATCATCGATGACGTAACCCGGAAGTCGTTCGGCCATAACAAAGCATGGGCCTTTCCATAGCATTGAAAGCTGACGTTTTTCTTATCGAACTTTACCATATGTAGACGGATTTTCATTCGGAAAAAAATGGCAGGCTGACAGAGTGGTCACTCAGGATCAAAAACGAGTGTATATGGAGTGTGCACGACGTGCACTCGCTCCAGGATGGCTCCCGTTCGGCGGACCGGGAGCCATAATGGTGGCTCCATAGGAAGCCATTATGGTCCACAATGCTGTGGAGCCTGAGTCCAGACTGCAAGACCTTATCGTTGGGCACACTCTAGTGGATAGTACGTGTACTACATTCTGCAATTAGATTATCCCTGCTGGGATCGGCTACTGATAACTTGGAAATTAATAATATTCCTGGCAGTATAGGCGCACAAGCATATTGTAAATGGCTGGGAGAGAGTTTAAATAAATAGTGGCTAAAATCAAGCTAACTGGTATGAGGTGTGAACAAGTCAGTAATCAGTCATGTCTGCAGTGTATGGATGTGTGGAGTGTGCTGTGTGCGTGTTGTATAAAAGGTGCAAAAGACAAACTGCCTAAGTGGAGTGGAGAGATCAATCTAAAGTTGGAGTCCTTTTTATACTCTCCAACCACACCCGCCCTCAGGTGTGCTCAATGGGCCTGACGGCCTGCTCCACTCTGCACCACTGAGGCTGGCTAGCCTGCAGAGAGGGGCAGGGCCGTCACAAACTCAAAGGACAGAATCTCCTCGCCATCCTCACCCTGGTCCCTCTGGAGAGCCACGAGCTCAGCAGAACCGTTATTTGGCGTATGTACCAACTTTGCCAGGGTGGCCTTTTGTGGGTCAGGTTCCTTGGAGCAGGTGAGCCAGCAGTGCACGTGCACGGACCAATAGCCCCCCCTCAAAAGCTCCTAGTTAGATCTCGGGACCTAGCTGACAGTCCTCCGCCAGGCAGGCCACGCACCGTCTATCCCATCCCCTGCCTTCTGGTCTCTTTCTGGCAGAGACTTTGCCCGAGGCTCCTCTTGCTGGCTAACTGGCTGTTAGCAGTGCACTAAATTTCAAACCGATACTGGTTTAAAGATGAAGTGCCATGATTTCACTCCCCCTAAAATACGATCATCAGGTATTATACTAGTACAAAACTGTGGCACCACCTCTTTAACAACACTGTCTTCTGACCCTAACCCTAACCTTAACCCTATTATGGAGACTTCCTAATTGTTGGAAGTCTGATCATGTTTCCTATGTATCATCTATTGTGATGTAGAAATGACATCATGTAAATGATTGAATGGAATTGGTTTATATTGATGATGTATATTGTGAATATATATTAATTATTAACCTAGTGATTGTGAATGCTAGCTTGACGATGCTGATAAATGCTAACTTGGCGATTGTGAATACTAAACTGCTCATGTTGAATTCGGCTAATTCATGGTTAGAACAGCTATTGATTGATCACGGCCATTTGATTGAAGACACACAAAGCATATATGATTATTTAAAGAAAAACAAGGCTTGAAAATTGTCCACAATGTATCTCCCTAAATATATTTGCACCGCTCACTTCGCACGGGTGCGATTTTTATTATTCATGTTCAAATAATGTTCAATCACAGAAATACAATTTAATCGTTAATCGTTAAATCACGAATATTTGAGTGACAATTAATCATCAAGTAAAATGTCATAATGGTAAAGACCTACACTATATAACAGAGTAGATTGGGGTTCACAATTAATGTGTGAGTGTGTGTGTGTGTGTGTGTGTGTGTGTGTGTGTGTGTGTGTGTATGACTGTATATATATATATATATATATATATATATATATATATATATATATATATATATATATGTTAGATTGGGTAACTCAGTTAGATCGTGGTAAGAGCACTCGTTTTGTCGTTCACCACACATCCCTACCCTACCGCCACCTTTGATAGTCTCTTATCAGCGCACCTGTGTAATTCTGCGTAATCACTATGAGATGGCGACAACAGCCATTCACTTGTGTAGTCGCTGACGTCACTCGTTTGCGACCCCTCTTTCTTTGTTTATCTACTAGCCTAGCTCAGCTGTGTTTAGCCATTAGCTATGCCTAACTCTAACCCTAACCCTAACCTTAACCTCAGTAAAACTATGCCTAACCCTAACGCTAACCCTAATAACCCTAACCTCCATGGGGTGAGGTGCTATCATTCCTGCCGACGCTACGTTGTCGTTGTTGTGGATCAAAGCGACCGCTTGTTCCGCCCCGCACCGCACGATGAGCACTCCGGTTCTCGATCTAACTGATTCTCGATCTAGCGGTGACATATGTGTATTGTCGAGTTCCAAAAGAAATGTAGAACTGAGTGTAGCGGCCCCTCAGTTGTGAATGAATACATGTCGGATGGTCTCAACGAGTGTTATTTATTTTGACTTCTCACAGATGAAGCTTTCGTCAAACACTGTGAAAACTGTATGAAATAATGAAATATGATAATTAGAAAAAATATTACAAATCATTTCAGTTTCACAACAAATAAAATATGTGCAGTGATTCAATCAATTAATTAAATTCAACTTACTCAATTCAACAATAAAAGGTTTGATTATAAAGCAGTGAATCAATAAGCAATTTCATTTAAATAGCAATCAATAAACCAATTAATTTAAATTGCAAACAAAGTTACAAGTTACCCAAACAAACAAAAGAACAATACCAAACAATTAACTCCAAGTAATCAAAGAAACACAAAACAACACACAAAGAAACATCCTGTACCTCACTCCGCTAACTGGGGGATGCCAGGTCTAAATCAAATGCCACCTTGAAACTTCAGGTTCACCAAACAAGGCACAGCATTGCAACCGGCAGGCACTGAGGACAAAATGAACAACTTCAATTGAACTGAACATTTAAAACTGATTCGACAATACTTCAAAAAGTGTGAAAGTTGCATAACAAACATTTCATACCTTTGTCATTTTGCTTCTAAGCACATGCTGTGTCTCACTCTAAAATGACCAAGTGTCACCGACACTTAGACTACACGGTTGTTTGAACATGTAGCTTTTATTTACTTTTTTGAGTTTCTTTTTTATGTTAAGTGTCCCTGCCATACAATGGCAAAACACTTATTGTAATCCGCCATACTTTAATTAGGGTAATTATTGTTCTTGCAAATTTCAGCACGTAATAACTGCTGCACGATTTACACCACCCCCGCAAATATACATCAAAACGTGCAGCTCAGCCGGGAATGGGGTGCAATTACTTTCCCTGCAGATACGCATTACCATGGCAACGTAATTCGCAAAAAGAGACGCCCAAAACCCCAATTGTCTTGAATGGGGGAAAGCAGAAAAAAACAGATACTTTGGCGCCACATAACTCTGCCATACATTTTTTGCCTAGCAACGTGATTTAAACACTCATGCTAATGTTAAATATGTTAATGCTAACTAGAAGTACTGTTCCTAATAACCGTGTGGCAGGGACGTGCACACATAGACACTAGGGGGTGCTAGAGCACCTGCCTTTTTGCCTGCCTGGATCAATGTGCCCTTTTTATAAAGTTCGTTTTTTGTACAGTGTTTGTTTGTTTTGTTGTTCAGTATGTGGCACATGGTGACATTGGTCAATTCTGGATTAAAAGCTTCTAAAATACAGTATATTTATGCCCCAAAATGCTCTGGAATCTTGCCACACACATACACACATAGGCTATCTGTGATCAAAGCAGCATGTATCTATTCTGCATCTAGCTTGAGGCAAAACCCAAATTAACTAAAATCTTTGCTTCTGGGGGTCCCTGGAACAATTTTCTTTGAGATAGGGTCCAAATAGGATATCATTTTCGGGGTCCTTGACATGACAAAGTTTGAGAACCACTCATTGAGGCAACATTTAGCTTGTCGGGGTGGTTGTGTTGGAGCGCCTCAGTGCGGCCGCAGAGTTCATGTATAACCTCTCTTCCAACTCTGCTGGAGAGACAAAACAAACTGCTGAATGAAATGAATTATGAATTTTAACTTTTGGAAGAAAAACAAGGACTCATGTCCCTTTCAACTCGAAGGGACTATATGGCATTATTTCTGCAAGTGGTAAATACACACACAGGTGTGCTGAGTCTTTCTTAGATACATGCTGCTTGCTTGCTTGCTTGCATTCATTTCATCTCATGTTGTGAAGAAAGTCTCAGCACATCTGTGTGTGTATTTACCACTTGAAGAAGTAATTTTTTCTTTTCTTCCAAAAGTTAAAATTCTTATTTCATTTCATTCATCAGTTCGTTTTGTCTCTGGATACCCAGAACAAATAATATGTTTTTTAAATCGACTTTGATCTCATAAATGATTAATCAATTATTCAATTAATTGATTCATGCATATCAGTAGATAGATGTCACAGCAGGGCATGTATGCATATCAATAAACCATTGTCTGAACATGTTAATGTAGGTGTAAGCACCGTCCGTGTGACATTCAAATCGTGTCCCTCCAAACATTGAATCACCAATGCAACACTGTCCATCCCTAACTACTAGTAGGCAGTCGACGGTTCCACGCACCGCACAAGGTGCCCTTTTTTTCACTTGAGCACCCCCACCTCAAAATGTCTGTGCACGCCCCTGCCGTGTGGGCTCGCTTGTAAAGAAATAATAAAATAAAATAAAATAAAAACTCTTAAATAAATTGTTGTTTTTCCTTCATTTCTTATGTTTGCCAACGTGACTATATTCTGCAGCGTGCTAACTGTGAAGCTCAACCAATACTCCTGCTAACACCACTCCAAGATGTTTTTCCGCCAATTGCACCTCATTGGCTATGGGCCCTGCCTTTGTACTGTCTGCAGCAGAACTTGGTAAATAAATAATAAAGATAACATAGTGTCTTTCTGTGACTATATTCTGCAGCATGCTAACTGTCATGTGAAGCTCAACCAATACTCCAGCTAACACCACTCCCAGATGTTTTTCCGCCAATTGCACCTCATTGGCTAAGGGCACTGCCTTTGTACTGTCTGTGACGGAACTTGGTAAATAAATAATGAAGTTAACATGGTGTTCTCGCCTTTCAGGCAGCCCACAATAATGCTAAAGCTAGAAATGCTAATGTAAAAAATGCTAATGCTAAAATGATAATACTAAAAATGCTAATGTTGAAGCTAATGATAAAAATCAAACCTCGGTTCGAAGTGGAGCGGTGAATTTGAGCAGCTGTACCCTATGTGAGTGGGTGAGTGAGTGTAAACTGTGCCTGTGAGTGAGTGGTGAGTGTGCCTGGCCTGCACAAAACAGCGCCCCTCCTTTAACTAGTGTTTTGTGTGTGGCCACTCAAGGTATTGCCAGACTACGGACACGGCCACCCAGCCAGCCACCCAGCCAGCCACCCAGCCACATACCCACAGACATACCTGTTCATTGGGAGCGCTTTCACCGCTCCAAAAATGCCAATGTTAATGCTTCACCAACGGCTACACAAGATTGCACACACTTAGCGAGCTGCAGGCACACACAATTTCATTTTTTTCTATTTTTATTTTTGAAGCGGTGAAAGCCAAGGAGTGGCTTTGTGTGTCCCGTACCTGTCCCGTGCATCCCTGCGCTGTGATTGGTTAGTTCTGTCTGTCCCGTACATGTCCCGTGCATGTCCAGAATGAAGAATTGAGGATTGGCCAAGCTTCACATGACAATTTGGCTCTCAGGACAAAATCATTCATTCATTCAAGACTAGAACTAAAGCAGAATGTATAGATCTAGAACACATAGAATACAAATTCACCGCTTCACTTCGAACCGAGGTTTTATTTTTATTTTTTATTATTATTATTTGGCCAAAGCACCATTTGGCTTCTGTGTTATTGTGGAATACATTTCCACGTAACAATAGTTTTATCTTAAAATTGTGATTATTTCTCTCACTATAATCGTACCCTCAGAATCGATAATCGCCCCTACCAGTGCTAAGAGTCCTGTCCCTCAATGTGGAGGTAATTTACAGTAGGAGGGAGGGTGGGTCACAGCTTGTCCAAGAATTTGTCTAATTCAGGCAGGCCTTCTTTGAGACCCTTGCGTTTGCGCGTTTCGGCGATGATCTGATACTGCTTGGATGTGGTGTCCATCGGGTCTCCCGGAAGCACCTGCCAGTGGTCAAACGAGCACTCTGGGGAAGCCTCACCGCCAGTGTTCTTCTTCAGGTCCTTTGTGAAACCAAAGGATTCGTTCACTGGCAGGTAGGCCTTGACAAGGAAATCGGGTGAATGCCCAATCCTGGACTGTTCAATCACGTGACCACGTTTCCTGTTCAACACACCATAGATTCCTCTGACCACAGATTCAGGACACTGGATCTGAACTAGGAAAACCGTCTCCATGAGTCTGGGTGCAGCTGTGAGCTGGGAGGCAAGCAGGACTCTGCGAGCTGTGTCAATGATCTGGCCGCTACCGCGGTGGATGGCGTCTGTATGCAGGGTGACATCATGGATGTTGAAGCGAACTGCACGCATGTTCTCCTCACACAGGACACCCTTCTCTGTAGCCCACTGGAAGCCACTGTTGATACTGTCCTTGATCTCATTAAGGTATTGAACACCCTTGGTCACGTCCACTAGAAGATTGGGTCCTCTCGTGTCAGGTCCGAAGCACCAGATCTTACGAGCCTCGTTGACGTCCCAGCCATACGTGGTGTCAGCCAGGTGACGGGCACGAGCCTTAAGATCCTGCGTCTCACTGACCTGACCCTTTTCAATTTCATCGGCTAGACCGTCAGGGAAGGGACAGGCCCTCATGTACAGACGGTTGTGCTTGTTGGGGGATTTGGCCAAGCACATCTGTGATGACTCCTCAGTGACTGTCTCTCTGTAGGCCACCACAGGGTCAGACTTCTTGAGTGGAATGCAGGCATGGTCCTCCTCGAGGTCTTTGAGGCAGATCTCTAAATGTAGCTCTCCAGCTCCGGCGATGACGTGCTGTCCACTTTCTTCAATGATAATCTGTACCATAGGGTCAGACTTGGCCAGACGCTTCAGGCCTTCCACCAGCTTAGGCAGGTCAGCAATATTCTTTGCCTCCACAGCCACTCTCACCACAGGGCTGACACAAAACTTCATCATCTTCATTTTGTGGGCATGCTCAAAAGTGGTGATGGTCCCGGTCTTGACAAGGAACTTGTCCACACCCACAAGACCTACAAGGTTCCCACATGGTACATCATCAATGGGCTCAATGTTGCGGCCCATCATCAGAATGGTCCGCTGAATTCGTTTTATGACGAGATCTTCCTTCTTTCCATGGGTGAAGTTTGGTCCCATAATACGCACCTCCATGCCCGCTTTGACACAGCCAGAGAAGACACGTCCAAAAGCATAGAAACCCTTGCTTGCGCTGGGCACCATCTTAGAGACGTACATCATCAGTGGAGCACTGGGGTCGCATTCTTTGATACCCTTAGCAGCCTCATCATCCCCAGGTCCTTCATAGAGAAGCTCACAGCGATACCTCTGGGCTGTGACAGGGGAAGGCAGGTGGATGGCGATCATCTGAAGCAGAGCCTCCCCAGCGGGCAGCCAGCAACGCATCACAGCCTTCAGCAGGTCCTTCTCTTCCCTGTCCTCCTTATCCAGCTTGATGTCCAGTTTTTCAATCAACTTGGCTGTCTCCTCCTTGAAGTTCATGATGGCATCAAACAGCTTGTAGATGGGATCCAGGATGAAGTGGACAAACGTACGGGAAAGTTGCTTGCCGTCGGCTCCATGGGCATTATTGGTGACCTTACCAGTTGTAGGGTCAAAATACCTATCGCCCCACAGCTTCTCCATCCAGCGCTCTACCTTCTTGCGACGATCAGCTGGAGTCATCGATGCATTGGCATCTTTGGCTACATATAACTCAGCAAATTGTTTGAGGGTGAAGGCCCAGCTATGGAGACCAGAACCAAAGCCAACTGTACCGTTGACTGGGTCAACCATGATCTTACCCATAGGTCCATTTTCATCCACTTCATAGGTGGAGATGATGACGTTGACGTTCTCAACAATTCGTTGGAATGTCTGGTAGAGCTCCTCAGGATCCAGCTTCTTCCCCAGCAAGGCGCGGTCCATCTTATTCAACATCAGGACAGGCTTAATGCGCTCCGTAATGGCCTGCTGCAGCACAGTCTTGGTCTGCACACAGACACCGTCCACACAATCCACCACGACCAGGGCTCCATCAGTGACACGGAGAGCGGCGGTCACCTCGGAGGAGAAATCGATGTGCCCAGGGGAATCGACCAGGTTAGTCAGGAAACCGTTGCCATTTTTGTTCTGCCTGATGAATTCCAAGTCATTGTCGCTCAGCTCATAGTACATAGAGATGGCGGTGGACTTGATGGTGATGCCGCGCTCCTGCTCGTCTTTGCGCGTGTCGGTGAAACGCGTCTCTCCAGCGCGGCCAGATGAGATGATGCCGGCCATCGACACCAGCGAGTCTGTCAAGGTAGTCTTTCCATGGTCTACGTGCGCAATCACAGACATGTTACGGATATTTTCCTTCTTGTCCATGATCTCACGGATCTGGTTGGTGGTAAAGTTCACCATTTTGTCAAACTAGAAGCTGGGCCGCCCTTCGGGCCGCCCAGCGTCTAGTCGGCGACCTGGCCAACTCGGAACAATGTAAATAGGGAATGAATGCCCCGCCCTTTAATGCAAACCCCATTATACCTGTTTTCATAGGACCCGTTTTGACCATCTGTCTGCCTGTGTCCATTTATGCCCATATATGGAGATATCTGTATCTGTCTGTCGGCGTCCATTTTATGTCCATATATGGAGATCACTGCAGTTATAGTTCTGGGTCCATTTTATGCCCATATATGGAGATATCTGTCTATCTGCATCCATTTTATGCCCATATATGGAGTATCTGTCTGTGCCTCCAACTGTGTTGCAGACACAGTGCCGGTTCCCCCTTTAATGCAAACCTCATTATACCTGTTGTCATAGGACCCGTTTTGAACATCTGTTTGCATGTGTCCATTTATGCCCATATATGGAGATATCTGTATCTGTCTGTCTGCGTCCATTTTATGCCCATATATGGAGATCTTTGACCATCTGTTTGCCTCTGTCCATTTATGTCCATATATGGAGATATCTGTATCTGTCTGTCTGCAATCCATTTTATGCCCATATATGGGGGCATTCATTTTATGCCCATATATGGAGAACGCGCGTGCCCGTGGGACGAACGGTTCTCGAGATACGCGGATTACATACACATACATACACACTCACAGAGATTTTTTGTTGACTCATGTGGCGTACGTGATGTCAGAGCCTTTTATGAAGTGATGTCACAATGAGTCAGAGCTTTCGCCGATTTCCTCCGGAACAGCCTGATGTCAACAATCAACCCCGCATAAGGAGATTCCGAACGTTTCGCGCCGGTTCGGGAAAACCGCGCGTCGGACCTGTTTTCATAGGACCCGTTTTGACCATCTGTCTGCCTGTGTCCATTTATGCCCATATATGGAGATATCTGTATCTGTCTGTCTGTCTGTCGGCGTCCATTTTATGTCCATATATGGAGATCACTGCAGTTATAGTTCTGGGTCCATTTTATGCCCATATATGGAGATATCTGTCTATCTGCGTCCATTTTATGCCCATATATGGAGTATCTGTCTGTGCCTCCAACTGTGTTGCTGCCCATATATGGAGTATCTGTCTGTGCCTCCAACTGTGTTGCAGACACAGTGCCGGTTCCCCCTTTAATGCAAACCTCATTATACCTGTTGTCATAGGACCCGTTTTGAACATCTGTTTGCCTGTGAGGACCCGTTTTGAACATCTGTTTGCCTGTGTCCATTTATGCCCATATATGGAGATATCTGTATCTGTCTGTCTGCGTCCATTTTATGCCCATATATGGAGATCTTTGACCATCTGTTTGCCTCTGTCCATTCATTTTATGCCCATATATGGAGAACGCACGTGCCCGTGGGACGAACGGTTCTCGAGATACGCGGATTACATACATACATACACACTCACAGAGATTTTTTGTTGACTCATGTGGCGTACGTGATGTCAGAGCCTTTTATGAAGTGATGTCACAATGAGTCAGAGCTTTCGCCGATTTCCTCCGGAACAGCCTGATGTCAACAATCAACCCCGCATAAGGAGATTCCGAACGTTTCGCACCGGTTCGGGAAAACCGCGCGTCGGGTCGGGTCGAGACCCGGCACTGCACTCTGTGCCGCGGCGGGGAACGCGCGTGCCGAATCTGAAGCCGGTGGGACGAACGGTTCTCGAGATACGCGGATTACATACACGCAGACACGCAGAGACTTCTCGCATTTATAGATAGACCCTTCGGGCGGCCCAGCGTCTAGTCGGCGACCTGGCCAACTCGGGAAAGATGTAAATAGGGAATGAATGCGCCGCCCTTTAATGCAAACCCCATTATACCTGTTGTCATAGGACCCGTTTTGACCATCTGTTTGCCTGTATCCATTTATGCCCATATTTGGAGATATTTGTATCTGTCTGTCTGTCGGCGTCCATTTTATGTCCATATATGGAGATCACTGCAGATATAGTTCTGGGTCCATTTTATGCCCATATATGCCCAATTGCCCATATATGGAGATATCTGTCTATTTGCGTCCATTTTATGCCCATATATGGAGATCTCTGTATCTGTCTGTCTGTGTCCCTTTATGCCTGTATATGGAGATCTTTGTGATTCTGCGTCCATTTTATGCCCATATATGCCATATATGGAGATATCGCTTTTTGTTTGTTTCTTCTTTAAGCAGAGAGATCTCAGTCTGTGTCCCTTTTATGCCCATATATCTCTGTATCTGCCCATATGCCCATATATGGAGATCTCAGGCTGTGTCCCTTTTATGCCCATATATCTGTCTGTGTCCCTTTTATGCCCATATACGGAGATATCTGTTCGGTCGAGGCTAGGCCCCTGTATCTGCCCATATGCCCATATATGGAGATCTCTGTTTCAGTCTGTGTCCCTTTTATGCCTATATACGGAGATATCTGTCTATATATGCCCATATATGGAGATCTCTGTATCTGCCCATATGCCCATATATGGAGTTCTCAGTATACGGAGATATCTGTCGGGTCTAGGCCCCTGTATCTGCCCATATGCCCATATATGGAGATCTCTGTATCAGTCTGTGTCCCTTTTATGCCTATATACGGAGATATCTGTCTATATATGCCCATTTACTGTATGGAGATCTCTGTATCTGCCCATATGCCCATATATGGAGTTCTCAGTCTTATGCCCATATACGGAGATATCTGTCGGGTCGAGGCAAGATGCCCATATATGGAGTTCTCAGTATACGGAGATATCTGTCGGGTCTAGGCCCCTGTATCTGCCCATATATGGAGATCTCTGTATCAGTCTGTGTCCCTTTTATGCCTATATACGGAGATATCTGTCTATATATGCCCATATACTGTATGGAGATCTCTGTATCTGCCCATATGCCCATATATGGGGTTCTCAGTCTTATGCCCATATACGGAGATATCTGTCGGGTCGAGGCAAGGCCCGGCACTGCAGTGATGTCACAATGAGTCAGCGCTTGCGCCCGACACTGCAGTGATGTCACAATGACCGATTTTGCGCCGATTTCCTCCGGAACAGCCTGATGTCAACAATCAGCCCCGCATAAGGAGATTCCGAACGTTTCGCGCCGGTTAGGGAAAACCGCACGTCGGGTCGGGTCGAGGCCCGGCACTGCACTCCGTGCCGCGGCGGGGAGCGCGCGTGCCGAATCTGAAGCCGGTGGGACGAACGGTTCTCGAGATACGCGGATTAAAACACACAACTATCTGCCCATATGCCCATATATGGAGATCTCTGTATCAGTCTGTGTCCCTTTTATGCCTATATACGGAGATATCTGTCTATATATGCCCATATACTGTATGGAGATCTCTGTATCTGCCCATATGCCCATATATGGAGTTCTCAGTCTTATGCCCATATACGGAGATATCTGTCGGGTCGAGGCAAGGCCAGGCACTGCAGTGATGTCACAATGAGTCAGCGCTTGCGCCCGGCACTGCAGTGATGTCACAATGACCGACTTTGCGCCGATTTCCTCCAGAACAGCCTGATGTCAACAATCAGCCCCGCATAAGGAGATTCCGAACGTTTCGCGCCGGTTAGGGAAAACCGCGCGTCGGGTCGGGTCGAGGCCCGGCACTGCACTCCGTGCCGCGGCGGGGAGCGCGCGTGCCGAATCTGAAGCTGGTGGGACGAACGGTTCTCGAGATACGCGGATTACAAACACACACGCAGAGACTTCTCGCATTTATAGATAGATTGGTTTTAGAAGGATACTGTACTAGTGTCGCTCAGCTTTGGTCTGTTTCTCTCACCTCCACCCCTATCTCCCAACCTCCAAAGTCGCAATTCTGTATTCTATTCCTACCTGCAAGACATTATATAGCTTTTTCTGACATCATACACAACGCAAACAGTTGCCATAATAAACAGGATAATTATAATAGGATGTTGCGTTCATCATATATGGTGTTTGAGGTAAGACATTGGCCTCTCCCACGAATTGTGTAAACGTCATAGTCCGACCTGGACTCCACATTCTTATAGAGTTTCGAAGTCCTGACATCAATGCCACTAGATGCCATTATTACCCGGGTTTACAGTGTTATTTCTTGTATTGATATGCCCATAGGGGAATCTTAGATCATCTCATACTGTATAAGAACTGTGTTCACATGATCTCTGCGTTTCTGTCAGAGGGGTTGCTCTGCATCGTTTACGATATTCATAGTGGGCTCGCTGAAAGTTACTTCCCCTGCCGTTACTTGCATGATGTACAGTTGTACAAAACAACATTTTTCAGTAGAACCACGATCCAAGGACTGAGAGATACAGAGATCTCCATATATGGGCACATATCCATTTTATTTACATCACACTGACATCACACTGACACGCATGGACTTGATCCTATACTGATGCCATCAGTGTTCTCCATATACATGGATCTCCATATATGGGTATCAAGGATATCCATATATGGGTATAAAAGAGATAAGGACAGAATTAATGTGCAAGTGTGACTATTGATGACATCAGGTATCTCCATATACGGGCATAAAGAGGATTGTATGTTGACGTTTCTCATAAATGGCCGTTTATGATAGGAAAGGAATCTACCATCATATGAACATCACAAGCACATTAGCTTCAAGAGGACAGGACCTACATGTTGATTAAAGACACAGGCTGAGCAACAAGTCCCAAATTCTCACATTGCAATGCTTTTGTATGGAAAGAGGAGAGAAAGGGTTTCTGCTGCAACTCCGGAAAGATTGACCTTACATATGACCCCGAAAATCACAAACCAGGCTCAACCCTATACCAAAGCCTTCACAAGCTATTATGGACCTTTTCCTTGATCAGAAATGTGTGAAGCGTGCAAGACAGTACAACAATGCACTGTCAAAGGCAAGTATCGGTTTACGAGAGATAGCTATACCTGGAAAAAACTACATCTAACATCACGTACGCCATGACTCATGGGCACAAAAAGAACACGGTCAGAGGCACAGACAGATACAGAGATCTCCATAATGGGCATAAAGGGACACAGACATACAGATACAGAGATCTCCATATACAGGCATAAAAGGGACACAGGCAGACAGATACAGAGATCTCCATATATGGGCATTAAATGGATGCAGACAGACAGATACAGATATCTCCATATATGGGCATAAATGCACACAAATGTAAACAAATGGTCAAAACACGTCCTATGACAACAGGTATAATGGGGTTTGTATTAAAGGGTGGGGCATTTATTCCCTATTTACATCATTCCCGAGTAGGCCGGTCCCCGACTAGACGCTCTGGAGCTTCTAGTCCTAGGAATTGATCAAGATTATTCTCTACAAAACTTTGGCACAATGTAACTCTTACAGACTTTCACCTAGAAACCAGCATTCAAACTCTACAAACTCGTGTGCTCGTAATTTTCTTTGAGAAATCTTTTGTAGTTTTTGAAATATTTAACTTTAAGCACCCAATGCACTTCCAATGGGAAATGAGTCTGGAGAGAGACCTTGAGAGGCTCCCAGGGGGTCTGGTGATGAGTCTGGAAAGAGACCGTCTGGAGCGTTTCCAGGGGGGTCAGACCATAGCCCTGGAATGGCTGTGAATGTATGTACTGTATGTATGTAGGTGTCCCCCTACAGCCAATGAGGGACCAGTTTTCCTGGTGATGCCACTGGTGATGTCAGCAGAGTTATTTTTTTTGATTGAATTATTTATTTGGACAAAAACATGAATAACATAGACAAGTACATACAACACAGTAGTGCAGCACAGGCAGGTTAAAACATCCAGTCCAAAAAGGAACATCCCAATAAGACCTCTTACAGCCTTGTTTACGTTGGAAGCCCTTCATACCAATTCAAGAGTTTGGTATTCTTGGTAATGTCTTCATTAACAGCCAATGAGGCGAGCAGGGCACACCTCGTGGCGCGCTCAATTTGCACACAGGTAGGCCATGTGTGGTCTGCTTGAGCGTGAGGCGCAAGTTGGCACCTACTTGTCTGCATTGTAGTTCCATTACCATTTTACGTCAGTAAAATGAAAGAGAGCATTGCCTGGACCGTGACACTGTTATACTATTATTTTTTGTCTTGTAGCGATCCCACACTGTTTCGTGGGAACAGTATTTCTAGTTGGTGTGGTTGCCAGTAGGGCAACCAGACTATTGTTCTAGTCCGGAACACAAACATTGCATAAACATAGCCAATCAGGAAGCAGCAAAAAAACTAACATTGCATAAACATAGCCAATCAGGAAGCAGCAAAAAAACAAACATTGCATAAACATAGTCATCAGGAAGCAGCAAAATGATTACTGTCAACATAGCCAATCAGGAAGCAGCAAAATTATTACGGTCAACATAGCCAATCAGAAACCTGAAAGCAGTCAAGTTTCAAAACCATTTTTCAGCATCTGAATTGCATCTTTCTAGTTATTATTGTTATTTTTCCCTCACAGTATAGAGAGACAGGAGACAGAGAAAATACTAGCAGACAGCAACTACAGTATGGATTGAAAGATTATGATTCTGTTTAGCAGACTGGGTTTCAGAGCATTGTCTTGGACATTCATGTAAAAAAATAAACATGTAATGCAAGAGCAGTGTAGTAGTTGATATGCAGCAGTTGGTACCTCACCTGACTGACCCAGGAAGGGAGCACACAGAAACATTCTCTGCAGCCGGCCACAGACATAAATAAAACATGGCAACAGATGTGGCTAGGGATGGGACGATATGAAAATGTCATATCACGATTATTGTGACAAAATAAATCGCGATTTACGATATTATAGCGATAATCCATTATCCTGGGGCGGAACATTTCCAAAAAATAGCCGATCTAATGCGACGCGTTGTGAGCTTGTGGATCGGTTATTTTTTGGCAAAGACATTTGAGATAAGACTATCAAGTTTGTATATTATAAGTACCTTTTACCAATTATAGAATTATAGAAGTGGTACTGGATATGCAGCTCTGCGAATAAAAGGTGAATTGAATCCAGCGCATGACGGAGAACGATATCACAATAAATTAAATCTCCACGATACGATTATCGTGAGTGTTTTTTATCACGATAAATGATAATATCCCTTATCTTCCCATTCCTAGATGTGGCTAATCAGGGATCTATCTGCAGAGTGTGAAACAGAATGTGTCATCACCCTGAGCGATGCATATTCATGCGGCTGTCGTGCAAGTTTCTTTTGGTTGTTACCATCAGCCACAGAGCCTTTATTGTTTTCAATGCTAGAGGTGGTCTGCAGCATGTGACGGAAACGTTGCTTAAATAATAGAAGTGTTCATATTGTGCAAGTGGAGACAGTGTGCTGCGGTGTGTCTTGAGACGTGTTTGAGACTTTGTTTCCTTGTTGTTGAAATGTTGATAAGTCAATCAATACAGTACATCCTCATCCTCAGCACAGCAATCAGAATGCTGTGAAGTGTTTGGCTTACAAATATCTTGTCCCCTACCACAAACTGAAAGACACATTTCCTTACAAAGCACACATTAACATTCCAGCTAAACGCCCTCATAAGTGTCGTGTCCCTCCGAACTCATTTACGAGGCCCCAGACTCCCTTTGATAGAAAGGCGCTTTTTTCCCCCCACACTGTCTAGACCTTGTTTTCGTCTTCAAACGAGTGAAGTGGGAGAGAACTGCACTTTGAATTTCCCATTAAAGACAAAAGGCCTTTCAAAGAGAGAGATGGAGATAGAGAGAGAGAGAGAGAGAGAGAGAGAGAGAGAGAGAGAGAGAGAGAGAGAGAGAGAGAGAGAGAGAGAGAGAGAGAGGGACAGACAGACAGACAGATAGGGCTACAGAGATGCAGAACAGACGAACACTTGGCCATCAGATGCTCATCAGCTTTATGATCTATCTCCCATGGCGTTGCAGGCGCAGGTGGTGTCGGCCCATTACTCCAACCCCTATGGGCGATCGTTCATAGAATGTGGACTCCTATTAGCTCAACTCCTGCTGTGCTCTGCAGTAATATTTTGTGCACGGTGGATATGCGTAGGTGGGTGAGAAACAAAAGCAACAGCAAGCAAAAAAGGAGAAAATATGAACTAGTTGAAGTTCAGACCTCACAGTATACAGTAGTTTAGCATTTCTTTTCATGTCCAAATAATGGAACTGCTTTCTGCTGTTTTTTGTATTTGTTTGTTTGTTTGTTTGTTTGTTTGTTTGTTTTTTACCCCAGAACAAATGCGACGCTAAATCTGTTGCCTGATGCTTAGAAACAGTGGAGGTAAGATTAACAGTACATACTATTTGCAGAGCAATAGTGTGAGAAAGGCATTGCAGACCGGCTGAGATTGGTGTCAGACCTAGCAAAGAAGTTAAAAGTGTTGTGTGCTCATTTGCTCTCTGTCTTGTTCATGTTCCTCTTTCTGTCTCTCTTCTTGTCGCTCTTTCTTGCTCTCTCTCTCTCTCACACACACACACACACACACACACACACACACACACACACACACACACACACACACACACACACACACACACACACACACACACAGTATGGCTGTAGTAAAAACATTCATACATGGACAAACAAAATATAGTTATCCACTGTCGTGGCCTACATGATATAAATCTGTGCACACTCGGAACGCCCACAGATTATCCACCCCCAGCATATCAAATATTCAGGGCCAGTGGCAGATTGTCATTGACATTCATGTCTACATGCCTCCCAAGTTGCCCGGTGATCACTCTCCCCACCTCCGATATGCTGGCACCATATTGTATGTTACCATTAATGTTGGCATGCAGTGCTATCACGGCTAAAAGCCTCTTCTCCGCTCTATGCATGCAGTGCCAGGACAGAGAATGCTGGTCCATTCCCCATTAAGTCATACAGTTGTCAGCGAACGCTTGTCAGTGGGTTCATCTTGCATGCTATTATAACCAGTAGCACTTGCACAGTAAATTCCTGAGTATTCTCACGATTTTTCTATTATTCCTTGACCTCTTCCACACCATGAACTCTCCCTGCACCAGCACCATTTGTGGATCTCCTACCGCTTTATTTACATTCAGAGTATTTCTGTCAGCTGATTTATGAGCTCTATAGGTATGTGCTGTATTCACTTGTAGCAAAATATATGTACTGTACATTATTATATATACAGTATATACCAGTAAGACACCTAAGGGGCGAAACGTGATGTCGCGCCATGTCTTGGCCATCTAGCCAGTGATGTATATCGGCCCAGTTACCCATATATGGAGACCCCTGTTACCCATAGATATTCATAGACATGGGCTTAATTTTGATGACAGAGATCTCCATATATGGGCATAAAAGGGATTTGGTTCCCCTGGCATCACAGGGATCTCCATATATGGGCATAAAACCTACGGTCGCAATTAAAACAAACAATATGAATTTGAGACTACATTATATTGTTCCCTCTTTTGACACGGCATCCCATTCCCTTCTCTTCTTTGTCCTTTGCTTCCCACATGTGATTTGCTGACAGGAATAGTATGCACAGGAATGGATGTCCTTCTGGGCCTGTACAACCTTGTGTGTGTTTGTGGGTCGAGTGCATTGAGGGGACATGCTGGTACACTCAAAGGACATGCTGGATTCAATTGCTGTGGTGATGTCAGGATTTCAGCAGCTTTTTAGCTGAACGCACTAATAGACAGAGAGAAGCAACCCCCCTGCTGCTCTAGACAAGTACTGTGTAGATGGGCCAAGAAAGTACACCTGCAACTAAAGATTATTTTCATAGCAATATACAGTATTTATTACTTTTCCAATTATTTGAATAATTGAGAACCATGTTTTCTTTAATAATTTGTTAGATATTTTATATAGCAACGAATTGACACAAAGAAACACATTTCTAATCGTTTTTTTTAAATAATTGAATAAATCAAAGGTGACACATCATTACAAAATATCTTGTGTTATTGCATGTTGTGAGCTTGTAGATTTGTTATTTTTCCTATTTTCTTTATTTGAAAAAGCTACATTTAAAAATGAAATGTCCCCTCAAAATTTCGGCTCAAGGGCCTTCATCAGGGTCCAATGGTCCAGTGCAGACAAATCGTACGTAAAAGTCTTAATACGCTCAGAGTGTTATTAAAACAATGATTTAAATGTTGAAATTGTACTGAACTTACTGTAATGAATACAACAATAATAATATTAGTATTAATAATAATATTATTAACTTTATAATAACAATAATTTCATATTTTATATTAAAGAATGTATAGTTTCCACTAGCCATCGTTAAGCATTCTATGTAGACCTATATTCAAACATTGCATCTGTACAGTAATTTAAACCCCTTGACCGACCCCAATGCATTTTTCTCTCCTGTTTACCCAATAGACCGTTTGTCAGCCTTCTGATTGGTCCCTGAGACTCCCTGACTGGCCAACCAGAAAAAAACATTCACTTTTTGCTATCGGGGGTGGAGTTTGTGCAGTGGAGAATATTGAATGTGGCTTTCAACAACTGTCCGCAGTGCGCGACACGGAGATCGGCCGGTACGGTGATAGCGACGGCAAGCGTCAAGCGATCTCGCTCATCATAACGAATAAGCTTCAACAAACTAGTTCACATGTACCTTATCAATGGTCTAAGAGTCACGATTGGGTACATATAATTTAAATGGGCAGAATTACGAAAAGCCAGCCTATTATGTGAGGAGAAACATTCTCTCTGTCCTCTTCCTAGTACCCAAGATGCAATGCGCTTCTCTTTCTATCTCTGATCCAGAGGATTAAACTAATTAAAACATTTATTTTTCGGGGGGAAACTACTGTTTTGCTATGTAATTACTGTACCTTTTTCTTCCCTTTTTATTAATATCACGTAGATGTGTTTTTTGTGGTACTTTATATAGCTGTAATGAGGCTATGAAGGGAAAAAAAATCCCATCCACTACCACTATAAAAGAATCTGCAAAGAGGATTCTGTCCCACTGGGATTAAACAAATTAAAACATATATTTTCGGGTAAATCCCCTGTTTTGCAATGTAACTACTGTACCTTTGTCTTCCCTTTTTATTAATATCACCTAGGTGTTTTTCCTTTGGTACTTTATATAGCTGTAATGAGGCTATGAAGGGGAAAAAAAATCCCATCCACTTCCACTATAAAAACAATCTGCCCAGGGTTAATGTCCCATCATAGTAACAGGGCAGAATGGGGCGGGATTTGCAAAAGGGTTTATTATAGTCCACTTGCCAGAATCTGAACCCTGGCATATTGAGTACACCAAGGTTTTATGTTAGAAATGTTGAGTATGGGTCCCCAGCATGTAGAAACTGCCGGATGCTAACTTGCATATGTTGAGCAATTTTCATAATTTGCATAATTCGATTTATTTAGCATAATCCCCCATAATAATGGATAATATGTCAAAAACTGATTGGCCGATTTGAACAATATTGGAGTGGTTTTGGGGGTTATTGAGGATGCTGAATCCATTTCTGACATTTTCTAAATTAAAAATGGCCGTTTTAAACCGGAAATGGCCATATACCAACTGGAAAATCAACAGAAAAGTATCAAAATCACCCCACTTTATGTTGGTATAAGGCCATTTCCGGTTTAAAACGGCCATTTTGAATTTAGAAAATGGATTCAGCATCCTCAATAACCCCCAAAACCACTCTAATATTGTTCAAATCGGCCAATCAGTTTTTGACATATTATCCATTATTATGGGGGATTATGTTAAATAAATCGAATTATGCAAATTATGAAAATTGCTCAACATATGCAAGTTAGCATCCGGCAGTTTCTACATGCTGGGGACCCATACTCAACATTTCTAACATAAAACATTGGTGTACTCAATATGTCCGGGTTCACAATAGGGCTCTATGGGCTGGCAAGTAGACTATTAAGATATCCCCAGATAGTTAAACATTTTCACATCACGTATGACCTTCTCACATGGAGAACTCAGGGTGTGGTACGTGAGTGAGTGAGTGAGTGACTACGTGTTAATACAAATTCACCAACATGCATATGCACATGGGTAAGAACAAAGTTTACGGTCCACACGTGTCTTGGATCTGGTGGTAAATTTGCATGGGCACTTTTTTCTTTAAGATCATTTCTTTGCACATTATTAGTGTATGTGGCCCAATCTAATCAAAAGTGACCAGAAGAAGAAGATTTTTGAATCTCGGCAGTCAAAAAAATAATAATGCTGTTTTATTTTCTCACAGCCAAGCAGGCAAAAATGAAAGCCTTCCCCTCACATGTTATGTCTGCCCATTGAACTGTCTTGGAATCGCAGCATGAGTAATTCGCCTGCCTGTGGCAGTTCTCCTTGTGCCATGCAACTGCCTGCCTCCATGAAACATTTCTCCTTGGCCTCCCCTTATTGCGCCTGAATCTTCTGCTTATATACTGTAGTATACTTCCACTTGCCAGTCAGTGATGGCTATTATCAATCTCCTTTTTTTCCTTATTTCTTTCTAGCCTTTTGGTTGTTTTAACATTATTGTACCCCAGTTTAGTCATTGCCAATTCCCCCCACGTGTCCCTGTCACTGCCAACCCCCTACTGTTGGGTCTAGAGTAGACAACCACATGTCTCCTCTGATACACATGGAGTCGCCAGCTGTTTCACTGGGATGGCATATTCAAAGATCCTTAATAGAGAAGGTACCGCATTCCAAGCCTCGCCAGTGGTATTAAATGGAATACACTTACAGTCTACTAAGTGGGCGCAGTCACCCTCACACCCCACATCCTGACAGAGCAAAGCTGATCTCCTGATTTGTCTCTCTGACATTTTATTTCATTTATTTTCTTATTTTTTATGTTAGAATGTTCTGAATGTGTTCATGGTCACTTCTCTATTGGAATTTAGAGACTCGTGACCTGCTTCTTGTCTCCTAAACTCACATGACACAGTGACACTGTACTACGGCCTTTGACATAATGCATTCTGCGGAACATGCTATCCCTCCCAGTTCAGCTCCATGTTGAACAGGTGCCCCCACCAACCTGCCGGAATCGCTAATGCATCAACAGATATTGGCCTCACCTGCTGGCAAACACAGACAGTTATACGTTGGAGCGCCAGAGTCACCACCACATAGGACACCCTGTGTCACCAGGATGCCCTGCTATCAACCTCTTTTGTAAATGCCACCACTGGGGGACATCCATCATAGCATGATAATAGATCAATATATAACAAGTTGCAATATAAATAGGTCATTTTTTGCACTTCCACATTTACCTTTACCCCCACACTATCATTGCCTCCCACTCACATTCCCCTGTCCTTTCTTTTGACCTCTCTTCCCCTTTGATTAGAAAAGTGATCTGTGAGTGTGTACATTTGTAAACCATGTTGCAATAAAACACACAGATAGCAGAGCGGCAAGCTTTCACAGCTACTGTGGCAGACGAGACCGTAAGCAACTTTGACACCCCATCATTTGCCTCCGTCAAATAGAGGCAGCATTTTACAATGTCTGCACCTCTGCTGAAAGACCTGATAATGTCTGACTGTAATAATGAAAGCCGTTTCACGGAAGAGTACTCACATATGCTTTTTTCTTTTCCTTTGGAAGGGATTTCCCAAATTAAATGTCTCTCTTGCCATTTAGTTTCACAGTTGAATGCAGAGTAGAGAGTGGCTTCTGTGATTGATAATGCAAATTTTCTCCTTACCATTTCTTGAGCGGTGCACCTGGTAGGAGCTAAGCTCCAACATCGGGTTGGTCCGGGTTCTGAAGCGTGGCCTTCATCTGGCCTACATCTTGGCACAAAGCAATCAAAGTTTGTTGTCCGGGCTCTGAAGCGTGGCCTACATCTGGCCTACATCTTGGCACAAAGTTTGTTGTATGCCCAGGTTCACATTGGCCAAGCTTCGCATAACACTGAAATTAACTCATAAATAGCACCTAGGTGTGATTTTGGAAATTTTCTGCACATTTGGCCAGTGTGTGTGTATGTGTACTGTACTTATCCTTGGATAGATTTTACTACTCTTTTTCTTTTGGGTTGTACCCAATGCATCTTAGATTGAGATCTCATCAGTTATTGACCTTTTATGAGGCGGCTGATATAGCTGTTGATGAGTTTGTTTTGGGGGCGGCATAGCTCAGGGGTAGAGAAACTGTTATTAGAGCACGAAGGGTTCCCGAAGGTTTCCCAGTTCGAATCCGGGCTCCCCCTGAGTTAATGTCGAAGAGTCCTTGAGCAAGACTCTGAACCCCTAATTGCTCCCGGTGAGTAGGTTGGTGCCTTGCATGGTTTCCTCCGCCACCGGTGTATGAATGTGTGCGTGAATGGGTGAATGTAATGCACAATCTATGTAAAGCGCTGTATAAACGCACCATTTACCATTTGTGTAAAAAAAGAAAAGGGAATGAATTAATAGTATATACGGTATGTTGATAATAAGGTCAGCTCAAAATTAGCCTGCATGGCCAGACTAATATCACTGCATAGATATTAGTCTAGAATCTCTGTATTGAACCTGCATTTCCAAGGGGCGGATACAAAAAACCCCTCTGGTGATAAACCCAGTGTGATCTAGTATTAGAGTGACGACATTAACGTTGACTCCCATTGTAAGAAAGGAATGCGGAAGGAAGTGGTCTTTCTATCTCAATGGCATACATTATATAGTTCCAATGTTTGGAACTATGCCATTGAGATACAGTAGAACGAGCGGCGAGATCAAAGCGTGTCGCTACTTTTCTTTTATGGCTCTGGATAAACCCACCCCATATTTGCATCCTGGGCTCCGATTGGTGCCAGGCCATTTCTGCCGAGGGCATTTTTTCGTTTTGCGATGGCAGATTCGTACGGTTTCCAGGCTAGCTCAAAATGTATAATAAAAACTAATCTTAAGAATTAGCATTGTTAACATTGTCTTGCATTCAGATGATGAGCCGCCATAATAATTACATTTTTGTGTTGCATATGACAACAACAATTAGAGGCAATCTTTTTGTCTCAATTACTTCTAATGGGCAATTGCTGTCTAAACTTATTTTCTTTCCGTTTGCAATTTATTTATTTGTTTATTTAAAATGATAGAAAGTAAATGTTGCATTGTTTTCTGCTGCCAACGAATGTATTAAAAGCCCATTTTCAAGCAGATAACATGTCAAACTAGATGGATCTTAACTTGCAGGCGGTGATAAAGCTGATGAAAAATGCCCTGGACTGATCCACGCATTTGCCAGGAGGCCAGAAAGTGCTGCGATCCATTAGCAGCCTCCCCGCTCCCAGTCTTAACGACACAGTCAAAGTAAGCCGTCTAATTGAAGGTGTCATCTATCAGCTGTCACTGTTAGAAATGTCTCCTCAAAGTTGCTGTGTTCAGGGATAATACATCCTATAATGGTTTCAGGCATCAATAAAGAACAGAGTGCCCTGTAGTTTGGGAGACTGAAAACATATTCATCTCTCAGTTAAAGCGATACAATGCAAGTTTGGCACAGCAGCGGCTCTTGTCGGCCTCGCACGGTACCTCTACTGTGCTTTCAGTCTGGGAAATCTCGCTTTTGCGAACGCCCATCATTTCGACCGGAGGGTTAGCGACTCACTCCACGGAGGTTAAGGTTAGGGTGAGGGTTAGAGTCGGGTGTCGAAAAGATGACATGTAGTAACAGCGACACGCTCCCCTTTCAGCCAGTTTTCAACCCATTTCCCTGAATCTCTGTCATCTGTCGCAACAGACAGTGAAGAAACATAAATCAACACAACTCAGGAGAACGCGGGTCACACCTCAGGGGAATATTGTAAAGTGATACCGTATGCTGTCATACTGCAAACAACACGAGCAATGTCAAGACATGGGGCACAGAAACGAGGGAAATTGGAAAACAATAAACATTAGCTTAGTGAGAAATGTCAAGATTGTCCAATTTATAGCAGTTTTAGGTGATCTCTCAATGGTAATGTATTTTCTAGTATGGTAAAAGCAAGTATGGATGGTTATACAGTATTGGCAGGGCGTGTGTTCCTATGACACAAGCTCTGCCTAGCTCCGACAGTTACAACACACCCACGCACACACACAAACTGTCTGGGTCCTGGGAGTATTGATCATTTTACAGTACATGCAGTGCGCTGCACAAGTGAACTGAACCTTCACAATCTGCAAATGACCAAACAATGTTTGAATCTAAAAATGGCTGTCTCCTTTACAACCTCACCTTCCTTAATATGTAAAACATCAGTTTTATTTCCCTGCTCATGTGCCATCTCTGCCCCATGCTCTGTAAGTGCAGAATCAGTATCACAGATGGTCAACATGTTTCCATGTTGTGAATGCTTTTGTTAAGTTCCATTCGGCTCTGTTTTGGCTCAACATTAAATATCTTTCATCTAAATCTAAATATTAAATTAGACGATCTTTCGTCGCGTTGTGAGCTTGTGAATCTGCTAGAATTCTCCCAAGATCTCCCAAATCTGAATTTTAAAAAAAGAGTAGAATGTAGAGTGGTTTACTGGTAAATGTGCGACCAGTGGCATTTTGATGTGTCCAAACACAGCAGCAGCATTGCCCCGTCTCTAGTCTGTACCAAGCCTCCCCATGGGGCACTCCTCCATCTCCCCAGCAAGGCTTTGAAATGATAAGGCAGTAAAGGCACGGCTCCCCTGTTCCGCCCCGGGAGGTCTTTTTTTGATCGATGGAGCAGGATGCAGGGGCATCACAAGGGGGGAAAAAGTGGGACTGAGTTACAAGGGCCCAAGGTGGAGGGGCCTTAATTATTTTATACTTTAGCTATTGAAGAATAGCAGATATACAAGCTCACAGCGCGGCACTGAGTGCCACGCTGCAAGCTTGTAGATCTGCTATTTTTGAAAAGTCATGAAAATGTGTGCAAATCTTTGAATATATGTATTTTTAGTTCCAGGGGGTCCCTGGAATACATTTTTTTGAGATGGAGGTCTGTGGCCAAATACTTATCATTTTGGGGGTCCTTCACATGAAAAAGTTTGAGCACCACTGACATAGAAACATAGATTTAAAAAAAAAAAAATTCAAAGACTTGCACAAATTTTCAAGATTTTTCAAAAATAGCTGATCTACAAGCTTGCAGCACGGCACTCGGTGCCGCTCTGTGAGCTTGTATATCTGCTATTTTTCAATAGTTAAAGCACAAAATAACACAGTGAATCCTTGTACCCAGGGCCCAGAATGTGGTGCGACACCCCTGGCAGGAAGTGCCTGGTTCTTAGAGCAGCGTGCTTGTGGAGTGGTAAGGCCAGGTCTGGTTTGCTATGCTGTTGTCCTCCCTCAGCCCTCTCATGACCGCGTGTTTCCTAAACCCACCAGGATTGAGTTAAGACCCGCCTCGCGGAAACGCCCCTCTCAATAATCTTAAGTATGAAAGTGCGTATGAACGTTAGTGCTGCTCGCTCAAGTGCAAAGCAATACTGTACCTAATAATACACGCAGCATAATAAGCCCAAAGCCATATCCAAACTATAACAATAACGGATAATTAGTACGAGTTTTTATTTTGAGCACAGTAGTGACAAATAGCTCTCTCAGTACGTTTTTCTCTTCAGCAAAGTTTTACCTCTTTTAAGCACAGTACAAAGTAAGTTTCAAGTTTTATTTATATTTTTTTAGCACAGTTTATTTTGAGCACTGTAGTGACAAATGAATAGCTGTGCATTGTACAAATGCAGGCTTTTCTCAGTAGCCTACAAGTTTTATATTGTCTTCATGTCTTTACTAGGTCTGACATAGGGTCTGACTTTATCCACCCTCCATGTGTCCGGCAAGGATTTCAGCCACTCCTGGAAGTCCTCGTGTTTTCCGCGAGGCGGGTCTTAACTCAAGCCTGGTGGGTTTAGGAAACACGCCTCATGACCACATCAGAGAGGAGCTCGGATGTTGACCTGTCACTGGAAAGAAGCTCCGCTCTCCCTCCCACTGTGATTGTGATGATATTGTGTGTGTGTGTTAGAGCTGTCAAAATTGGCATTTGAATATTCCCTTTAAAACTCCCCGGGGATTCGGAGCATTCCGAACATTCGGAGCATTCAGAGCATCGAATCCATTAATATCCATCCAAATGTTGTATGCAGTAAGTCAAACACAGAAGTCTATTTATTTCTCTATAGCCTATATAGAAGCCCACAACGTATTGGATCAGCGATGCATTGTGGACTTGTAGATCAGCTGATTTTTGCAGCGGCGAGTGGAGACTTCTGCCTCGCGAGACCAGCCGCCTTTTAACGTTACATGCGCCCAGGATCTCTTTTTATTAATCAAAGCTCCATTTTTTACAGTTCTTTTATTGTTAATTTTCGATAGAATATTCGATTATAGAATATTCCTTGACAGTCCTAGTGTGTGTTGGATATACTGTAGTGGTCTTCAACGTTTTCAGGCCGGGGACCCCCAAACTGATGGGGAGATGGAGCAGGGACCCCCTACCATCTCGTAGGGTGGGGGGGTCGGGGCTACGACATATTTTTTATTTTAAACAAGTACAAGTTACAGCGAGCAGGGTGAGCCGTACCACTACCATTTCTAAACATACTACTTATTAACTGAGAACAAATGTCAATAATATCAACAATCTGTCAATTGCATAGTAATAATGTATTCAAGCTATTCAAAATGGATAGAATCATGATTTATTTTTTAACATAAATGTGGAAAATGGCAAAAAAAAAAATATATATATATATATATATATATATTTTTTATTTTTATCAAGCAATAATTTTGCGGACCCCCTGCAGTACCTCCGCGGACCCCCTAGGGGTCGCGGACCCCCTGTTGAAGACCCCTGTCTAGTGGTCTTCTTTTCAACTCTATTGAGGGAGTTGGGTGTAATTTATTCTCTGTTGTAAGATGGTGTCCCATGCTAACCATATCTTAATCTACAAACACGGAATGTGTTGCAATGCATCTATCTAATTAACTTAATTACCTCCACCAAGGAGCTAATGCTTTTTACCTCTTCTGTCCCTCTGTCTGTTAGCAGGATATCTTGAGCAGTTATGAAGGGATTAGCAGAAAACTCTTGGAAAGGTTGGACCTAGGCCAAGGAAGAATTAATTAACTTCTCATGCTGATTGGTCTAAAGCAGGGGTCTTCAACGTTTTCAGGCCAAGAGTCAAGGACGCCTTAGCTAAGAGAGAGAAGAAGCAGGGACCCCCAGATTCCATATAGTTTCATCGTTTGACAGCACAATCATCAGTGTATTTTGGATTCATGTCAATTTGTGTTATCAGATATGTAACAACTTGAACCGTCAATACTTAATAAACTTGACCTTTCACTCTGTACTTAGTTTGCTCTTTTCCCCCTCTATACCAAAGCTCTTTGCCAAAAATAGCTGATCTAAAAGCTCACAACGCCTCACGCTGTGAGCTTGTAGATCTGCTGTTTTTGGCTAAAGTTCTCAGAATAAGGACACTAGGGTTCAAGTGGTTACTACTGTATAAAAAAGTAAGAAAAACTTTTCTACCACAAGAAGATTTGGAGGACACCCTGTAGTAACTCTGAGGACCCCCTGGGGGCCCGGACCCCCTGTTGAAGACCCCTGTTGGACTATATATCTTGGCTCAGTGCCATCTTGCTTCTTTATGCCTGATGAAGGTCTGAACGACCGAAAAGTTGTAATAAATGTATTGTGAGTGAAGACTGTGTGCGGGACTCTCTTTCTTCAATTCTCAATGGCAGTGGGTACAAAATGAGTGTTGGTACCCTATTTATAGACTAATGCATGGCTCCTCAACCTTTTTTTGAGGACCCCTTCCACTATTTTCAGTACTTTTGTAAGTAGTTTTGGACAACACAACTAGGAAATGTGTTCCTCGGAGCACAGGTCTCCGCCAGGTCAGGTTGGTTATTTATTTTAAAATGTTAGATATTTTAGGGGCTTTTCTGCCTTTCTTTAGTTGAAAGTGGAGATAGGCAAGAAACAGGCATAGAGAGACAGGGAGAGACATGCAGTAAAAATCGTTCTGGAATGGGAATTTGCCAATCAGGATACTGTAGGTCTTCAATGTTTTCAGGCTAAGGACCCCTTAGTTGAGAGAGAGATGAAGCAGGGACCCCCACAACTTTTCATAGATTCCATATAGTTTCATCATTTGACTGCACAATCATTGTGTATTTTGGATTCATGTCAATTAGTGTTTTCAGATATTTAACCACTTGAACCGTCAATACTTAATAAACTTGACCTTTCACTCTGTTCTTGGTCTGCTATTTTTCCCCTCTACACCAAACCTCTTTGCCAAAAATAGCCAATCTACAAGCTCACAACGCCTTGCATATTCTGCATATTCTTTTTTTCACAGAAATTGCATGCTGTGTTCATGATTTGAGGCATTTCGTTCAAAACTGAACACTCCTGCAAACTTTGAAAGCCAATCGTATCAGAACTAGAAGTTCGCGGCCCTTCGGGCCGCTCACGTCTAGAGATCGCTCACAGCTAAATTGCAGCAGTGTTCAGTCCTTTCACACTGCCAGAGAAACATAAGCATATACAGTATTATATATATGCTAATGGAGAAACATAAGCATATACAGTGTACAGTATATGCTTATGTGAGAAATATGTTTGTGTCAGCAAAATAAGCAAACTTTCATGATTGCTCCCCCAAAAATCATGTTTTGGTATGAAACGGTTACATTTTGTGCATTTGTGGCGCTCCCTATTTCTGGGAATTCGTTGAGCATACAACCCTTGAATTTAGTCTTGACTGGATGTTTTGTTTGTGTTTTTTGGCCTTTTTTGATAATTAGGCCCCTCCCACTAACGTTGGAAGCATATGTGTGTATATATATAAACGATATGGACTATGAAGATTGTCGCTTGAATATGTTTATTGCTTGGGTCCAGAGAACATGTGTACCAATTTTGGTGAGATTTGGAGGAAATATGTAGAAAAGGAGCAAAAAGTGTGTTTTGAAGAAAATTCTAAATGGCGGAAAATCTATCCAGAAGCAAATGGGCATGGCCTATATGGGAACATGTGTCATTACCCAAGGAATCCTGGGGAAAATACATTTAGATTTTCCGGCCTACGGTTCAAGAGTTATAGGGCAAAATGTAAAGTGGGCTGTTATAGCACCACCATGAGGCTGACCGTAATTATTATGAATCTCCGCTCTAAGTTGAAAACTGTAGCCCTTACGGTTTCCGAGATAAAAATACTTGAATCTGATTTTATGCATTTTCACTCTACAGAGGGATTGCACAAATTGCGAAATAAGCATACAAATACAAACTGTAAATATGCATTTTGAAAACATGACATTTACTTTATTACTTTACAAACCCCTCAGTTACAGGAAAGCTTGCTCTGTGTTGGCTTGGTGCATGTGTTAAAATAAGGTATGATGTTAATGCGCAAGAGTGACAGGTAAATGCCACTAATGTAGTTATTGAAGCGAACCACACCGCTAGAGTTCTATATCTATGTATCTATGTGTCTGTCTGTCTATCTATGTATGTATCTCTCTAGATACTATTGTAGGCTATACACTACCATTAAGACGGCCTACGGGCGAGTATATATGATTATTCATCATTAACCTATTATTTATTTTATTTTAATTGATTGTTTTATTTTATTTTAATGTAATTTAATAGGAGCTGGTGGAATTGGCTTGACTCGGTCTGTGTGTCATAGCTATATAAGCATTTTGTGAAACATTTTATTATAATCAATTTACCCCCATTGGTTCCGAATGGGGACCCAAGGAATCAATGTGGGTAAAATGAACTGAATAAGAATTGGATGAATACCAAAACATATTATTGAACTCAAGTGTCCATGGCGTCAATTTGGAAAAAGTCATTTTGGGGGTGAACTACTCCTTTAAGTCTTATTGTGACTTCACTGTCACCTGGGGACCCGGCAGAAATATTTTGGGGACCTCTCTGCGGGCCTCGACCCACAGATTGACACCATTAACCCTCCGTGGAAGGGGGAAGAGAAATAGAATATATGGAACAGAGATATTTTGGATAGACTGTTCAAAGTCCCTGACTTTTTAACACACCATTTGACCAGTTTATATATTGACATGTGTCAATTCTTGTTGGCCGTGGCTCGCTCCGCACTGACATGACACAGGTGGGGCTCTCTCTCTCTCTCTCTCTCTCTCTCTCTCTCTGTCGCTGCATTCTCTTGCTGTCCTCTCTCTCTCTCTCTCCTGCCGAGTCACCATTTCACCAGTTTATATATTGACATGTGTCAATCTCTCTCTCTCTGTCGCTGCATTCTCTTGCTGTCCTCTCTCTCTCTCTCTCCTGCCGAGTGCTTCGCGTCGCTGCATTCTCTTGCTGCCTCCCCCTCTCTCTCTCATCGCTGCTTGAAGCAAACTGTAACCTGAGACTTTCGTGCTCCACACGGACATGACACACGCCGGTCTCTCTCTCTCTCTCTTTTTCGCTCTCTCCCCCTGCCCCCTCCCCTCCATTTGTGATGTAAATCGCGTCGCGCTAGTTTGTTGACGCCCATTTGTGATCTAAATCGCGTCGGAGGAGAAAATGGATGATGCAATTGCAAATTGTGCAATAAGCATAAAAACACAAACTATACGGTCCTGCAGAGAGACTAAATGTATAAAATGTTGACAGTGCAAAGCGTCCAGGTTAGTCTGTCCTGGTGTGTGTGTTTATGAGAGGTGTTGTCAGATATTGTAAATGTAGATACAGTTTGAAGTGTGTGGAAGTGTGTCTCACCATTGGAATGTTGGTTGCTCGAATGTAGGGATTTGATGGAATATGAAAAATAGGAAAGAACCATTTCGTTTAATGACTATAGAGATACTGTGTACCGATTTGTGTGATTTTTGGATACAATCTGTAGGGGTACTGTCGAAAAATGTGTTTTGCACAAATGGGCCTCCTGTTGCTGAAAGATTTAATTGGTGCAGAGGTTCTGCTCTGGCATCCAGGGAGTGTGTGTGCACAGTTTCGCTGCCATCAAACCCAACGGTGCCGGGGATTAGCTGTCCACAGACATGGATGGACGGACACACAGACACACACATGGACAGACAGACAGGGTGCAAAATTAATTATTATTATTCGCCCCCTCTATTGATGCACCTTCTCTTTATTGGTACTGTACTGCTCTTGTCTTTGTTTTGTTTTTTTCCCTCTTATCTATCTTTTCTTACGTCTCTGTAACTTTGTAAATAACTGTATACTGCTGTGCTACTACTGGACAACTGAATTTCCCCCTTGGGATAATAAAGGTATCTATCTATCTATCTATCTATCAAAACATAGTCTTCGCCATGCCTGGCGGAGACAATTACATGACGCTCTCTCTCTCTCTCTCTCTCTCTATCTCTCTCTCTCTCTCCCACATACATTTTATTTGTCATATTACACTTTTACAGTTGTATTTTTTCCCTGTGCGTGCTTGAAAAAAAAAAGCTGTGCTAAACTCTGATGCTCGCAAAACAGGCCAAAGTGGGACATGGTGCCAAAAACTGACCTTGTTGGAAGTCTGTGGTATACCGAGATCAGTTTCTCGTTGCAGCTTTTACCAAATTGTTTTAATGTATGTACCCATTGTACTATAAAGTACATGACAGTAATGATGTAATGAATTGTACTGGATAAGAGCATCTCCACCAAGTGACACTGCCATTCTTTATTTGTTTAACGGTGGAGAATGCATTTGCCAAGTGTTGGTACTTAACTCTGCGCTGTTTTCAACGGTTACAAATTGTATAGCTGTGAATAAATGCCCTCAGGACCCAGCACATTTATTAGGTATGCTTTGTGATGTAGCGGAAAGACTACTGATGTAAATAATTCACCTTTGGCTGCAACAGAACTTATATGATGAGGATTTATGGATGTGCATTTCATTGCATATTTGTATGTCTTTCCTTTGAATGTGTGTGTGTATGTTTTCCAACATATGCCCTACAGTATGTATCCATCAGAGTGAAAGAAGCAATGTAATTGATGCAGTGATTTGCATGCGCACATATTTAGTCACTTAACCCTTTTTGTGCTTATCCCGAACAAGTTCGGCTTTTTTTCAATCCAAAACATTTATTTTACTTACCCTGAGCTGCTTGTAGAGATGTGGGTGGTCCTGGCTCGTCCTACGCTTTCCAACGAGTGATTCTAGATGGTCCGACGATTTATTCCATTGAAAATGGTTTAGAATAAAGTTTAGAGCCCCCCCAAAAAAACTCAATCTATACTGTCGGCGGCGCGACGTATTCTGGGGTGCCTATCCCGCTCTAGTCCGGGATATTTAATAAAATGAATTAATTAATCGGAGGCCTCAGCGAAGCCCCGGTCTAATTTTCCATCCATGCCCGGGGCCGCGATTCTGTTAAATGGGCCCGTAATCGGGCAACGCCGCCGCACCGCGCCACCCACTCCAATACAAACTCACATCTTTAGAGACCTTTTTCTCTGAACTGTGTTCCCAGTGCAGCGACAAAGTTTTTTTGCGGCTAAAATAGCTTCGGATCGGAAAAAATAAAGAAGCTAATAGCTAACTGTTAGCTAACTTCCTCCGGTCTTCATCCATAACAGTGGTGGCAGTTAAATCCCAAGCCACTACTGCCTGTGTCAACGGAAGTTAGAGCGAAGGCCTATACAGAAATGTCTGGCACTCTAGCGGCACCTTGTGGCCCCTGGCATTAAATCAGCTAAGACAATTCAATCTACTATTTTCAGTACTTTTGTAAGTAGTTTTGGACAACACAACTAGAAAATGTGTTCCTCGGAGCACAGGTCTCCGCCAGGTCAGGTTGGTTATTTATTTTAAAATGTTAAAGATATTTTAGGGGCTTTTCTGCCTTTATTTAGTTGAAAGTGGAGATAGGCAAGAAACAGGCATAGAGAGACAGAGAGAGACATGCAGTAAAAATCGGTCGGGAATGGGAATGTATCCATCAGAGTGAAAGAAGCAATGTAACTGATGCAGTGATTTGCATGGGCACATATTTAGTCACTTAAGACAATTCAATTAAACTTTTCGTTGAATAGCTCTGCCTCTCTCTAGTAAAAGGTATTGTACTGTGTGCACAACACTGTCTTCAACTGCTGGTGGATGGTAGCTTAGCATGCTCTTTGCTTGAGATGATTGTTTATACATTTGGCACAGATTAAATTTGTTTTCACTGGAGCGATCTGTGCATGGTTGGACATGTTTAAGCAATGATGATAGGAAATGGCCTTCAGAATCTCTTTGTTTCTCATTATGGTTATTTTTATTCATTCTGTGCGGGCCCACATGAATGTTGATTATGTGTTCATTCGTGTGGCTATTCATTTTTAAACACGTTCAGCTCTTCTTCCCTGTCTTCATTATCATGATTCATGGCTCCATGGCATGTTGTGAGCATTCCATCAAAACAAGTAATCTTGCACATGTTGATTAGTGTGTGCAACTGATAGCCTCTATTTCATGTACACCATCACTCTTAGATGCCATCACTCCCTTACTATGCATCTCCCACAGAGAGGAATGTGTACCTCGACCCAGACAGTCAGTTTACGGTATTTCTCGGGCGCCCTTGGAGGTTCAGTTGATTGAGCCTGTCCAGGGGTGTCACACCAAATTCTGGGACCTGGGTACAAGGATTCACTCACATTTTGTGCTTTAACTATTGAAAAAAAAAGTGTTTGGCCACGGACCCATCTCAAAATTATTTAGTTCTAGGTACCCCCCAGATCAAAATTTGAATTACAAATGTTCGCTTAAAAAATACATTATTCAAAGATTTGCACACATTTTCACGACTTTTAAAAAATAGCAGATATTCAAGCTCACAGCGCGGCACCAAGTGCCGTGCTGCGAGCTTGTAGATCTGCTAATTTTCAATAGCTAAAGTATAAAATAATTAAGGCCCCTCCACCTTGGGCCCTAGTAACTCTCAGTCCCCCCCCCCCCCCCGTCCCCCCCCTTGTGACGCGCCTGAGCCTGTCCGATACACCAATCACTAGTCTCACGTTGCCAGACCTCGAATCACACTCTGGAGAATCTCTCGTTTGAAATAGTGGATAGAATGAGTGTAGCTAAACTGTGACGGAGTTGTGACACGACCACGTCTGTCTGCGTTGTTCAAACCAGGTGCGAACGAAACTTAGAATGAACAATTTATTATGTATGAGCAAAATTGGAAGGGAAATGTATTAGAGCAGGGGTCTTCAACGTTTTCAGGCCAAGGACCCCTTAGTCAAGAGAGAGATGAAGCAGGGACCCCCACAATCCATAGACACCATATAGTCTCATCGTTTGATGGCACAATCATCAGTGTATTTTGGACTCAATTTGTGTTTTCAGATATTTCATCCTGTACTTATTCTGCTCTTTTTCCCCTCTACACCAAACCTCTTTGCCGAAAATAGCCGATCTACAAGCTCACAACGCCTTGCAGCGCGAGCTTGTAGATCTGCTATTTTTGGCTAAAGTTATCAGAATATAGGGTTCAAATCATTAATATAAAAAAGAAGAGAAAATGTTTCTATCACTCAAAGATTTGGAGGACCCCCTGTAGTAACTCCGAGGACCCCCTAGGGGTCCCGGACCCCCTGTTGAAGACCCCTGTATTAGAGTGTTGCCTGAGGTGTGTGCACACTGCATAATATAAACAAACACGACATATCAACAGATTCTGTTGGCATAACATTACTTGCTGCTGGCGCCATGTTTGTTTCACTGAGTAGCAGTTTAATGTGGACACTACAGACTATTTATTGAGCCCCTTCCCCATGCTATCTATCCACCTTTTACTGAAACATTTTTTCTTTTCATGAAAGCAAGCCTGGGATCCAAGCTTAACCAAGCTCCGCAGCCCCGTTTTGCATGAAGCCAAATATTAGTTCTCTGTATGCCTGGTTGACATTCACACTTATCAAAAGTCTGCCATCTGGGGTGGTGCTGCAGGGAGAACTACACATTTCTCAATTTTGAAATATCCAGCTGGAAAATACTACACTAAATAACGCCAATCCCAGAGAGGCCAAGTCTCTTTGTCAGCCAACCATCATCATGGAGGCGTGCTGAGTGTTGACTCACAGTAATGGTACTATTATTGTAGTTTGTTTGGGTCAGCATTAATAACAGGGGAAGCTAATGCTGCTTAAAGCTTAATAAATTGAAAGAAAATCCAGCTTTAATGACATTAGAGTAGTAGCCATTCTTCTAGGCTTTTATATCTGCCCTCTATTTTCAGGAGCGTAATGTCCTTGCTGTTCTTCATAAAAGGCCTGTCTGGTCACTGGGGAGCACTAACATACTGTAAAGTCCTGATACTCGCTCTATGAATTATGCAGCCTGAATTTTGTTTTGGCTATTCAGCTTGTTATGCTTATAATTTTATGGGCTTACTGTATGCTTATGGCGCTGTAGTACTAGAAGCAGCTAAGCCACAGCATGATTGAATCATTAAACCACATTAAACAGTGAGCTCATTGATATTCACACAGCGGTCCATCCTTGCTGTAAGATTTATCACAGGTCCTTTGCTAATGTAATATTGCAGCACATCTAATCTCTAATCACTAATCGCTGCTTATCGTGGCCAGGTTTTTAAACAAACTTTTAAACTTGCTTGAAAAATATAATGAACATTTCTAAACGGCACAGGAGCGGAAATGTTGACAGGTGTGATACAGGAGGTGTTTTCATGACTTCAAAAAACTGTTCCTTAGAAGAAAAATAGATAGGTTGTACTTATACCGGCTGACCTCTGCAACTGTTTACCAGTGACAGCATAACTTGCACTCGTTTCAAGATACATTTTGTGGCTTGCCCATCTGGAAGAAAACATTTAATAATAATAATACATATACAGTATACCGTATATAGGGTGGATGGGCAGCACCTTAGTTTGTTTTTTATGCCTCCGGACAAATGCATTTCTAAAATGGTGGATTTGTTACTACTAAGTGTGTGTGTGTATATTAGAGCCTTGGGGCTGACACTGGGAAAGGATTGTGCTAGGGCAGAATTGATTGCCTGAGGGTTAAAAAAGTTTCTATTTTTCTATCAAGTTGAAAACTTCTTTCTGTGTTTTTGAAATGTATTTCCTGAATTGTAATCATTTATTTTTTGGGCTATTGTGGGGTATATTGTATGTAGGCCTACATGTGTCATTTTCCATTGTAGAGTTACTTCATCATCAAATCGGGGGTTAGGATTCTGTCTCTCATTTACAGTATAATCCAATTACAATGTATTAGTCCATCAGGGCAATAACATTTAGGCCACCAATACAACAGTCTAAACAGTCATAGACACAGTCATAGACACACAGACCAAAAACAAACAAGCAAGCTAATGTTTCATCTGTCAAGCTCTAGTTCCAGATACAGCTCAGTAGAGCTCAGAATGCCGTACAGTGGCCATTTCATGTTCTCAGTATTAAATAAGTGCAAAATGGCCACCATTTGAATATGGTCAGTTGATCACCTCTGTTATTTTCTCAATATCTCTTGCGCTCTTTCTCTCACACACACTAATGATACTTCATATTGTGTATCGTTTATTTGTTGCACTGTTGTTTGTCCAGGTGTTTGAGGTCCACAATGGAAACACGCCATTGGCTTTTTGTGTCATCCATTTGCTGTCCTTTTGAAAATGCCAATACAATATCCAATCAATCAATCATCAAGCATCTCTTGAAGTCTTGTGTAATGATGTCAGTGATAATGTTATAAGCATGTAAGGATGCTTGCACCACAAGCAAAGCTCAAGGTCAGTGAACTCATTCATAATGGATTAATAATTGATAGACATCTCCCCACACCATGTTCACCAGAGGAACACAACTGCTGTGATTGCACAATGGCAGCAAGGAAGGTCAGGATATAGTTGAAAGAGTGAATAGAACACTGAGAGAGACCCGCCAGACAAATGACTTGAGAGAGTGTTGAGTATGTACTGTATATATTGGCATGCGGTGATAAAGGTTGTGTCCCATGGTTGCTGTGTTTTCAGTGACGGTTGTTTTTGTTCGTTTTTTCTTAACACTTCCCAGCTCTCACTGCAGTCCATTCTTCTCCTCTACTCAGCAAAGGTGACTCAGAGGGAGCTTGCACTTCCAGTTCATTCTTCACCATTTCCCTTGTCACAATACTCCTGCTCTCTGCTCCTCGCTGAAGCCATGTAACTGCAACAATTACATTCAACCACTTATGTTAAGACATATGGTTACTCCTTGCCCATTTATCTCCATACGTTTTCGCGTTGCAGAATTTCTCTGGGGGATTCAGCAACTGCTATTTGTGTCCCGTTAGCTTAAAATGAGGATAATGGGTTGGATTCAACCGAAGGGAAGCCAGTTGTGAGTGGGCTCTGGTGAAAGCAACCGATGAAGGCAGGGGTGTCGCACCAAATGTCAGTGGTGCTCAAACCTTTTCACGTGAAGGATCCCCAAAATTATATGTATTTGGCCACGGACCCCCATCTCAAAATATTTTGTTCCAGGGACCCCCCCCCAGAAGCAAAATGTTAGTTACAAATGTTTGCTTAAAAATACATATATTCAAAGATTTGCACACATCTTCACGCCGCGCTGTGAGCTTGTATATCTGCTATTTTTCAATAGCTAAACTTAGTATAAAATAATTCCAGGCCCCTCCTGGCCCTGGTAACTCAGTCCCACTCCCCCCCCCCCCCCCCCCCCCCCCCCCCCCCCTGTGACGCCCCTGGATAAGGGCACAGAGTTTCGGCATTACTAACAACCTGACACACCTGTGTCTTCTCTGCTGAATCAGAATGCCTCCCAGATCACTAGATAGAGCTCAAGCAAGCCAGACTGTTGCCTTCCACAATGGCCACGGATCCTCTTTTGAAAAGGTTTTGTGTCAGGGACCACAGAAGAGCAGGGCAAGAAGTGACGTGCTGTGAGCTTGTAGATCTGCGTTTTTTTTAATAGTCAACGTATAAATGGATAAAGTGGTTAAAATCATTGTGATGATACTGTAACTACTTTTGATGGGGACTCACTGAAACCCCCACTTTGAGAACCACTGCTATATAGCATTTGGTGATTGTGGAATAGTTATGCGAGACTACACCCCTGGTGACTCAGTTGTCCCCAGTCACCCTGTGTACATGGACTGAGATGGGGATGTGTGATGTACTGTAGCAGAGAAGACCGTTGGGTATCGTGAATGCACTACTCAGTGAAATCCGTAGTGCTTATTCAAGTCACAGTAAAAAAGGACCCCTAACACTTTGGATTTTACAGTGCTGGATGCTGTTGATGGAAGCGGACTCCATTCCATGTCGCTGCCTGTAACACAGTTCAGTTGGGGAGTAGAATAAAAAAATAAAAAAATAAAAAAAGATTTGGCAGCAATGAGAAGGACTTTGGATTCATCTAGGCTATAAATGAAGTGAACACCATGACCATATGGTGGCACACTCAATGCAGCTAACTCATTGCTTAGGCCCACAACCACACAAACTGACAGCATAAAAGAATATTTATGAAAGAGAGATAAAAGCTCCCCAGTAAATAACAAGCGGCTGTTGATGAGTTTATTGCTCTTGTTGCAATATTGGTGATTTATAATTGTGTTATCCAAAGGCTCAGACACCCTGCTTTATGGTCGTTACAGTATGCCTGCCCATGTAATTTGTTCCTGAGAGCAACTGTTTTATTGTGACATTGTGTTTGGGTTCTTTTTAATTTCTTTAATTACTTGACTTGATCTCTGATCTTACGTTTGTTTTTTTCTTCTTCCGGGAATATTTTTTATTATCAAAAGCAAGGGTATATTTTTTGTAAGGATTTTTACTTTTTCTGCTATCGTAGATTGCGGACTTTCAGTTTCAGCAACAGAAATTCCTGTCTATTGTAATACTGTTCTTTAGCAGTTTTCTGTGCATTTTTCATTGCATCAATGCAGTGGCTCCAGTAAGAATGGCCATCCCATACAGTGCAGCACAAGGAGGACCATATATGATAAGAGAAAATTAGACAGCCAGGAGGAGAGAGCGGTACCTCTCTCCTCCGACACCTCTAGTGCTATGGGCTTTAAGTGCCGCCGGCACTTCCACACCCGCACTAGAGTAAGCCAGCCTAATAGCATCCACAATCCACCTCGAAAGAGTGGGTCTAGACACCGGCTTTCTGACAAGAACATTGCCCATTTCTACAAAGAGCTGAGAAGAAGCTCTAGAACCAGCAGTCCTGTCACAGTAGGCCTTCAATGCCCTGACAGGACAAAGGCAATTCAGCCGCTCATCCTCCGCCGAGACAAACGGAGGAGGATGAAAAGCCAGAAGAACAACAGGCTCCTTAGGAACCACCATGTTCTTAGGAACAAACTTAAGATGAGGCTTGAGCAACACCTTGAGATCATTGTTCATAAACTGCATGCACTCCGCAGACACCGAGAGAGCTTGCAGGTCACCAACTCTTTTAGCCGTGGCCAAAGCCAGCAAAAGAGCCGTCTTGAAACTCAAAAGTTTCAAAGGCATCCCTACAAGCGGCTCAAAGGGAGCCCGACATAGGCCCCCTAGAACCACCTGCAGATCCCAAACTGGGAACAAAGACCTAGTCACCGGCCTCAAACGTTCAACTCCTTGCATGAACTTGATGACCTCCGGGACTTTAGAAGGTGCCTTGCCCGCCACCCCCAGGTGACAGGCATTAATAGCCGCCAAATACCCCCTAAGGGTAGAAAATGCTAGACCACTTCTCAAGCGGTTCTGCATAAATTCCAGAATTTCCTGGGCTGACGCCACATGAGCCACCACAGGTGGAACACGCGACTCACACCAGTCCTCAAAGGCATTCCACCTTCCATCATAAGACGCCCTCGTAGAGGGCGCCTTAGCACTCTGAATGGTATCAACCACTTCAGAAGAAAAACCGGCTGCCAGCAGGTTTAACCTTTCACGTGCCAAACCCACAGGTCTAGGACCTGCAGGTCTTGGTGGAAGATCTCCCCCCTGGCCTGACTCAACAGGTCCCTGCACTGAGGCAGCTGCCAACCCGGTTCGCAAAGGAGAGGGGCGATCGCCGATCTCCACGTGCCCTTGTAGGGAGCCACCAGGAGCATCTCCAGACCGAACCTCCTGACTCTCTCCAGAGTGGGTCGGATTAAGTCGAAGGGGGGAAACGCGTACAGTAGACCTCTCGGCCACGTGTGCGCTAAGGCGTCCAACCCCAAGGGAGGACTGCCCTTCACCGCGAAGAACAACGGACACTTCGTATTCTCCGCTGACGCAAACAGGTCCGCCACTGGCTGACCAAACTTGCGAAAAATCTGGCTCACCACCCTGGGGTGGAGAGACCAATCCTCGTAGCGAGGACCTCCCCTGGACAGGAGATCTGCTCCGCTGTTGAGGAGACCTGGGACGTGTGAGGCCCTGATCGACTTGAGGCGCGACAAGCACCAAACCGTCAATTCTCGAGCCAGACGGTCCAGTGGCAACGACGACAGGCCCCCCTGTTTGTTGACATAAAACATGGCCGTCGTATTGTCTGTCCTGACCAGGACGTGACAATGCAAAATCCAAGGCTCGAAATGCTTGAGCGCCAGGAGTATAGCCATCAACTCCAAATAGTTGATGTGACGACCCCTCATCTCCAGAGGCCAAAGCCCCTGCGCTGTGCGCCCCTCGAAAGTGGCTCCCCATCCACTGAGACTGGCGTCTGTCGTGATCGACTTGTGGGAAACCACCTCGCCAATCGAGACTCCGCTGGTGAGGAACCCCTCCACCAGCCACGGAGACAGGGCGATCGCGCAGGAAGGGGAAACCGTAACCTTCTTGTACTTCAAGGAGGGCGGGATCCCGAGGGATAACATCCATCTTTGAAAAGGTCTCATATGAAACCTGCCCAAACGCAACAGATGTACTGCGGAAGCCATCATTCCCGTCAGTACCATGCAACTCCTGTAAGTGACCTCCTGGCCCACTTGAAAGGAGTCGAGACATTCCCGAAACCTGTCCACCCTCTCCTCTGAGAGACGGGCCGACATGTCGGATGAGTCCAGAAGGACCCCAATGAATGTAAGACGACTTGCTGGAGTCAGCATGCTCTTGCCGTGGTTGACTATGAAACCTAAGGCCTTCAGGTGAGCCAAAACCACTTGTGTGTGACGCGCCACTTCGTGGGCGGAGCTCGCTGAAATCATCCAATCGTTGATGTACGTCGCCAACCTGACGCCCTGCCGTCTCAGCGGGGCGATGGCTGCTTCGGTCACTTTCACGAAAACCCTCGGGCTCAGTGACAGACCGAAAGGGAGTACTGTATACTCGTACAGGCGACCCTCGAAGGCGAACCGAAGGAATTTCCTGTGTGGGGGATAAATCTGGACGTGCTGATAAGCATCCTTCAGATCCACTGAACAGTGGAAATCCCCTTGCCTGACCGACCGTAACATGGTGGGTACTGTTAGCATCCTGAAAACGTACTTCTTCAGGTACACGTTTAGTGCCTTTAGGTCCAGGATGGGACGTAGCCCCCCCCCCTTTTTGGGCACCAGGAAATAACGGCTCCAAAATCCCATGCGGGATTGGGTCCTGTCCAGCTCCACTATAGCACCCTTGCTTAGCAATGAGCTGATCTCTTCTCTCAAAAGACTTGCTTTTAAACCACGTGCTCTGGTATGAATAACCCTGCTCGAAAGCGGGGGTATATCTGCGAACTGTAACCTGTAACCCCTGGTTATCGTTCGAAGTACCCAATGGCTCGGGTTGCATAACTTCCACTGGCGCGCACAGCGTGCTAGCGTGTTTTGAGCGAGAGAAACCCCACCACTGTGCTTCCGTGACGGCGGAGCTTTTTGGCGGCCGGACCGGAAGTGGGGAACCTGCGTATCCGTATCCGGAACGACCGGATGCGGAGCGCAAGGGTTCAATAGGCCGCATGGCGGAAACACCTTCTGGTTGTACCGCTTGACTAGCGGAGCTATTTTGCGGCGGGACCGGAAGTGGGGAACCTGCGTATCCGTATCCGGAACACCCGGATGCGGAGCGCAGGGGTTCAATAGGCCGCAAGGTGGGAACACCTTCCGATTGTACCGCTTGACTAGCGGAGCTCTTTTGCGGCCGGACCGGAAGCGGGGAGCTAGCGAATCCGTATCCGGTGAAACCGGAAGCGTTCGGTTTTGGCTCGATAGAGCGACAGGAAGAGCAAAGCGATTCGACTGATAAACAGACTCGCCCACAACTAAAGCATTCTCCCCTGACAGGAGAGGAACTTTTACGTTTAATACCTGCTCTAAGGCCTTTATGCTTGTCCCTTGACCCGGGCTCATAGTAGGCCGACAGAATTTCTGACTCAAGGTTAAATTCATAGCATCGCTCACGCGAGGGAAAATCCACTCGCGCGCATGAGGAACCATATAATTGTTTGACGTTAACATTACTGGTTGCTGATAAAACCTCTGACTGATTAAAGAGTCCTGACGGGACTCCATCATTCTTACAGGAGGCATGCATAAAGGATTCATATTGTCGACGCGAGGGATATCCCACTCGCGCGCTTGAGGAACCACATAATTGTTTGACATTAACATTACTGGTTTCTGATAAAACCTGTGATTGATTATCGAGTCCTGACAGGACTTCATCATTACTACAGGAGGCATGCACGATGGGGTCGTCTGTGCTAGTGCGAGAGAGTTGGACAGAGACAGACTTTGTTCTTTCAACATGTTTATTGTCGACACAGGAGGCATCAAAATTAACATTTTCATTTCCCCGACACGGGGTACCGAAAAACGCCCTCGTTTGGGGGGAGGGGGACCGAGAGACACCTCGGACCCCCGCCCCAGCACAATTCCCCTCTTCAGAGTGTCATTTGCGCTGTCCCCTACCGCGGCCACCGCGGTATGAAGACTGCTGCCTGCCATCCTTGGACGGGCGGCGCGGCTGAGCGCGCTCGGGAACCACAGCCTTGCTGCGGGGCCTGTCAGGCGCCCTGGCTGCAGAGGCTCCCCTGGAGGAAGACGAGTGCTTCTTAAAAGAAGCAGAGCGGCCCCTTTCCTTGGCGCGGGAGGAGCGGGACGTCCTCCTAGCTTGCTGCGGTTCATCCTGTGGCACTGTGGTGGACTCGACGATGTCCTTAGCCGCCTTGAAGAAGGTAACTCTACCCTGCAGCAGCTCCAAGCCCCCACCCATGAGGGTGGTGGGACTGTTCTCCATGTTTATGAGAGACTTGTACATCTCCCCGCGAGGACCTAGAGGCTTCTCGCCCACGTCCCTCTTAGGCTCGAGGTCGACATAGTCGAGCCAGCGGGCTCTCTCAGACTGGAGGTTGTAGTCCATGGACCTGCCCATCCACTTAACCGCATGCCAATTGACCTTCAGCATGATGTCAAATAGAGTGTTCAGTTCAGCTGTGTGCTCCCCCGTGGGCAGACCTTTGACCAGGTCCTTGGTGGAAGCGAGCAAGAGCTGGATCAGATTTAGGTCCTTAGCGGCCAGAGCAGCGGACCGGTAGGCGTTACGAGCCCTGTCCGACTGCAGCTTGTCCTCCAGGACAGTGAACCCCGGCGGGTTGGTGCCGACGGGGCCAACAAACGGCCCGTTTTTAGCCGTGCCTACATCTTTGTACTGGGGTCTGACGGAACTCAGAAAAGATTGTGCCAACAGGTGGTCCAGGTTAGGGCAGGTGGACATGCCTGCCTCCGCACCGCCCACCAAATCCAACACAGAAAAAGGCAGCTTCCTGGGGTCTTTATGTGTCTTCCATGAGGAATGGAGGGCCTTGGTGAAACCTTTCACCAGCGGCAGCCTGGAGAGGACATACGGGGCGGGAACCGAAGGCTCCTGCCCGGGCATTTCATCATCATCCTCGGCCTCTTCAGAGGGGAGAGGAGGTGGCAACTCCTCTCCAACTCTGGCCAGAGCTCTCATGTAGACTGTGAGATGATCCAGCATTTCTGCTGCAGAATCGACGTCCTCTGCTCCCGCTTCACTCGCTTGACTGGCGGGTGGAGGGGCAGTGGTGCCTGAGGAGGCCTGGGAGCTCCCTGCGGCGTCCAGTTGACGTGCTGGAGCCGCAGGGGCATTACCTTTCACAGTGACCGTGAGTCGAGAACCCTCGTCCTCGACGGAGTCCTCCTCCTCCTCGGCCGTGTATCCAGAGTATTCAGAACCAGAACCCTCGCTCTGACAGGAGCTCAGGTCCGACTCTCGCCTGAAGGTCTGGACTGTTTTGGTGATGCTCACGTCGAGGGGGACGTCCCCGACGGTCACATCCAAGCGTTTCTTTTTGGGCACCGCGCCCGAAGGGGAAAAGGCTACCGGAGATTTCGTCTGGATGTTAGCCTTCTTGGTCGCCTTCTTAGCGGCGACTTCACCAGACCCGCCAGCTCCAGTGACAGTGGAGCTAGCTGCGGTCGGTTGCGCGGCAGGCGGTGTCTCATGTAGCACGGCGCCATCTTGACTTGGAATGGCGCGCTGGTTGCCAAGCGGATCTCCGGAAGGCAGCGCCGCACCTTGACCAACGGTGCGGGCCGCCTGGGGAAGGAAAGACTGGGCTGTGGGGTTGAGAGCAGTGGACCCACCTGGTGGAGCGCAGGCCCCGAGGCCTGCCCTGGCTAGGAAGAACCGGTGTATCAGTACATCGTGGTCGTAGGCCACGCAGCAGTCACAGAAAGGTCCTGCTCTCCCCTGAGGACTCAGTGCAGAGAAGGCGTGTGCAACGCCCATGCAGCCGACACAGAGATGGTGAAGATCCTGTCCGTCGATGAGTCCTGGACAGCCTGGACATTGCCTCGGCAGGAAGGCCAGAGGATCCATGGCGAAGCACTGTAGATAGAGTTAACCAGAAGCAGACGAGCTAACAAGCTAACGGCTAAGGCTAGGCCACGCTTGATTCGGGCAGGGCCTGAACAAGCGGTAAGCAGTGTAGCTAACGTTAACAATAGCAGACGAGCTAACAAGCTAACGGCTAATGCTATGCCACGCTTGCTTCGGCGGAGGCCTGAACAAGCAGTAATAATCCTTTGTTATAAAAGGAAATAACCGTCGATTTAGGACGGAACAAGAATAAGTATTCTTAAGTACGGGTTAATTCAACACTCGCCAGTGGGCGACTCCAATGCCACCGCTTTAGGCTAATGCGCGAAGAATAATAATACAAAGGCTGAGTTTCAACTTATCTGAATGTGATATCGCAGAGAGTGAAAAGAGGATGTTACTTCCGCCTCCGGGGGTTTATATAGCCTGGAGGCGGGTCACTCCGGTTTGAGTGACAGGCCCTTCCTACCTACGTTAGTACGGGAGCTGAAGTAGTTTCTCTGAATGATCGCCAGGGGGCGTCATTACCCAAGTGGGAGGTCATCCTGGAATATTGACAGTAAACAAGAGATTTCCCATATAGTCTGTCAATGTGATAAGCTACTGTGTACGTGCAGCATTGCACTCTAGCATTGGATGAATAATTTAGATGAAGTATAACAGACACATTTAATTTATTTACTGTTAATACGCTGCAGTACATGTGCTTGTCTGTCCATCGCATATCTCCAGAACTGTTCATCTGCACGACTTCACTCTTGCTGAGGACCCGCGGGCAGGGTTCGAGTTATGTGGGGGCCAATGGGGGCTTAGCCCCCATAGATAAAGTCTGGGACCCCATAGTCAAAAAACCCCTATGGGGTCTCTTTTTTTTCCCAAGTGTTTTTTTTTTTTTTTTTTTTTTTTCTCCCCTGCGCTCTCTGGCTCTCATCAACACAAACGTAACCTCTCAGTGGCATGTAGGTGCTATTTGGCTACTATTTTCCAGGACAATTTCAAAATAAACATGTTGAATGATCGATTGTATAGATGAAAAAAATAAAATAAAGACTCAAGCTTGTTTTGAAATGCGCTTCTGTGCAGAGAGGAAATGGCTTTCATAGGACGAGCCTTTAACGGTCGTCCACTCTGTCGTCAGTGCGTATCTTGGGCCCTGATGGACTCGTGGTGAAATTAACAACACAGGCATAAAGGAATATAACAGAACACCAAGACAAGACCATGTAGGCTATAAAGGCATTAAACATCGTCCTGCTCGTCTCATCGTCACTCAGTCAACAATTGGTGAGTGAGTCGTGGCTATTAGAGTTGGAGTAATGATGGATGCTATGCTGCTAGCTAACACTGTTTTGGCTAGCGTTGTGGACACATTGTATGGGTCCTGAAAATAGCAGATCTAGAAGTTCACAACGCAGCGCGAAGTGACTCCTTGTGAGCTTGTAGATCGGCTATTTTCACTTCTACTTGTTTGGGTTTAGTTTCTCTTGGTTCATGGGCTAAAACGTTTGGGAAGCAATACCATAATGCTTGCTGTAGTAGAACAGTGGTGTAAAATTAAGTAGATAACTGAAAAGCTTTTGGAACTGAATGATTATATGATACTGGTGTTGTCTGTCTGTTGGAGTTTTGGTACCAAGAATTCCATCTACTATAACTATATAGACTATCTTGCTGGCTGGTGCATGTGGAAAGGGGCAAAGGGAAAGTGTAGTGTGCCGTTCCCGATTGTTTAGCAAAAAAAAACCCGCGGAAACCCGAATAAAATGCGATAAAAACGCGATCAAAACCGCGAAAAACCGCCAATTTTCGCACACGCGCGAGACGAGACCCCCCCCCCCCCCCCATGTAGGGCCCCCATAGCTCTGGGAGTATAACTCGAACACTGCCCGCGGGAGTGTAGTGTTGGGTGTGAAGTGGATTGGATGAATGGTTCTTGGGAACATTGCAAGCAGCCACAACGCTGTACGCAGCACTTCAGGGGGTCAAGCAATCTGCATTCTCCGAACGGACCCCCCACCACCCAGCAACGCTGTCAGCAGCAATAGCCGAAGCCAAGCATTCAGGCCATTCCACTAGTTTGCATTTTGTCCTGGATATTGGACTGTGTGTGTGTGTGTGTGTGTGTGTGTGTGTGTGTGTGTGTGTGTGTGTGTGTGTGTGTGTGTGTGTGTGTGTGTGTGTGTGTGTGTGCGTGCGTGCGTGCGTGCGTGCGTGCGTGCGCGTGTGTGTGTTAATTAGATTTTTTTGCCTCTCCTTTTGGAATATAGCAGCATCATGTTCTCATCTTTGGCAGCAGGTTTTGCGGGTCCTGGGCTCCACATTGGTCCTCGGTAGCTGTACCGAACATTAGTGTCACCCCAAAGGACTGTTATTACCTGCCCCTCCCAGAACAGTGTGAGAGAGCAGATAAGGGGAAGCGACAGCCGGCCAGCAGTCTGAGAGCACAGCCTGCGGTATGCACTCTGCCCTCCCCGGGAGTTGCAGTTAGTTGCACAGCTTTGTCACCCCCCCTCTCCCATCTCCTCTCTGCTTGGAGACATCAGTGAGCAAACATTAAAGTGGTATTTGAGGGGTATGGTCCACAGAGCCATTGTAGCCAGCGGCCGGCTTAAACGTTTCTCCTTTCTATACAGCCAAATTCTTATAGAGTTAAACTATCATTGTTCAAATCCACTGCGGTGTATCCAGCTTTGTTGAGCGTCTCCACGAACAGAATTGGCCATTGTTCAGGGGAAGGGAAGCCCGGGCGGGAACGGTGATATTTGTCAGTGCATGTGCATTCCTACTGGCTGGACTAAATTGGGAAGAAAACAACAACAAAAAAAATTAATATTGAGGAATATTCTCAATTTCAATCTCAATTTACCCTAGGAGAATTAATCAAACTTCTCTGCCACTCATGACCGAAATTATGAAATCCTTTACGTTTCCAGGATCTTAAGTGTTTTAAGTGATGCTTGTTATATTCACCATGACTGGTCTCAGACTGTCAGATGTTTTTTTTATTGGATGTTCCCTGTGAATGGACAGCCTGTGAAAAAGTTAAGATTGTCTGACACATTGTGTGTGTGTGTGTGTGTGTGTGTGTGTGTGTGTGTGTGTGTGTGTGTGTGTGTGTGTGTGTGTGTGTGTGTGTGTGTGTGTGTGTGTGTGTGTGTGTGTGTGTGTGCGTGCGTGCGTGCGTGCGTGCGTGCGTGCGTGCGGGGTGGGGGGGGCTGCGGGCATGCAGCTCTTGTCAGAACACATCAAATCAGGTGTGACCTACACGAGGGACGCTGTGACGCACACTTTGGAGCGAGGCCCAAATTTGCAGGACAATGCTTCTGTGGAACACAACTTTACATCGTATTGAATAGATTTAATGTACTGTACTATGGAAGTACTTGTATATTACATTATGTGCAAACACTTGGAATGTACTTCCTTAAAACCAGTGAGACCACCTGTCTGTTTTTATCTGTCGTGTCAGTGTAGCTTCATCACCGTCAACTAGGGATGGGTATCGTTCACCTTTGAATCGATACCTTTTTCGATACCTGGGAATCGATACAATACCCTTTTTGATACCATTTTCGATACTTTTTATTTAAGTTTAACTTCTCTACCGCTGCTGCCGATGATGTTGATCACACAGTGTGGCGGAGCGGAGAGTATATACGTTGGATAATCATCATAATAATAAACATTATAGGCTATTGTCGGCTATTTTCCACAGTAACGAGTGTAGCCTACTAAAGCAGTCATTAAACTCTCAGTAGCCCAACTGTTACAGATGCAACCGGCCAGGGGTGCGTTCCAGAGTATCGAAACGAGGTATCGTTCGTTTATACGTGAACCGATACCCGATAGTATCGACGTCATGCAATCGATACCATTGAAAGTATCGCAGACGATACCCATCCCTACCGTCAACCTGTTTGACTCTTTCTGTTACCTGTCTCTGTGGCAACTTTCTGTCTGACCTCTCACTTGTTACCTACTCCATTTCTAAAGTGCAGTTTTTGTTTTTGTGGTTATCATTCAAGCAGCTCCAAGACCAGATGTTAGTTTGGATGATAAAGTGACTCCATCACCAGTCTAGACACCCAATTCTGCCTCTGCATGCCACATCTGTTTTGCATGCGGTTAGGGGGTGGCATTAAATACACTCACCTCAATGAATGACAACCAACAAATATAATATAAATCACAGCCTGGTTCGCCTTATTGGGAAAGCCTTACCTATGCCAGAGACAGTGAGAGAAAGTGATTTTCTAGCAGCTGCATGGCTTCAGAGCATATTCTACATTACAAAGCGAGGAGGAGAAAGCGTGAAGGAGACTGAGGGGGCATAGGCGAGAAAGACATCTCTTTGACTAAGGGAGTTGTGAGGCAACAGAATTGGAGCTTGCTTGTCATCCACTCTTGATGTCAAGAAAACAGAATAGGAAAGAAAAAAGTCCTGGCTTTGCACTGAGCCACAGGGTAACTTTGAAGACTTTATGGTTTGCTGAAAGTTGTCTGTCTGTGGGTCTGGAAAGATATGTCCATGCCTGATGCACAGCCAATATGGCCATTTCTGCTTTCAGTGTAACACTATTTCACCCACACAATACTGCGTAGCACTGGAAAGCGTTGTGTAATAGCTTTTCTGCTTTTCTGTGTGCGTGCGTGCGTGCGTGCGTGCGTGCGTGCGTGCGTGCGTGCTTGCGTGCGTGCGTGCGTGCGTGCGTGCGCGCGCGTGCGTGCGTGCATGCGTGCATGCGTGCGTGCTCCTGTGTGTGTGTGTTTGGTCTGGTTCCTCAGACGGTGATGGGCAAGATAAATGTAGTTACCTAAGCTACAAGTTACACTCGATTAAATATAGCTAAAGCTACAGCGAAGCTATCCCCAAAGAAATGTAGTTACCATACTACAAGCTACATGGCAAAAGTATCTAGGCAAATCGACACTACTTTTTCCTTAAATTGTCACTTCAATGTCATCTGGGGATCCCCCTGGGGACCACCCATCAGACCTCTTGAATGTCCCCTCACTATTGGGGACACTATTGCAATTGACTGGTCTATTTATGTATTTATTTTTCCCAACCGTGATGGGCAGGGCAAGCTATTTGGAAAATGTAGTAAGCTGCATTACTAGTTACTCTGATTAAATATAGCTAAACTACACTAAAAGCTATCCCCAGAGAAATATAGCAATTTTCCGTTATGCTACTTAGAAATGTAGTTAAGCTATGTAGCTTAGCTACTAGCTACTGCCCATCTGCATTATAGTAACTAGAACTGCATTCTGTCGAGGAGCCAACTTGCGCCTTTTGCACATGTATGGCCTACTTGTGCGCGTGCAGAGCGCACCATGAGGTGTTCTCACCACTGGCATCACCACTGGCGATGCCAGCGACATCACCACTGGCATCACCAGGAATGCTGGGCCCTCATTGACCATTAATGATGACATTGACAGAAATGCTGGTCCCTTGATTGGGCTACAGGCATAAACAGACACAGACACCGACATACATACATATGCAGTCAAACACAGTACTTGCGCGCTCTGTTAGCGCAAGTAATTTTTATTTTTCGAGAGGAATCCACTGGGAACTGAATTCCGTCTTACCATTTATATTATATTGTGATGTCACGTGAAGCATGATCAAAAGCTTATCTTTTATGTGCAAAAGTTTACAAAAAGCAGGTTCACTTTGCTGGCAAAACATTCTCAGACCAGACCATTAGTGTGTGTTATTGTCTGGTGGCTCTAACTTAATACACTTAAGACATACTGTATATTTATTTTGTAAGTGTGCCAATGTGTGTTTAGGAAGAGAGTATTTCCGTGAAGTGGAGATAATGAAGACTCCGGTATTTTTCATATCATTCGCACCGTTGCAGATATGAATTGAGGTCATTCGTTTCAGCACCAAACATCAAAGGCTGCTTCATGCGAGCTGTGTGCGTTTACAGTAGCCCATTATGTTGACACTGAGTACAAATTTGTGGCAGCCAAAATCTGCAGGAGACAGTGGGTGCTGGTTTTATTGCTATTTCTTTAGTGTACAAGTCGATTTTTACGGTTTAATCTGTGTCATAGACACAGACAATGTCTCAAACCATTGCATGTCCATATTAATAGACCAGCCCGGCAGGTAATTTGAGCCATCCATCTTGTCTTAACACCCCTTTTTATCTATTCCTGCTGTTTTGCCACCAGTAGTTCATTCTCCCTCTTTTTCATCTGGCATCAATGAGGGAAAACATTTTTCTGGGGTTACTGCACACCGCTTGATAAGAAAAACAATGACAACATACGCATATTAATTGTATCACTTTCCAGACATGTGTCTCACACTAATTTATGAGTTCGTGGGCATGCGTGCTTGTGAGCCTGTTGCCAGCTCCAGGCATTGAGAGTGTGTACTGGCTTCTTTGGCATGGTTCCAGCTGGACATGTGAACCTGTACAGTCTGTTTACTTTATTAGCCTCCAGCCCTTCTGCGCTCTCTGCTCAGCGCTGTGCTGACAGCTGAGGTCAGAGGTGGCTGTACCTGGACTGGCCGAGGGAGAATAAGCTGGCTGAAGTCATCCCACTGGAAGGCCAGAGGGGAGAGAGATACTGTAGCAATCCCCCTGTCTGTGGGTAATATTTTACTGGAATGAAAGAGGAAGAGAGGGACAGTAAGAGTGTTTTTTATTAGAGGATGGAAGGGGTTCTCAGTGCCTTTTCATATTGGGGACATTTTATGACTCTGCCAGCTGTCTCTTTGAGATTTGAGGCTATGTGCGATCTCATCTCTCTAAAATGTTGTCGCCCACCTTCTTTTGAAGGGAGTTGTGTTTGCGATGGCAAAATGTAGCTATAGACCCAACAGAGGTGGTGATAAGCCTGAGCACCCTTAGCCTGACGAATCAGCATTTTCAAAGCAGCCAGGAATTGTTTGTCATTTCTTTTTTCCTTTTTGTAAATGCACTTTTGCTCACATTGTTGTGTTTGTTTTTGTTGTTTTGTTTCTTTGACTGAGCTTGCAAAGGCTCTCTCCCAGTCCCAGAAGGTCGGCAAAGACATTATCCGTTCACTCCTGGGCTTTTATGTTTGCCCTGACAACACAGCCGAGTGAGCCGACACACCTCTTGGATAAATCCGCTGACTGCCACATGCGGCCACAAGTACACAGTCTAAAGGCTTATCACACTCACTTGGAGGCATTATGCAAATCCCAAATTCAGGTACAGTGCCAAGGGACTTGTATTTTTCACTGGCTTCCTTATTTCCCAGCGGGACTCTCACTTTAACAAGTTGAAAATGTGGTGGTTAATTACTGACACAAATAATCAACCTGCTGGAACGTGACCTGAAATGAGCGATCAACATGAGCCATCTTACACGTTTGTAATTCTGCGGCTATAATTAAATACGCAAGGCGACATGGTGCTCTCATCAGCCACAAGTCACAAAGCTCATCTTGCAGCCTATACGCAACACTGGCCTCATTATGGTATTACATGCTTATTGCAAGATACTGTCTTACAATGTACACGTTTTGTCATTGTACTTTGAATGCAAATGATCTAAGAGTGTAACTGTGGGTCACACAGCAAAATAAAAAGTCTCATTTTCATTTCTACACTATTACACCATAATTTGCATTTCCCCCTGCGCTTGAGTTAATGTGAAGTGCATTGGTTAAGGTGTCTCAGTCAGTGCCCCTGGGGTCTGTTCACAGTGAGGGGCTGAGGTGGAGCTCTATACAGTATATTGTAGCATAAAAGACTGAACCAGGTTTCTATGCGCTGATTTCCTGTTCCTCCAACCAAAGATGCTGCACTCTGCTTCAGGCCACAGAAACTTTTTTTTTTTTTTTTTACTATTTTCTTTTTTCAAGCTTGGGATCAGGGACGTGCAGAGAATGTTAGAGAGGCAGGGGCTGACATTTCTAAAAGGGCCTTTTGGTGAAAATATCGAAAATAGCAGACCTCCAAGCTCACAATGCGTCGCAGCGCGATGCGTTGTGAGCTTGGAGGTTGCCTATTTTCGGTACTTGATACCACACTAAACTAAGCATAACCAAGTCAATGCTGGAGAGGTGATGTACAGCATGGGTTTCTACACAGAGAGTGCTATTCTTTCAACATAAGATGCTACATTCAAGTTCAGGAAAGTTTGGACAAGGCAATTCTCTTAACTCATCCAGTGCCTATCCCGAACTAGTTCGGCTTTATTTCAGTCCAATACAACTTTTTTTTTATTAATTGACTTACCCTGAGCTGCTTGTAGAGTCGTGGGTGGTCCTGGCTCGCTAGCCGCTAGCCAGTTAGCCATTTTACATGGTCCGACGATATATTCCATTAAAAATGGTTTAAAATACATTTTTGAGACCCCCAATGTTCACCAAATGTTCAGCGCCGCTTCCAGAACGTAATCCAGTGTGCCTATCCCGGACATGTTCGGCTTTTTTAATTAAATGAATAAAATGATCCGAGGCCTTCTGAAGCCTCGGCCTAAATTTTCAAGCTAGTGTCCCCAATCCGGGCAGCCCCATGCCGGCCGTTAGCCGATAACGCCGCCGCGAATCGTCGCCGAATCCAATGAAACACAGCATCTTTGAAGGGCCATATCTCTGGATTGTGTTCTTAGGTTGGTGTCGCGAGGTTTATTTACGGCGAAATCGCCGAAAAATGATCTTTAAAATGACAAGATGGGGATAGCCATTCTGTTAGCATTATCCTCCGGGAGATGTCCATGACGTGCATGAACGTGCATACGTGAGGTCTTGGAAGGTAAGGTCCTGGAAGCTATAGCGCTCGCCTATGGGAGATGCGCTGGCATTCTATGGCCCCTAGAGGGCGCTGGCGCTCAACGAGTTAAATGCTGCATTAGTATGACATGGAAAGAGGGCATTTGCATTTCTTTCACCATAGTAAAACTGCATTCATGGTCTGGAGTGGGCACTTTTTACAGACGGATAAAAGGGCAGGGGCTCAAGCCCCCTTTGATGTCTATGTGTGCACGTGCCTGCTTGGGATCACCATCGGACCCAAAAATCTGGCGTCTGTGAGTCTCTTATTCCGCCAGCCTCTCATCCCTGAGTCACTAAGCTTTAAAAACTTTTGCCTCACTTTAGAAATGTTCCTCTTAAATCTACACTTAGAGGCAGAGACAATCCCTCCTAATCAAGGATTTGGAAATTTCACACGGCCTCATCCGTGTCAGGAGATTCTCTCCAGCACGCCCCTGTACACTTGCACATTTCCAGACCCGTGGCTCGCTCCTGGCTAAATAGAGTTCATTTTTTGCTTTCCCTCTGCCATTTTGTCTTTCGAGCTTGATGCATTTTAATTCCTGCTTGGGTTTTTGTTAATCTTCTGTCTGTTTCTCTGATGGCAATTCCCAACCGTTGTCATTCAGAAATGACTATGCTTAATGAACCATGTGTAGACCCTTTGTAATACATTAAATAGTGGGCTTAGTTCCATAATGACCTCATTGATTTGGTTTAGCTGTGCCAGCGCAAGTGGAGGAAATGAGTTAACCATCCAATCCATGGCAATTTGGGTCTATATTTATCACTTTTGTGCTCATTTATGTTGTACAATTTTAATTTTTATTTCTTAAGGCACTTATGTTGTGTTTAAAGCAGGGAGGAGACAGAGTCACACAGATCTAGAGGCAAATATTAAATACATTAATTTTATTTCATTGTCTCTTCATCCTGGAGCCTTCCCAAATGTCAGGCTCACCCACTAGCTATGCTGGAAGCATACTCTGAGAATATAGTGCCAACCCTATTTTATAGACAACATTTGTCATGCTCACGTCACATGGACAGGTATTGCATTTTTAACCCATTGTTGCCATAATCTGATGAGGTTTCATCGCCGGACATCATTGAACCATTTCTTAAGGCACTTATGTTGTGTTTAAAGCAGGGAGGAGAAGAGTCACACAGATCTAGAGGCAAGTGGACTTTTGGCTTTCATAGCAGAGTGTACTGGAGAACCCCCAAATTGATATGTATTTGGCTGCGGACCTGCATCTGAAAACATTTTGTGCGAGGGACCCATGCACATACAAGTTTTGTATTGTAACTTAAAATGGTTTTAAAAATATACTAAATAGTTAACTTTTTTTTCCTTTTAAATAGCCGATGTAGGCCTACTGTATACAGAATAGTGGTTAAACAGATTTTGATGCTATATTTAGTGGCCAAGGCCACGAAGTGGCAAATGGCCACTCATTGATATTGGACTTCATCATTACTATTATTCTTCCGCCACTTTTTCTCTAGCGGCTATACCGTGCAGTCGCTTTTTACGAAACTCGGCAGTATGGCAGAGGACTATGCCAAACGGCTAAAACGCGAAGCTCGCAACAATCGGCCAAAGGGTGGCACTGTAGGAAGCCTTTGAAAAATGCCAACTTTGAACTGGTGTAGCTCATGCCCTGTTTCAGGTACAGTAATGAAACCTGTATACACTTATGCGTCTCCTCATGCCGAACAACTTTTACGCTCTGACTTTTGACCTCTGACCTTTACTTCTCCCACAATTTTGAATTATATGAAAAACAGTCAAAATCTATCTCCTCCTGGGATTTTCGCGTAACGTGCGCGAAACTTTTTTTACACGAACTTTGGACCAATACTGTCAGATCTGTCTCGGCGGATTTCTTTTAAAGCGAAACATTATTTTTTAATAATTCACTCAATGTTGCAGTTTTATGCAAATTATTCTTCTGCCTCTAAATCATACATGCAAAGTGACACGTTCATGGCATTTGGCAAATATGTAGAGGGTTAGTCCAAATATCACTGAAAGCAATCTTACTCCAATTGGCCAAAGGGGGGGGGGGGGGGGGGGGGGGGGGGGGGCGCTATACGAAGCGTTTGAAAACTCAAACTTTAAAGGGGCATAAGTCATGCCTCGTTTCGTTTGAAGACATGCAACTTGCTTACACGCGTGCCTTGACTCAAGCGGAAGACATCTGTGTATTTGTTAAGTAAGCTCCGCCCTTAGATTTTCCGCCATTTTGAGCAGTTTGTAAAACACTTAAACCCGCTTTTATTCCGGAACTTTCGCGTCACGTGCACGGAACTTTTTTTACATGAACTTTGGACCAATATCTAAAGATCTGTCAGATCGGATTTTTTTTAAATTGAAACATGCTTTTTTAATAATTCAATCAATATTGCGGTTTTATGCAAATTATTCTTCTGCTTCTAAAACATACATGTAAAGTAAAATTTTCATGATGAACTACTGTAGAGGGTTAGTCCAAATATCACTGAAACCAATCTTACCCCAATTGGCCAAAGGGGGGCGCTATATCATTTCAAAAGAAGGCGTCAAGTACATTACATGAAACTTCTTTTTTTTTTTTTAAATGACAGGTCCGTTATGTGTGACTGCCGTAGTGTAGTGGTCAGTGCCTGTGCCTGGTATACGGATGGTTGAGTGTTCAAACCCCATGTTGGGTTGAGTTGATGTTAACATCCTGGATGCCCATGGCATGTGCGTATGTCAAACTCTTTAATGTCGACACGTCTGATCTAACTCCAGATCACCTTCATGTTTAAAATGAGCCCTTCTCTACCGGCCGTTTTTTTTTCTGTTCTGAGTAAAAGAAAATGTCAGAAATACTCAGATTACATTTACTCAGATTGATTTCACCCCAAGCCTCCAAAATATAAAAAAGAAATCAATAAAATCAAGGCACTCAGCCTACATAGAACTTTTTTTTGTTAACAGATCCTGTGGCTGCCTAGTGTAGTGGTCAGGGCATATGCCTTTAATGCAGAAGGTCGTTGGATCGAATCCCGCCTGGGGTTTATATAAGCATAAAACCATGACATTTGGTAGTTTGGTTCCTTGAACAATGTCTGATATGGAGCCTTCCTAAAAATGTCCCCCAACCCCCCTTGATGCGTATTTTAATATCCGCCATTACTAAATAATGTATTTTGCATCATAAATCCTGAAACAAGCATTATAATACAAACTGTCATGTCTACACCTATGTTGTGATTTCCAAGGATTGCAATGATATCATGTACCAGCTCAGTGGCTTAGTGGTTTGAGTGTCTGCTCTGAGACTGGGAGATCTGGGTTCAAACCCGGGTCGCGTCATACCAAAGATTCTAAAAAATGGGACCCAGTGCCTCCCTGCTTGAAACTCAGCATCAAGGGTTGGATTGGGGGTAACTCCCTGCGACATACTCGCATCATGTCCAGGGGGTGTACTTGAGCTGCCTTACGCTACAGAAATAGGAGATAGGCTCCTGCCCTATGAGATTCATGGCCCGGCCGATTCATATGGTCTTCATAGCTCAGCAAGGCTTACTGTGTACATCATCAAACTGTCCAGGTGCATATTATCACAGTTTGTTATGTCTGTTGCATATAAGCCTACAGTCTTTTGCATACATGTTGTGTAGAGGCCAATTTGTGCGTTCATATAGGCCTACAGTCTTTTGCATACATGTTGTGTAGAGGCCAATTTGAGCTTTTACCTATAACCACCGATTAGTGTAAAACTTTGTATGCACACTTCCCAGAGGCCAAGGAAAAACCTGTTCCCTGCATTTTTCACATCTGCCATTTATAGCGCCACCAGTGTTACAGTATGTAAAACACATTCTTCGATATTACTCCTTCAGATTTTATCCGAAAATCACACAAATCAGTACACAGTATCTCTACAGTGATGTGATCATGACGGATTTGTCAGATATCATATTCTATCTAATTGGCTAACATTGAATTCCAAGGTTTGCAGGATTGCTCCTTTTTGAAAAAAATGTCTCAAACGCAGTGTGAGATTTCGCACACACATTCCCACTAGGCCAAGGAACAGATGCCACCCTTCTCACATTGGCCTGTTATAGCACCACCAGTGGGTACATTTTAGCAAAACACATTTTTGGAACAACATGTCTCAAATCCCGCATGCAGCGTCCGATTGCCGTGAAATGCCCAAGAACACGTGGTACCCTTTTCACTTTGGCCTATTATTGTCACCACTAGGCCAAAAAAAACAAACAAAAAACACCTGACCTGCCGGAGACCTGTTCGGAAGAACACTGCTTCCAGTTTTTCTTTGATTTGTTCTTTGCTTTCCCTTGATGCTTTTTTGCTTTCCTGCTTTTTCTGCCTTGGCCACTTTATCGCTGCTTGCAGCTATATTATTCATTACATTTTGTGGGGACACCCTGGAACCCCCTTAACTGTCCTACTGCCAGATGTTATTATTTATTTATTGGGGCTGGTGCCAGAAAAAAAGTAGCTTAGCTTTGCGATGTTATAGAAAATGATCTATTGGTTCTTTCTAAACGAATTCATTTTACAATGGACGCTAAAATGTGTACTTTGGCCATAGAATTGATGTGAATTGGGCTGCTCCGGTTGCCATACATTCAGAGCATAGAAATGCATTTTCTAGATCAGATCCACAGAAAACAGCCAGGAAGTGATTTGGGACTCCATTATTGCTAACGTGCGGTGGATTTTTGAGAGCAGCATTACGGGAGATGTTTTTACTGTACACGGCGGCAGTCATCAGATGAGGTAAAAAGAACGAGCCATATTGGCAACGCGCCGCCGCGCTGGGGCGAACGGGAACGTCCGAAGCAGTAAAAGAGTTAAAGACCCATGGGGGTACTCGGCCCCCACCTTAAAGACCCATGGGGATCCTCGGCCCCCACTTTGAGAATCACAGGGCTAGAGAAGGCTGAGCCTTCCCAAATTTACTGCTGGCTATTGTGCACAGTGTAGATGTATTTCTGGGATTATGGTGTCATTGTCACTGCAGCAGTCACTAGAAGGTGTCAATACAGCACCAGAATGAATTGTGGTAGGCTTTGAAAAATCCTTTGCCTATCACATCCTGATCCGGTCACAAAGCATATTTTTTGCCCAGCAATCACTAATGTAGCAAGCAGAGGTGTGCTATTTTGGAAATGAAGTGTTTCCAAATTTCTGAAAGCAAAATAGACATTTTTATATGGACATTTTCAAGGCGAAAAATAAACCATGTAATCCAGAAGCTGCCAGCAGCAACACTGGAACAACAATAAGAGCTCTTTCTACTGACACCGAATTACCTGCTACTTTACCTACAGTGAGGAGCGATGACCCGGGAATGGGAGTAATGCTAGCACCCGGTATCCGACCCACATTGACTTGGGAGAAAAACAAAGCGGTCCTGGACCGATTATCTTCTCTCCAGTGTGCTGTTGTGAACCATCTGTGTGTGCACCACATCATTAAAACAACACTGAAATGGAACGGAGATTGACAGACAGACAGAAGAACTCCAGCTTCCGTGCTGTTCGCTGTTAATTCCATTCCCCCCGATAGCAATATACACAGATGGAAGATAAGAGGGTAGAAAGAGATACAGACAGGCAGAGCTTCCTACGAGCTACCCACAGCTGATTTGGACAGATAATCATTCATACATTCAAGTGATCTGATGAATGTATTAGAAACAGAAGCCTTGCTTTATTGTTATTTAGTTATGATTAAATACATTAAATAACTTCATCCTGGAACGTCAGGCTCACCCACTAGTTATGCTGGAAGCATACTCTGAGAATACAGTGCCAACCCTATTTTATAGACAACATTTGTCATGCTCACGTCACATGGACAGGTATATTGCATGGATGCAAAAAAATACTGCTACTGTACATGGACCACCTAGGTGGACATCTGCTTATGGTTCACTTTGCATAACCACGGGTGTGGAAAAATAGCATCTGTCTGCATGCCCTACCTGCGGGTTTGCCTATCTCTCATAAATAGTGGCAGACTGCTAAATAGCGTTTGCAGTCTCGAGTCAGACTCAATTCAATGACTAACCTATCTCTAACCCTAACCCTAACCACATTCCACACTAATGAGACGTCAGACTTCCGTAATGCTCCGGACCAAACAAGCTCCTGAAAAGAGATTGCTGGACTTACAGTATTTGGTGCCTTGCATTAACTCATGCAATGTCTCACGTACTTTCACAGATTTTTTTTGAGAGCCCACACTGCCAGACATTTTTGTTTTGTTTTGTTTTGCATAAATTAGTGAAGAGCTCCATCTAGTCGTGGAAATGCCCTATTATTATCTCCGCTCATTTGCGTTGCATGTCTGGGCGAGACAGCAGTATTCAATGGCTCATAGCTAGGCAACTGGTGGTCGGAATGACTAGCGGAAGCACAGAGATAACCTCTGTCTTGAACAACGATCGGGGGCTCGATCATACTGGATATATATATATATATGTGACGGAGAGAGTCGCAGCCCCAGCCTTGAAGCCTCAAAAGTCTAGTATCTCCCCGGAGCAAAAAGATGTCTCTTTGGTCTAGTGGTTAAGATATTGGACTTTCGCGTGGGAGCCGGGTGGGGAGGTTCGGATTCACCTCCGTTACATTGGTGCCGTGACCCGGATCCGGGCTTCCCCGTAGGAGGAGGTCAAAGGGGGGTGAGTGTGACGGAGAGAGTCGCAGCCCCAGCCTTGAAGCCTCAAAAGTATAGTATCTCCCCCGGACCAAAGAGATGTCTCTTTGGTCAAGAAAAACAGAAAAGCGCTGGCAGTGAGGGCTTTTTAAATGTAATTTCTCTGGCATTAGATGAGTTAAAACTACTTGAACATTCATAATTTGAATGGAACCAACGTTCATTTACAGGAGCTGTGCCTTGGATTTATTTTCATTCTAGTAGGTCCTTAAACCATCCAGAGGTAATTAAACCATCCATATCTTTACTCCTCCTAGAGTTGTACCCCACCTAAGTGTAGTGATAACTGCCAGTCTGCGTGACTAATCCTGCTCACATTTGAATACAGGGCAGAGTTGCCAGTTCCTTTCATCCCATCTGTTCCCTGAAGCTTTGGCTTTACACAGTATGCAGTATCGGCAATACCCATGTATGCCTCTTTTGCTCAGAGGATTATTGCTATGAATCTGTGTGTGTACGCTCTGTGTTAATTAGTTCATTGTAAAGACCATACCATAGTATCACCAGTAAGACTCCCTAATCGGGAGATAAGCGACCGTAGGTCACTTATCTCCACAAATAGAGCAAAAATGTGTTTTTCCAAAATCTTCCTGATCCATGTTGATGACATGAGTGTAGACATACTGTGTAGTGATTTTCGTGATTTTAGGGCAAAATCTGAATCGGCCTCATGGTGGCGCTAGAGGGCCATGTGAGAAATGAGGGGTGGGGTCTCCGCGCCGCCAAGGCGGACGAATAGGTACCGGCCCCGGCTCTCCCGGTCGCTCCTAGCCCGAGTTACGGCATTTTATGTGAGCTGCAGTGGCAGGGGGTCCTCCACTGGGGGCGCCACCACTTTTGCATCCGTTCTGGAGCACCAGGAGTGGGTGGTCCCCGGGAATGCCCCGTGAGCAGCCCCGTTGGGGTGGTCATTTGGTAATTTTTGCACATGTGCTCATTTTTTACACTTGGGGGTCCCCGAGGGAGCTGGGGGTCCCTGGAGCTCCGGGGGTCCTTGGAGGTTGTAGTTTGGCAGGTAAGGAGTGTGTGTGCAAAATCTGGCATGGATCGGGGCAACGGTTGCGGAGATATGAGCAGGGCAAAAGTGTGACGTGTGTGACGGACGGACGGACGGACAGACGGACACCTCGAGCAGCTTTCTGTAGTAAGTGCGACCTACGGTCGCAATAATGGTGTCAATGCATGTCTATGTCCATTCACAGCTTCAGCCATACGTACGTGCATGAACAGGCAATATTTTAGATGTTGTTGAAATGAATTATGTAATTGACATTTTTCAAATAAAATACCTGTCAGTGCAGATATCTTGTCCCCGCTTGTTACTACTACACAAAAAGTAACAGGCCTAGAATCAGCACTACAAGTTGCATGCTCTGAGCAGTGGAGAGCCTAATGGTGGATCAGTAAGTCAGCATCACCAGCACCAGCAGAGCAACCTGACCAAGTGACCATTACTGATTGCCTCCAGTCCACCAATGATGAGTCCACTACACTTGTTGCTGGCTTGTATCCTGTTGCGGCAATGTAGCAATACTCCTGATAAAATCAAAATCATGACAACACACAAATACCCCACTTGGTTATGCGATGCCCGTCGGTCCCTTTTATGCCCTTACAGTACAGTATGGAGATGTGTGTATCTGTCTGTCTGTGTCCCTTTTATTCCCATATATGGAGATCCCTGATGTCATCAGTATATGCCCAGCCCATATATGGGCATGCCTATATGTGGATTGGTGGTTCTGGACAACCAAATCTTCATGTACAGTATATAGTGTGATGTTGCGATTACAGTTCATGTCTCATTTGAAGGAGTCCCTGTCTTTGGATACCTTTAAGTTTTTTTCCATCCCTCTCATTCCTTTCCATTATTGTGTGTGTGTGTGTGTGTGTGTGTGTGTGTGTGTGTGTGTGTGTGTGTGTGTGTGTGTGTGTGTGTGTGTGTGTGTGTGTGTGTGTGTGTGTGTGTGTGTGTGTGTGTGTGTGTGTGCGTGCGTGCGTGTGTGTGTGCGTGCGCGTGCGCATATCAGCCTATGTGGCAGGGCAGAAAGTGACGTGTGGACCTTATGTCATGGCCATTTCTGGTGCAGCTGCAGACCCCCCCTCTCTTTTGAAGATCTGAGGGCGCTGGGTATGAGATGCTAATCCAGCTGCACTAATGATGGTCACCCCTGTCCCCAATCCCCCCCCCCCCCCCCCCCCCCCCCCACACACACACACACACACACACACACACACACACAACTCCTACCACCCAGGGTCAGCAGTTTGCTTTTGATTTCACTTGCATTTCCTGATAGTGTTGTTCTCAGCTATACTGTAGCACCATGGCCTCTGATAGTGTTGTTCTCAGCCATACTGTAGCACCATGGCCTCTGATAGTGTTGTTCTCAGCCATACTGTAGCACCATGGCCTCCAGCTGCAGACCCGTCTCAGCAGCTGGCTTCAGCCCAAACACAGGAGTTCAGTGATTCACGTTCAGTGATACACAGGATTCACATTCACTTCAGTGTTACACTTTTGACTTTTCTTTATTAAAGTGTCATGCTTCCAAGGAAGCCCAGCCCATATGGACTTACAGGACACTTTTACATTTCATTTAACAAAAACAATTCAAGGACATAACAATTCACACAAACAATGATCAAACAAATAACCAACTTTAACAATCAAGCTGCTATTTGAAAAAACTGAGACTGTCTTCTACTGTGTTACAGCTGCCAAATGCAGTTCGGAAAAGAAACAAGTACTTTAACCACTTAGCTCTGTAGTATACGGCATTTGCCGACATGTCGCATCATGACACATTGTGAGCTTTGTGAAAAAGTGCCCCAAAATGTTTATGCCAGGTTGGTTAAGTGCAAAAACAAAGTCAAGTTGAAATAAGTTCACAGTAATAAAAAGAGAACAACAGAAACATAGCAAAATTGCTAACATTCTAATTATATAAATAGTAAAGTGACTGAGTCAATTGGCAAAGCAAAGTGGCAAAGGAAAAATAAACCAGCTTTTAAGTAAAGTCTTCTCTCCCAGCACTGTCCAGCACGTAACAACTGCACATAACAGCTGGACACAATGGAGATAGGAAAAAAAATAATAAATGAAAACCTGGTCATACCCTGCTATGCTCAGCAGGGGTGCCGGATTGATAAATGTGCCTGTTTACAATCCGCAATGCAGAGGCAGTGTCTTTTGGCCCCAGAATTTAATTCTGCACGGTGCTCACTTTTTGTTATATCTTTTGACCTACAGTATACACTGAACTAGAGGCCTGCATTGGGAATCGGATCCTGCGAGTCCCGCATGAGCCAACACAAATCTTGTGGGAGCGAGGAGTTTCTAAGTTGCCATGTGTGCGGGATCGGGTGGTCAAAATATAAACATGCACGTCCCAGAATAACTAAGGACTAGTGAAGGAGAGGTCAGATACGTAACATTCTAGGCACTGGGAGGCAAACTGGACCCGAAGGTTAAATAGAATGCATTGAAGTCAAGGAGAGCCTACGCATATGAATAAACATTATACTATCTTTGAGTGATTGTGACCTTTGTCAAATAATCATATTCACCTTATTCCTGGCCTTCTCCAGGGTGCCGCCGTTGCCTTTTACAGTGGGCGCCACAAGCTCACAATCAACAAGCTCACAATGTGTCACATCACAACAAAAAATATTGGGGAAAAAAGTAAAATATTTTGAATATTTTTGAAACATTGTACATACATCATTTTGAAACATCCCTGGCACCACATATTTTCAGATGGGGGTATGCGACTCTGCGGACAAATATATATTAATCTGGTGTTACTTGATATGAAAAACAATTTGGGAACCACTTTTTTAAGCCTCAAATCCTTATTATAAGCAGAAATGGCGACACTGGTAAACAGGAAACTCAATGATATTTGGCTCCCTGGGTGAACCTCTTTCCCAGGTGTTTCGCCCAGGCAAACAGGGTTTTGAGGTTCCTACCTACTTCCTGGGAGTAGCCAGGAATAAGGTGAATACAGGAAAATAAACAAAATACTTTGCTTCCTGATCTCTTGCTTTTCAATATCATTTTACTGAGGAATCTAAAGAGTACAGAGCACCTTTCTGGCTGGGCAGTAAGGGCTGTCAGCACAAGTGCACCAACGGGACCCTTGAGGGTCACAGGTGGTCATTAGGTGGGATTAAGAAAACTGTCTCACGAATGGCTCTACACAGAATTTCATTAGACTTTTTATTTTTATTTCCACCATGTTAAACTAAAGGCTGTTTGCGTTGTGTCTCCTTGGAATTGATGGATGTAATTCTAAGATTACTGTAATTAAACAGTGATATATTACCCCAGGGGCTCTTCTCAGACACAGTGGGGAAATGTCTAACTGTTATAATTTGAGACCCCATGGTGTAATGCCAACTGCGCTGATTAATTAACTGCCTAATGGTTTAAACACATGCTTTCTCATCCTGACCTGAGAGGGCTAATCACCTGTGGGATTCCAGCAGTTGTGAATCAAGCACATTCAAGTCACACGCTGAAATAAAATGCAAATCTGAGAAGGCAAGAAATGATAATGAATTAGCTGTGGGAGTCACTCCACAGGAGACCTGTTCACATAACAAACGTGGTGGATTAGTGATTTATTTGGTTAGATTTCATCTTATTCATTCTGTTTGTTTGTCGTATCTAGGGATGTGATACATTTCAATGCTGGTTAAACAATTTTTTAATACATGACTATAAAACTGAAAAACTGAGCACATTTTGATCTTTAAGGCCAAACCTCATCTGAAGAAATATTGTGAGTATGTAACAGCCATTTGAAATGCTTAATATAATATTCATAGCCTATTTAGTTTTCAAAGCAGTAGGTTTGTAGTTTAGTTACAGCAATTCTCGCCGCCTCTGTTCTACCCAGGTTTCCCAGGTAATTCCCAGGTAGGCGGAGATCTCCGATCGTCTGGCAACGCATACCAACAGGATAAACGTTGTTATTACATCTTTTGACAGAGTGAATACAGTGCTGCGGCGGCTATCAGTCTGTCACTAATCAGAGCTTGGTACAAACTTTTGTTGGCCTGGCAGAAATGTTTAATTCCGGTTAACGTTAAACGTTTTCCCTAGTGCAGACAGAATAGCACACAGAGACAGAAAGAGAGGATGAACGTACCGTGTTTAATGGCAATGTCAGTGTAGCAGACAAACAAGTAAAACCCTGCCACTGCAGGGGTGTGTTCAATAACTCTGTATGGTACATTTATTTCCTTTCAGTCAGGCACAGAAAAGTTTTAATACAAACATCTCCCAATCTGTACTCTGGACATACCGTAGTCTGTAATAGTCGAGACTCGAGACAAGTCAGTTTAGTTTTCAGGGCCTTTACTGTACATTATGACATCATCAGGAGTGCACTGTGGATTTTGTAGCTAGTGGAGCGCTAAGTTGTGTACGTGAGCGATCACCGATTGAAATAACTTCTTTAATATTTGGGCATATTTATTAACATACTATCAAATTTTATTAAACTTACTTGTTTAATGGTAGTGTTGTCATATGCATATACCTTGCAGACATCACCTCTGTATTGAATTTAATTAGTTCATGAATCTACAGCCACTGTTTTCCAAACGTTCTCTTTTGGCTGCTTTAGACCGAACATCTGACAATAGCCTATACACCTACAGTAGCCTACTTGGCAGGTCACACAATGGACCATTGATATGCATCCAGCCACGGTGATTCCTGTGTTAATTCACGCTGTTGACAGAAAAAATATGAATATTTTGTGAGTGGGGTGCGAAAACTGTGAGTGGTTGTTTTTGATCGATACACGAGGTGGACGCACGTGGTTACGTACATGCATGTGCGGGCGTTCGTGCACCTTCAGAGCCCATGGATGCACTTGGCTCCACTAGCAGTGAGCCTTGGAGGCAGCCTCCGTGACAAAGCTGCAAACTGCATGATTGCTGCGGCCGAGCTTCTAGTAGATGTGAAATAAGGACCCTTGAGCGCTTAAGTAAGTTGAAGGATGTTCAGAATCAACAAGCTATGACGGCTGAGCGATTTCAATTTTAAAATAATATATTTCCACAGAATAAAAATGTTTCGCAATCAAATTACAATAATAAATAATAACTTGACCATTCCATTCCATGCCGCAGTAAACTCATTTAATAGACTTGTCGACATTCCAAATCATGTCTATATGTGATATTCAGTTTTTTCCTCCAGCACCTGCGACTTTGGACAGACATTTGCTTTATTTGTATAATCTCTTTTTTTTTGTGGATCACAAAAGTGTCAAAGACTAAAATACCTGAGAGAGAACAGAGAATAAAAAAATACACGACAAGTAGGGATGCCTCAAGGGGGTTATGGAACGTCTGGTTGTGTTTGGTTCCCTTGAACATCTCCCATCCAAATATTGTGCCTTCGGTTGCTCAGAGGTCCTATGCGTCTCTTTAAAAAGGCTGACAGGGAATGTGCGCCATGAAGAATTGATCTGTGTTGGACAGGAGATGAAAGAGGCAAGGCAGAAGGGAGCACGAGACAGCATAGTTCTAATTAAATTGGAAAGATAAAGAGACGATGAAAGGCCCCGAAATGAAAGTGGTGGGGAAAAAAAGAGATTTGACTGTTTGAGTGCATCTGCTTAGATTTTACATAGAAGGCATACAGGAGACTTTGATATTGTACTGAAAAGCAACCGGAGACAGATCTCAGGAAAAATCTAAGCTATTTCATGTTTCATAGATACTGGATCCCAAAAAAAAAAAACAGCCCTCATGCGCTTTATTTAAATTGCCTTGAAAATGACAACTTTGTTTTTGGTGCTTTTCAAACGGAAAGTGAACGAAACAAAGCACTCTTCAATTATTGATCAAGACATTTGAAAGCGTTCTCTAATAGCCAGATGAAAGGTAGTGCGCAACTAACCTATTATAAAATGAAAAGACCATGAAAGTTTTACCCCGTCAGCTGCTCCATGTCTTTTTCTTTATTTTCTGCTCCGTCACCCCCCGAGATGAGACGATCGATGAGGGTGGGGGTCTGTCTGTGTGTGTGTGGGCTTAATCTGGAGTGTGGCAATGACTGCATCTGTAGTTTAAAAAGAAAGATCTCAGGGCCAAGGGAATTCAAACCTCACTTCACTTTACTTCATGAGTGAGTGAGTGAGTGAGTGAGTGAGTGAGATAGTGAGTGAGTGAGTGTGTGTGTGAGAGAGAGAGAGAGAGAGAGAGAGAGAGAGAGAAAGAGAGAGCGAGAGAGAGAGCTGGGATGCATGCAGTCGCAGCAAACAAATGAGCAAGCAAATCTCCAGCGAGCCACAGGCAGATTACTATGGCTAAAGTGGTTTTATGTATTAATTGAAAGGTACTTGCCCAAGTCTTGTGTAAAGTAAACAAAAATATATATTTCTTTGAAAGAGCATTGGATTGAACATCCTCAAAGATTTTGATGCTCAAGAGCTGTGCGCTCCTATACCGGTACATCACTCTTCCTATCTCACATGTTTTTTTCTTTTACAGTAATAACCTTTCAATACATGGTATATTTACTTGTACCTTTCCTTTTGTCATCTCTTCTTCTTCCTCCTCTTTTCTAAGTAAGACAAAGTACATTAATTTTCATCTCTGAGATCGGCTGCATTGCCTGCAGATCATTATGGACTTGTCACTCCTTCAGTCTCGCAATTAATTATGCTTGTGTAGATGATGCGTTGTGAACTAGTGATCATACTACGATGTCAAGGAAGTGAAGAGCCACTAAATGTAATGTGTGGAGGAAATTAAGAGAGAGACTACAGGACACATGAGTGCTACTCTGAAAATGTTGAGGAGATGGAGGAATGGAGAGCGAGGGATTAGATGTGGAAAAACAAATATTAATCCCCTGATTTTAAGTCATGTTTCCTTGATGAAAGCAGAGCTTGAACTCTTAACAGTCGTACTAATCCATAGAAATATGGAACATGTAATGTAATGGAGCCTCAATCGCAAAGTACCAACATATGAATGGTGGGAGTGGTGAAGGAATCCTAAAAATCTGAATGCTTGTTATTGCGAGGTATGTTAGCACTGGAGATTTAATGTTAACTAAACCGTTTTTCTGCTAATCCACTCGTCATATTCATGTACAATTTGACTTTTTTTGTGTGCATTTTTAAGATTCTGATTCTGAAGAGCTACGTAGGCTGTGTTGAACAATTAATTGTATTATTAAAATAGTTGTTAATTGTTAGTAGTCTATTCTTTCACCAACCGACCAACAAATGTAACTTCATCATTCAGTGACACTGGGTGAAAAGATAGATTATCGGGCCAGTATACTACATTCTATGACAGTATATTCAGTAAATAAACCGGCATAATCAGAGGTAATCAGCCAGATATTCAGGAGTATTCAGTTCGGTATATAGCCGTTTTGTACCACTACTTAAGTATGCGTGAACCCCTGCTGTGGCTGCTGTCAGAAATCACACCTCTCTAGTCCCAGGATTTCTCACTGGTGGGAGGGATTTTTTCCCCCTCCCTGTACCTGCATTTTCACTGAGCATGTGCACTGAGCCAGCTGTGATTGGCTGTGATCTGTGACCTCTCCACACTGGGGGGGGTTTATGGGGGGGGGGGGGGGGGGGGGGGGGTATTCGTGGACCCCCCTTCCACATTGGGGGGGGGGTTAATGGGGGGGGGGGGGGGGGGGGGGGGGGGTATTCGTGGACCCCCCTTCCACATTGGGGGGGGGGTTAATGGGGGGGGGGGGGGGGGGTATTCGTGGACCCCCCTTCCACATTGGGTCCATTATATATTATATATATTGTATATTATTGTATATTTATATTCTAGTTAATCATTATTCAGTATTCCAATAAAAAAAAAAATAGCAAAATAGCAGATCTACAAGCTCAAAGTGATATTCTAGTTAATCATTATTCAGTATTCCAATTAAAAATAAATAGCAAAATAGCAGATCTACAAGCTCAAAATGTGTTGCACTGTCACATAGAATTAATTTATGAACGAATAGGCATCAGTCAGGTAAATTGTTTTTATTGAGAGAAACACAACAGAAAAGCATAACGTTACAAAATATTTAAATGGTGCATACATGGTGTCAGTTTTCAATTACAATTGTGGGGATCCTTGACATGAAAACGCATGTATATCAAAAAACAAAATAATAACAGCAAACCACATCTAAAAATAATAATAATCTAAAAAGGTGTAAATAGTAAATAGTAGTAAGACGTAAAAAATAAAGGAGTGCAAAAGGCAAAAGAGCAACAGGAAAAGAAAAGAGCATCCTCAGATGTATATGTGCAAACAGTTTGACATATTCTATACGCCAACAGCATATTTTTTCCAGTAGTTGCTACTGTACTGTAGGCTACTGTACTTAACTTTTGTAAACATCTTCACAGTGTGTTCTATGTGCAACAGATTAATATTCAACTTCACAGTATGCAGCATTCAGAAAACATTTGTAGAAGAAACAACAAATTGTAAAAAAAAAAAGGGAACTGACAACAGTTCTGCTCCCACAAAGGGGACAATAATTACAAAAATGAGCAGTTCTGTGCAGTGTATCGCTGGCTGATATCGCTCCCCATTTCCTCTCCGTCCAAACTGGACAACATAACCATTTAAGTCATGGTACTGTTTAAGAGAGCCATGAATGGGCGGTGCTCTCCCAGTGCGTCTCGGTGCATGCGGTGGTGTTGATGACGCCATCGCGGGTCACTCTTTTTCCTCTCCTGGAGCACGTTGCAGAGAGTGGAGAGTTGAGCATCTCTTTCCGGAGGAGGTGAGACGATCCACACCGCGCGCCAGTCAACTTCAGCATCCTCCTCGTCTGACATCAGCTCCCAGCATGCATGCGACCACACAGCTCTTTCTTCATCTGTCTCCAGATATGCAATCCTGGTGGTCAGCAACTGTAAAACATAGAATAGCAATTAATTGTATGTATTTAATTACCATTATTACATTGATACAACATGTAAAACATAATAACAACAGCAAAAAACAAACAGTTCCAAACTTACCCTGGTCTTTCTCTGTCGGTGATTCATTGACATAGTCAATTTCTTTTTGCGGAGAGCATTTTCTGGCTGGTCCAGTCGATGGCTCCTTTTCAAAGACTCAAAATGGGTCCTGCAGGCAGCTTAAAATACAAGGAAAATGCAATTAGGATTTATTTCGTTGTTTATCTACAAACACAATCTATTTAAAGTTCAAAGGTGTTATCACCCAATTCAAATATCCTATGTACCTAGCTAATGTGTCTTTTTACTACAATATGTGATACAGCAAAGAACAACATAGAACAAATTGTTACCTTTCTTGTGGGGATAGTTTGTGTTTGTTGTTTTCCGAGTTGTGCAAACGTCTTACAGATTCCTTTAACAAAGAGAATGATTCACAAAGTTAGTTAAGCATAAAGGCCTCCTCGCATTTGGTGGACACATACAGGTCATATGGAGAACAGACAGACACTGTTAATGAGAACCATGTTAGTTGACTGGCCCAGTAAAGTCACCCCACCCCCACCTAGCAGTGGCCATTTACATTTACAGTGACAAAGGGGACGGTCACTATCTGCTAACTGTCTAAAAGAGCTTAAAGGGATATTACACTTTCAAAAACACTTTTTGTCATTGTATGGTCTAATCAGGCTTGTATGAACACCCTGAACAGTTTTTAATTTTCTTCATTCAATATTTAGATATTTGATGTAAATGTTACCAGGCCCTCCAGCAGGCTCAGGCCCCAGGGCCTCTCCCCACACACACTCATTGTAACTTCAAACTCCATTTTAACCATGATAGATTCATTAAAAACACCCATTATTTTTTCTGGTGACTCATACTACCCTCCTAATACGTGAGCAGACCATGTTTTTCCATAAAGTTTTTCATGTATTTTTAATAATTCTTTGGGAAAATGGAAAAGATTAAATACAAAGAAAATATATTAAAAATAAATGAAAAACGTTATGTAAAAAACACGGCCTGCTCACGTATTAGGGGGGTAATATGAGTCACAAGAAAAAATAATGGGTGTTTTTAATGAATCTATCATGGTTAAAATGAAGTTTGAAGTTACAATGAGTGTGTGTGGGGAGAGGCCCTGAGCCTGGAGGGCCAGATAACATTTACATCAAATATCTAAATATTGAATGAAGTAAATTAAAAACTGTTCAGGGTGTTCATACAAGCCTGATCAGACCATACAATGACAAAAAGTTTTTTGAAAGTGTAATATCCCTTTAAGTGAGTTAAACAATTTGTTAAATTAGAATTATTACAGGAACACAAAGGTCTTACAAACAGTTCCTTTTAACTTACTCTCAATGGGCCTCATTCACCAATAAGTTCTTAACTTTCTTCTTAACTTGGTGCAGAGACACAATAAAAAATTTACCCACATGCAATGCAATGTTTAAGTGGTTAAAACCCATAAAAGTTGTTAAAAAGGCCAGTCCACGGTTTGAAAGAAATGGTCACTAGATAAATACAGACAATATGATGTTGAGAACAACAAGCAATACAACCTAATTTAATCTAATCTAATCAACAATGTTTGTCCCCCTTAAACAAAACAAACCCCTTTTTTAGTTAGCTGCTATGCTTTGAGAAATGGTTACATGTCTCTACTATTACCTGTCTCTAACATATAATAGACTACTTACATAGAATTATATTTGTTGCAACTTACCAAACAGTTTGAAAATGATCCATTAATTTAGGTAACACTTCTCCTCTCTGTCTTCTTCAGCAAGCAGTTAGGCTACTACTGTCTGCCCGAGAGCCAGACTGCAAGGCAGTTTGAATTCAAAAGGTTGAAGCAAGAAACCTGATTGGTCACATTTTCACACTGATAAGGAACGTGATTGGTTAAGACAGAATAAAGGAACTGCCTGGTCTGAGCTACTGTACTTGGTGTTGGTCATGGTGTTGTCTGAACCCAGATCAGAAACAGCTTCTGTTTTATGTACAGTAGACTTTGAAATAAATAGCCGATCTACAAGCTCACAATGCGTCATGATGCAACACATTGTGAGCTTGTAGATCGGCTATTTTCAGCAAAGAGGTGTGTTGTAGAGGAGAAAAAGAACAAACTAAGTACAGAGTATAAGGTCAAATTTATTAAGTATTGACGGTTCAAGTGGTTAAATAACGCAACAGGGACGCTTCGAAGGCATTTATAGGCGCGAAGAACGTTGAAGACCCCTGACTTAGACCAAATGAGGTTCCAGTCAATTTGCATGCCATTCCTGTACTATACAATACTGTACAATACTATACTGTATCTCTTATGATGTTCAAAAATAAAGACGTATTGTATCATACAACTGTTTCTAAATTAGTCATCATTGAATGTCATTATAGTACATGAGATTGCAAGTTTCTACTTTTTACAACATTGTAATTACTTGAAAATGTGAGTTAAGGCAAATTAAGCCCTTTATACAAGGCAAACTAAAATGTGTCTTTTTGGGAGGGGGGCTGTTTGCCCTCCTCCCCTTTCTTTAAACAAATAGTCAATTTGTAGGTCAAAGGAATGAACCAGACCCCCTGGTGTGCCTTTGTCTAGCTGGGGGCAGTATATCACTGATTATCACTGAATACAGAGGAATATGCCAGAATATCCCTAAAAAGGTATATACCCAATAATGTCGGTATATGCCCAGTATATCTGTAAATAAACTGTCATATACTCTACCAGTATATGTCAGATAATCTCTCTTTTCACCCAGTGTGAGTCAGTGACTTCATGTCTGTATGTCAGTAATTCAAAGACAATACTTGTGTGGCTGGCCTGTTGGTCCAGCCAAAAGGCAGTGGCAGTTTGAGAAACTCATTGCTGGATTACAAGCTGTGACAGATAAACCAGATTCCTTAGTTATCTGAATTGATTTATTGATTGATATCTTATTGATCATGAAAAAGAAAATAAACACATATGTGACATGTAAAGCTTACAGCTTGTTTCCATTCGGTCCCTTAGTATGAGGTGTGTATGATGTCATGTAGTGTGGTGTTGTTATACCACAATGTCGATACAAGAGTTCTAGAAAACCAAACAATGGTGTGTGTGTGTGTGTGTGTGTGTGTGTGTGTGTGTGTGTGTGTGTGTGTGTGTGTGTGTGTGTGTGTGTGTGTGTGTGTGTGTGTGTGTGTGTGTGTGTGTGTGTGTAATATATATATTCAAAAGTTTTTTGTAGTGAAATTTGAATTTTCACTAAAAATGTATCACATCTCAGGAACCAGCTTCTAGTGCTGTTGAACCAGCTCTTTAAGGAGGACTTAAAGGTGACATATGAGTCAATGGACTTTAGGTAGACCATTCCACAGTAGCACAGCAGAATATTTGAATCCTGTTTTGAACCTGAGACCCCTCGTCGATGAGGGTCCCTCTGGTGGCGTGACTGTGAACATCTCTGACCCCTATGAAGTAATAACAGAGACAGTCAGGAACTGAGTTGTTGACTAACTTCTGCAATCTGCACAACTTAATCAGTGATACCCTCTCTTCTACCCTTTGAGCCAATTCAGCTGATCAACGTCAGCTGGGAGTGAAGAAGAAATATGCAACCAGTTTTCCAACTAATAAGGTTATGGGCCAACAACATAAAACAGGTTCTAGGGACCCACATGTCTAGCACTATCTACCCTTTTTACAGATTGCCAAATAACCAAGCAGGTTAAATCTTTAGCTTTACATCACCCCTATGTTTTGACATCTTTACTTGGCTTAAGTTGTTATAGATAGATGCGCTGTATAGGATTCCAGCACTTATACTGTATACATGATGTTAATGTTAAGATTGAGATAAAGGCTGCTTTTGACTATTTAGAGAGATCTGTCTTGCTTAGCCTTTAAACCTTTCTGCCCAAATCAGAGTATATGGGAAAAGATGTGTACTGAATGTCAGGGGTGTTAATAGCAATGAATGGAAAGAGTTCGATTGGAAAATGAAAATAAGCTTATTTAGGATGCCATTGATTGTCTCTACAGTATGTGTTAACAGTCCAACAGCAATGAATTGTTGTCTGGACACAGAAGCCTGATTTATACTTTTTTCATGTGTGTTGTATTGACCGCTTGCTATATCTGTCAATGTCTGGCAACTCAAAACAATAAGCACATACTGTAAGTCTGCTTCAGTCGACTCAGCACTCAGTTCAAGTTGCCTACCGATAGGGACAGAACTGTTAATCATCATGTCAGCATCATGCAACATCGTGGGTGCCCCCCAAACGTCAAATAGCTCATTGCCACCAAAAATCCCTTCATTATCACTGGTTTAAACATACAGCGTATATGGGAGGGATGGATCTTCATTTTAATTCTTCAGTGCGTTTGGAGTTTTCTCCCCTTTTCATCTTTCTATGCTTTCGTTATGGGGAGATTCGAGTGTTCCTGTGAGAGAATGTTTTTGTGGCAAGTCCATATCTGAGTTTGTGCACGTGTGCTCGCGGCCACATGTATATTTGATAATTTATGAAGCCGGGGTCTAGTCTGAATGTGAGGTCGTTTTAATGATTTAATGTCCCATTCCAAGAATTCATTATGCTGTGAGATGCAGCTTCTCTCTGAGAGATACAGTAGAATGCTGCCATTTTGCTGGCGGGAATTCAGAGGCGCTTCTCCCTTACTCCAGGGTATACCTGTGTTCACGCCGCATTGGGTCACATTATGACTGTCAGCGCTGCATAGTGGATATGAATACTGCAGAGTTTACATCCATACTGGAATAGTTAAGTTGAGTTCTGCAATTCTGACAACATGACCTGAGAGTGTCTGACAATGACCTCATAATACTTCACGCCTACAACCATCTGCTCCACCGGGGAGCTGTCAGCCCTTTATTATTTGTGTGCGTGTGCGTGCATGTGTCCATGTGCACGTGTGCATGCGCAGGTACATGTAAAATCGATTAACGTCAGCACCACACTTATCAACACACACTCACATACGCACACACAATTTACAATTTAGGCGATTAGCAGGTGTTCAATCCAGAGTGATTTAAGCAAGGTCAAAGCAAGGTAATACATCAAATGCATAGAGCGATAGTAATCTAGGATGCAATAACCTATCACCAGTCTAAACAGTGTAATGCTAAATAACATGCTAAAATCTAAATGGCATTTTAACCTTTGCAAGCCTGCAAGGTCGTCAAGGGTAGTGCAAGTGCTGCAGCAAGTGCTACGAGCTATGGTGGAGTCCCACAGTTTGGTGTGTGTGTGTGTGTGTGTGTGTGTGTGTGTGTGTGTGTGTGTGTGTGTGTGTGTGTGTGTGTGTGTGTGTGTGTGTGTGTGTGTGTGTGTGTGTGTGTGTGTGTGTGTGTGTGTGTGTGTACATATATAGCCTATACCAGGGGTCGGCAACCCAAAATGTTGAAAGAGCCATATTGGACCAAAAAAAACAAAAACAAATCTGTCTGGAGCCGGAAAAAATCAAAAGCCTTATATAAGCCTTATAATGAAGGCAACACATGCTGTAAGTGTCTATATTAGCTAAAGCCTACTATCAAAATGACTAAGTAGGCTACAAATACATAATGAGCATTCATGATTAAATGTTTATTTTCCCTGCAGCTCATCCTGGAGAGAATGTTAAAATGTAATATTTATTCTACACATTTTTACAGCATTGGAAAATGTTAAGAATGTTTGTGTCATGTCTGTCCTCCTACAGAAACATAAAACATTTTTTTTTTTTTTTTTCATTTTCATACATTTTTTAAAAAGCTCCAGGGAGCCACTAGGGCGGCGCTAAAGAGCCGCATGCGGCTCTAGAGCCGCGGGTTGCTGACCCCCGGCCTATACTATATGGGGTAACCTGAAAATAAGCGTACTGAATGTTACAGCAAATAATAGGAACGTGCTGTCATGCTCTGTGGCTTGACCCACATGACCTCGATGTTTGGATCAAGATGTCAGTAGAAAGTGAATATGAAAGAGTGTTTGGGCGGCAGGAGCTTCAGTCACAAAGACTACTCAACTGGCTTGTGTTTCCCTAGGAACAGTGACTAAAGTGACATCTGCATTTTGATTTATGGCAGAAACATCAGCAAATAGAATTGGAAATTGGGGTCAGAAGCCCACATTCGATGACTGTGATGCTTGTTCATTTGTGTGACGCAACAAAAAAACAGAAGAGCAAATCTTCCTCAGGTGTCTGAGAAAGTCAGTGCAGGACGTGATCAGACTGTCAGCAAGGAAGGACTGTCCTTCGATAACTGCTTAGAGAGGAATGTTATAGTAGTTGCAGTGTAGAAACCCCTTGTTACAAAGACAAGCACATTTAAGAATTCAGTGGTGCAAAGAACATTGGCACTACAAAAGGTAATATGTTGAGCTGATGAGACACCACCACCAGTGGGTAAGTTCATGTGTGCCATAAAGAAAGAGAATGTGTCTCTGTTATGCTGTGGTTTGGGTCCAGGAAGGAAAGTGTCACTCCATGATATTATTACAAAGTTATTGAGGCTGATCCCCTTTATCCTATGATGAAACACTGTGTGTGTGTGTGTGTGTGTGTGTGTGTGTGTGTGTGTGTGTGTGTGTGTGTGTGTGTGTGTGTGTGTGTGTGTGTGTGTGTGTGTGTGTGTGTGTGTGTGTGTGTGTGTGTGTGTGTGTGTGTGTGTGTGTGCGCGCGCTTGCGTGTGTGCGTGCGTGCGTGCGCGCACACACATTTATTATTGCAACAGCTATATTTCCTGGGTTCCAGTAAAGTGTTGTGTATGTGGCCTGACTTGACACTACACTAAATTAACCATTAACATAGTATATTTGGAGAGGATGAACAAATGTTTTATGGATTACAAATTCTGTTATTGTATCAGATAGGTATCTCCACTTGGGTAGGCATTGTAAGGACAAGTCTCTCCTGTGCTTGCAGCAAGCGTCATTAATTTGATTGGGATTTTAGTGACAACGATTCTGGCTTTGCCAAGGCCTCCACTGTCCTGTCATTGAGCATGCCTGGGACACAGTGACTCCAATCAGAGGAGGAGACTGGCTTTGATTCGGCGGTAATTATTGCTCGTGACAGCGAGCACAGACAAGGCTTCCCAGCCAGCTCGCCTCATCAACTCGAGGGAGGGGGTTCATTACCTACCGTCAATACTGCTATATCACCGTAAGGGTTGACCACTCAAACTGTGACGCTGCCATGCAACCACCGCCTGTTGACATTTACCACTGTAGGAGACTCCCAATCAAACCTGATCAAGCTACAGGCGACTCATCTACGCCCACACACAGCTGCTTGACAGTGATGCAGGCTAGGGCATTCACGAATAGTGATTTTTAGTATTCGAATTATTCGACCTCAAATTATTCGAATAGTCGAATATTCGACAGGACTAGCCAAACTGTCAAATATTAAGTCAGCAAGAGGCGAACATTGTGAAAATAGCCGATCTACATGCTCACAACGCCTTGCCTTGCGAGGCGTTGTGAGCATGTAGATCTGCTATTTTCACAACATTTATCTGCGGAACCAAGTCACATTAAATGTAATACCTATAATTCCAAGTCCTTGTCAGGGTGGGGGTCCCCAGTTCAAATTTGTTTATTTTGGGGGTCACGGCCTAAAAAGGTTTGAGAACCCCTGGTATAGAGCATTAACAAATTCATCCACCAGGGCAAAACTATATATTTTTTAAGAGAAAACAATAAAAAAATTAAAACAAGCGAATATTCGACTTCAGTGAACAACGTCAAATAGTGACTTTGATATTCGAATATTCGAATATGTTGAATGCCCTAATGCAGGCAGGAGTATAGTATCCTTTGTAAGCTACCCAGATCCTGTTCAGAGCAGCTCCATCCATACACAAACACACCACCACCCTCTGCACGGCACACATACAGTAGCAGCTTTACATCTCCCCCTGTTCTTACAAATTCAACTGTGTGACGAGAATATTTAATGCATTGTTGGAGGATTTTGTTCCCAAGTCGAACGGATTTTCTATGACTCTTATCTCTTCAC
>NC_137813.1:38502290-38594790 GCF_963921795.1 Nannobrachium achirus
ATGTGATGTGCTGCTCACCTCGTAATATGATACAGGATATCGTTTTATGTTTAATATGGCCGCTGTCAACCGCAAACAGAACAGTGCAGCAATTATCACTCATATAATATCATATGTATATTGGATCATATGCTATAATTGCACTGCATCACATTGCATCAGGATGGGTCTGCGTTGAATCATATTAATCTGTTGACTGCTTAAAATCTATCTGGATGCAAGAGATTGTTGGTCACATATCAAACTGCATATTGAATGGGCCGTTGAGATGCACATCCTACGCTCCCCAGGCCAACAGTGGCTTGCCAACGACACAGCGTGCAGTACACATGGGGGGAGTTGGAAAATAGAGAGATGGTACATGTTTTATGACTCTCAGAAAAAATCTTCTGTTGTATATTATTTATTATTTTCTCTTGTGTGCATATACATAACAATCTCAGGGAATTTGTTACCATCAGGCCCATGCTGGGTGACCTCATGCTAACTTAACTTAAGCCATTATTCGGTATCAGTTGCTCTCATCTAAATGATGTTCAGATAAACACCCAGACTAGCCTATGTTTTTTTGCTCCCACTGTGGTTCCTTGACTCTGTCTGAGAGAAGGCTGTTAGTCTGGTCTCCTGTGGCCATAATTGAACAAGTGGAAAAACATTCCCCAAGGGAAGAGAGACCAAACCAACCAAACTGAAATAGAAATAATATGCTCTTCCAAGCACAGGTCTCCGCCAGGTGAGGAATGTTCGTTTTTCACATAAGTCAGCCTCCTGGTGGCGCTATAAAAGTCAGAGGTGAAAAATGCAGGGCAAAGGTTTTTCCTTGGCCTCTATAGGAAGTGTGCATAAAATGTTTTACATGAATCGGTGAAGTTATAGTTCAAAAACACAAACTAGCCTGTTATAACGCCACCATGAGGCTGATTTGAAAATCTGGAAGGAATATGAAGAATCTGAAAGACCTGTTTCGTTTAATGACTATACAGATATTGTGTACCAAGTTGCTTGATTTTTGGACAAAATCTGTAGGAGTACTGTCTGTCAGCACAAATCAGCCTCCTGGTGGCGCTATAACAGGCCCATGTTGGGCCAGAAGTTCTGCTCTTGCACCCAGGCAGTGTGCATTCACAGTTTTGCTGCCATTGTGCCAACAGTGCCAGAGATTAGCTGTTCACAGACTGACGGACACGCGGACACACAGACGGACGGACGGACGGACGGACGGACGGACGGACGGACGGACGGACATACAGACAGGGTGCAAAACAGTCTCAGCCATGCCTTTCGTCCTGAATCTGATTTCAGCATTTCACTTCAGCAGGACTTGTTGCAGGACACCATCTGTAGAAAGTCACAAAGTCACAAAATGAACACTTCTGCCTGCTGAGTGGCTGAGCCATCATGTACTCTACAGCCCCATCAGAGAAGAGCCGGTGGAAACATCACTTTGAAGTACCACTTATCCTGGCCTGACTCCATGGGTTCTCTCTCCTATTAGAGCTAAAATCAGACATCCTTTCTGTGTGCAATTACAGCCGCCTGCAAATGACTTGGGAGTGAACACGCAGCAGGAGGCCAAACAATATGTGGTTCCATTTGTTTTTACTGCTAGTTGGGTTTTCTGTGACTTGCATCAATTTCGAGGCTCCACTCGCAATGTAGAAGTGGTGCAGGCAAAAATGTATCCCGTCTTCTCAAAATAAGTTTAGAGAAGATGTCTGATAGATTGCAGCTGTTAAACAGCTACTGTAGTTGCCATATTGTGGCCTCCATTTGTCACTGCCAGTTATTTAACAATGACTCATCTGCGTTCATTATGGAATACAAGCCACACAGTATGTTCATTTATCCATTGAAGAAATGTAAGCAAATTAGCGGGTCCGCTTGGTTACATTTGGCACTCTCCGATAGGAGTAATACACATTGAGGATTTCACTGTGTATGAAGGGGAGCGTGTCGCTATTTCGACGTGTCATTTGTTCGACGGCCCGCAATTTCGACGCGCCGATAGTTCGACTTAGGGATCGCGAGATTTCGGCGCCGCTGTTTCGATGGCACCCTTTTTCGAAAAAAAGGACGCCAATGTTTCGACACGACAACTGTCCTACACGACAACAGTTCGACAAGACGGCACGGTATTTCGACAATGAAAAAACAAGTCTCTCAGCGACACGCTCCCCCCGACAGACTCATGGTGCCAATTAACGCTCCTCCTAACCCAGCCTTCCCCTCCCCCGACCCTTCTATCGTTTCTAGGCTATTTGTTGTTCTGCCTATCTACATAGGCCTACTGTGTTTTATCTGTCTGTCTGTCTGTCTGTCTGTCTGTCTGTCTGTCTGTCTGTCTGTCTGTCTGTCTGTCTGTCTGTCTGTCTCTCTCTCTTTCTTTCTTTCTTTCTTTCTCTCGTCTCTCTCTCACTCCCTTTCTCACCCTCACTCCCTCCCTCACTCACTCACACGCATAGACAGACCACAATTTTCTGTGGAGACCGGGTTGCACACACACACACACACACACACACACACACACACACACACACACACACACACCACAGGGCGAACGGCGGACTGGTTACTGTCTTTCTCACAATGGCCCAAATGTAAACTTTTGTTCTGCTGTCATAAGCCCGTGTTTGCCAATAAAGCTCCTTTGAAGCCTATATGTTGCGAAGTGACCTGTATTCGTGACATGCATGAACTGTAGGCAGGGGTGTTGTGGCAACTTGTGGGGGGAGTGGGTCTCCAGAAGCCCTGTGCATGGATTTATTAGCTGGAGCGGTCGCATGCATGCGCTCGCGCACGTGAGTGATCGCCGATTAGGCCTATAATAACCTCTTTAATATGCTCCAGACTGACCCGACAGAACTTATCACACCTACTAGATCAGTAGTGTTTTTGCGAGGTGCTAAAACAGCAAAGGGTGTTCGCGCATCTTCTGTCTGTCTGTCTGTCTGTCTAGGTCTGTCTGTCTCTCTCTCCCCTCCTCGCTTTCTCTCTCTCCTCCATGCTCTCCTCTCCCTCTCTCTGTGTGCATCTTAATATTATAACTCTATGGTGTGCATGCTTAAAAGAACAGATCTGCAAGTTGACATCCTGTAGGCTACTATCCGACGGTGTTGATATTATTTTTTGCCTTGTACTGCCTTGTTTAAAAAAAAGAACTCCATGCTCTGCAGCTTTCTATTGGACACAGACATGTTCATATGCATAGGCCTACAGCTAGGGAGGAGAGTATATTTTACGTTTATATGCACCCATATTACGACTCATGTCTTTATAATATGTTGCTTTTAACAATAAGTGATTGGCGGAGCCTGTTGCGCACTGACTGTAGTCATTCATTAGCCTATACTCTTAAACAGGGCCGTGCAGTCCATACAGGCAAACCCCACACAGGCTGGGGGCCTCATGAGATTTTGATTTTTTTTTAACCAATATGGGCATGGGCCCCAGTTGAGCTGTTGAACAGAGAACAGTTGAAGTGAGGGTTAACATGAAACAATTGCTTTGGACATATTAGCTCATTAGAATATGAAAAGAGATTGGCTCTCAAAGGTGCAGGCCAGATAACAATGGCCCTAATTTACCCAAGCAGTTCCTTCATGTGTGTTCTGTGATGTCACATACATCTTTAAGAGGCCCCAACAAACCCTGTGAAAATGTTATCTCATCCTGGGGGGCCCACTTCAAACTGTCCAGGGCCCCTAAAAATATCAATTTGGGGGCCCTCAAAACTTTTTTAAATGTAAATATTTACACAGACTTTAGAAGAAATGTATCCATTCCGGATGCAGGGAATGGGGGCCCCCCAGGATGAGATTAATTAAAGTAGCTATGGACTTAAAATATATATGAGGGTTACCAAATTGAGGTACATATATATATATATATATATATATATATATATATATATATATATATTCAATCTCATTTGGGGCCCCCCTGACAGTTTGAAGTGGGCCCATGATGATATCAACATAATGAACGGTAAGCGACTTAACATAAATGTTATGTTTAACTTAATACTTTAAACAGGTTTACTGGGGCTTCTTAAAGATGGCATGCTAGTTTGTTTTACTGGCAATAATTGAAGTAGCTATGAATTGAAATATAATTAACAGGCTGCCTGTGGACACACATCAATTTACATGTATTTAGTGTGAGACAAAGGTTGAGAACCACTGCAAAACATGCACTTAAAGTTATTCTTGTTCTTATTATCATTAAGGTAGTTATTTGTATAATAACTCTGATATTCCAATTATGTAATCTTGTAACTCTAAAAAAATGATGTGAGAGTGAAGCACAATTGCTTTGGATATATTAGCTCATTAGAATTTGAAAAGAGCTTGGCTCGCAAAGGTGAGACCAGATAACAATGGCCCTGATTACACAAGCAGTTCCTTCATGAATGTTCTGTGATGTCATGTACACTAATTTAAAGGATGCAGGGAATGGATCCATTTCTTCTAAAGTCTGTGTAAATATTTATATTTAAAAGGTTTTGAGGCCCCCTAAATTGATATACATATGTGTATCAATTCCCTTTAGTTTTGGGGGCCCTGGACAGTTACTTTAAAGTGGCGCCCCCCAGGATGAGATCATTTTTTTACAGGGTTTACTGGGGCTTCTTAAAGATGGCACGCAGTGTTTGTTTTACTGGCAATGATTAACATGGACTTAAAATATATATGCAATTTTGATGGTTACCAAATTGGGCCAGGGGCCTCAAACCGGGGTTTGCCTTGCCTGGGTCCCCCTAGGCCCTAAGCACGGCCCTGCTTTTCCCGTCCGTAAAGATTACTTTACCCCACGTCCTCAGGTAATGTTAATCCAGAGAGAGAGAGAGACAGAGAGAGAGAGAGAGACAGAGAGAGAGAGAGAGAGAGAGAGAGAGAGAGAGAGAGAGAGAGAGAGAGAAGAGAGAGGGAGAGGGAGAGAGACGAGAAAGAGAACAAAAAAGTCGGGGAGGTAAGGCTGGGTTAGTTGGCATTGTGAGTCTGTCTGTGCGTGTGTGAGAGAGACTTGTTTTTTTCATTGTCGAAATACCGTGCTGCCTTGTCGAAATACCGTGCCGTCTTGTCGAAACACGGGTGTCCTTTTTTTCGAAAAAGGGTGCCGTCGAAACAGCGGCGCCGGAATCTCGCGATCCCATAGTCGAACTATCGCCGCTTCGAAGTTGCGGGCCGTCGAACAATTGACACGTCGAAAAAGCGAGATTTCCCCGTATGAAGCGGGAATAGACTGGAAAGGGAATACAAAGGATGGTTCTTATAACATTCAATGTGTAGTACTCTTAAAACTGATTAGTTTAAAGAGTGCTAATGGTACCATTGAGAAAAGCTTGACTTTGTGTCTTTGGATGGCGCCCTCTTTTGTTCTTTCCTTCTACCATGGTGTGATAACAGCTAGTTGAGAGTGCAAATTTAAAGGAAAGTGCACGTTGGGAAAGACGTGTGTCGTGTGTGTGTGTGCGCGCTTGCGTGCGTGCGTGTGTGTGTGTGAGGGACACAGTTTCAGATTAACGACTATTAGGAGCTGAACACCCAGGCAGTAAGATAGAGGCAAGAAGGGAAATAGGGGTAGGCAGTTTGAATTTCAGTTTTTGACTGTGATCCCTATATCTACATGTTGGAATGTCTGCGTTTCGCGAGACTACAGTAGCTGCTCGTGGCTCAAGTCCGCTTTTGACAACGTTGATCATCGTTTTAACAGTTATTTTAGCAGATCCTTTTATGTCTTTAGAACGGCACTTCCTGGAGTGTGGAAGTGTCCGGGACTTCACCAGATGACTGGAAGGCAGGCACATGCACACATACACATCAAAGGGGGATTGAGATCCCTCTGTAAAAAGTACCCTCTCCAGACCATGAATGCAGTTTTTCCTATGGTGAAAGAAATGCACATACCTGAAGGCAGCATTCAAGAGAATTGCATTGTCCAAACTCTCCTGAACTTGAATGCAGCATCTTACATGTATGTTGAAATCAAGAAATGTGTAGAAATCAAGCTGTTTATAAAAAGGACCTTTTGCGACTGCGTTGCAGAAAGGCCCTTTTTATAAACGTCAGCCCCTGCCTCTCTAACATTCTCTGCACGTCCCTGCTGGAAGGGTACCAATGTTTGGTCACATTATTTGTCCCAGGAAGTCACTCACAAATCACGACAGGCCGTTTGGGGAGTGAGAGTGTGTTGGTATTTGACCCAAAACAAGTTTCGTGTGTGTGTGTGTGTGTGTGTGTGTGTGTGTGTGTGTGTGTGTGTGTGTGTGTGTGTGTGTGTGTGTGTGTGTGTGTGTGTGTGTGTGTGTGTGTGTGTGTGTGTGCGTGTGTGTGTGTGTGTGTATAAAATGTGTATATCTCGCTTGCAAGTCTCAGTGGCCCACACATCCATTTGTAAACTCAAACCAAACTGCACACAAATCACAGCCACACGCGCACGCAGGCATGCACGTACGCACGCACGCACGCACACACACACACACACACACACACACACACACACACACACACACACACACACACACACACACACCTATACACACACACACACACACACACACACACGAAAACACCCACCCACAATGCTGTGCATAAGTACACATACTTATTATTCTTATAGTGTTTCCGGCCCACACACCTTCAGGCAGCTCTGAAATGTAGCTCATATTGTAAGCTGGCAACTTGTCATGCATGGGAAGGCCGCAACCTGCACACTGTCTATAGTGGAGAGGCTCATTAATCATTTCTCGGTTTTAACAAAAATCATTATTCATAAATCCCTGCCTTTGCTTCGCCCCGTGCATGAAGCTGTAAATGTCAAAATCAGCCAGTTGTTGTCAGATTACGTATTTATTTCTTTATCATCCCCTCCCTCCAAGGGAAGGTATTTTATTTATTTATATTATTTGCCATGAGCAGTCATTTCTCTTGGTTTGCTTGAGCTTTGCGGTGGGATAATGAATGTTTCTGCAAGGAACCCCACTGGCACACCTGCTGATGATGATAAAGGCATGACACTGGGTAAATACCATGCTGCTGACAGATACTCCACTTGCAAACCAACAATCCACACACCCCAATGTCTCTGGGCTATCAAGAAAGGTAAGCCCAGCTCCTCGGTATTTGCTCAGAAACGAATGTTTTAAACTTCCATGCCTGCCTGAGAGAACTCTGCCTATTGACTCGCCTAGAGTTCTTGTAAAACATTCTTTTTAAAGTTTGTTGGAATGTCATGACTTTTCTTTCTTCATCCTTGTTTAAACATGTCTGACTATTTTCAATTGCTTGGTTCAACAAGTTACAGTAGCTTCCAATTGTTTATTGTATTATTTTTTCCTTCGCTGCATACAGAAATCAAAATTCAATATATGTGCTACAGCCGCTGGGAACGGCTGCTAACAAACCTACGCTAAACCCAGCTTCAACTCCAGCTGCGTAGCTAGAGGCAAAGCAGCCAATGCAGTCGCATTAGGGCCCGGGGGTGAGGAGGCCCACATCGGCTCCAGGGAAGGACAAAAAAATCCATTCAAGGAAAGAGTTGAGAATTGTATTAGTACTCACGAAGCCCGGTGGCTGCTGCTTCTGTTTGCAGTAGTAGGCTACAATTTCAAAATAAAAGTGCTGAATGATCACATATACAAATATCCATTCAAAATACTCTTGTTTTGAATTGGAATTTCATATTGAGGGACCTCTAAAGCGCACTTTTGTCCATGTGAGGGTGCTGGAAATTCAAAAGGTTGCATTGTACTGATATATCATAGAAATGCTATTTCACTCTGCAGCTTCCTCATGTCCTGGCGACTGCAACCCATGACTTACACAGCCATGGCTAGGCATCCCTGCCTGGCGGGGAATATGCACCCCACGGAACGTCCCTTTCCAGTTCTAATGAGAAATTCACTCTACCAGAAAGATTCCAATTAGCCTCAAATTGGTTCTGATTTGGTTTACTGGTATTTGAAAGGTAATGTTTCTTTTAAATGATATTGGCTCAGATTCTTTTTTTCTTTCCTTATTTTCTGTAATTAAGAACTCATTTGGAACCAAAGCTGGACTAACCATCTAGTGTACAGTGTTGGACCCAGCTATCAGTAGATAGTTAAGTGGAAGGAAGCATGACTCTGAAGAACAGATGGACATGCACAGGAACAGATGGATATGCTGTCCGTGTGTGAGCATTCATATTTGATTGGGCAGATCATAGCTGCATGGTGCTACAGTATTGGATAAGCTAGTCTCTCAGATGCAAGCACAAGAAGAAAATAACCCTGGCATACCTTAGTGTGTGTGACTCTGTTCATTGAAAAGACGAACATACCAAACAATTATTATACCAAAAGAAACCAAACTATTATACCAATTTAAACTACAATTTTAACTACAACTACAATCATTTTGGAGGCGCAAGGCACCGGTGGTTCTGTTCGGTGGTTCCGGCTGCATGATGTTGCATGATGCTGCATGAAAGTTATTTCCACTCCGATCGGATCAGAAACCCGAAAATGGTATTGATCCCAGGCTACATTACTTGCAGATGATCTGGAGTCATTTGGAGACTCTTCCCTGTTTATGTCTCTGGTACTGTTCTGTTTCGCTACTTCTCCCGCTGGCATTTCATTTCTAGCTCGCCGTTTGTATCGCAGAGTTGGAAAGGCCAAACGCCAGTGATTGAAAGCTTGGCATTTGTCTGTTCCTTCTGTGAAGGTTGAAGAACCCGAAGGAATACCTGGCCTGTTGTTGACATTTGCTGTTTGCCTAATAGGATCTTTTAAAATTAATTACAAAAATATCATATTTAGAACAAGGAAATCTTTTTAAATCCCCTTTTTCTGTCAGACAGCTGATAATGTAACGGGAAAGGAAAGTTGATTGATTGAAGGGAATATTCAAGATCTAGCTGCATGATAATTAACTATTTATAACGCTTTTATTAAGGCAAGATCAGAAAGTACTTTACATAAAACTCAAGATAAAACAACATGAAGTGAAATCAGGAACAGAATAAAAACACAACATGTATAAATATAAATATTAGTATAGTATATAAAGAACAAGTGCATGTGACAACAAAACCGCTGTCATTCTCTGCTCATTTGTAGCATAATGTTCTACGAGGTTCAAAATTGACTTGACTGTTACTTGCTGGCTGGCTGTTTGTGGTAGATCTCAAAAGGATGGGGTATTTTCTGCATTTCACTGTCACTTATGCCAATATACTTCCAGTCAAAAGATGCTTTTAAAACCATTTGAGTGTCTGCATGCCAGGGGAAAAAAATACTACTGTACGCCCTCACATTGTTGGCTGGCTGAATGGTAATCTGTTTATTGGATGTTTTTAGGGCATTTAATGCTCTCCCTCCCAGCCCTGTCTACCCTTGCTCTCTTATATATTCTTTCTCCCCTTTCTCTCTCAGTGGCGTCAGTTCAGAAAAAGCTAAGGTATGGCAACATGACTGGTGTCTTGCACGCGCGCCTTCGCGCGTGCAAGACACCAGTCATACCTTAGCCATACCTTAGCAACAGGCATGATACATTTATTTTAAGAAGTACATTCTATTTTTCCCCTGTTTCTACGGTTTCTTGGGCTGGATATGGCAGCCTGGAACGGTTGTTCAAGTGCAGCTAAACTTGGCATGTTAGTAAACGTGCCACAATTAACAATAATGCATTGCACCTGTGCAGCTGACCTGCGGAACCTGGGAATATACTGTGTTGTCAAGATGGGGAGAATACAATTATAATACCTTGTTAAAGTGACCATTTTGTAAAATGTTGTAGTTATTTTACTGTAATTTAACAACATAATAACCAGAACAGATAGACAAAGAGAGATTTGTGGATTTATATTTAAAAGTATAAATTTCCCCCCCTGGACCCAGGGGATGGGGCTGTTAAGTCTGACATAATTTTGTAGGCAGAGGAGAACTTTTGGGGCCAAAAGGCCCCAGCGCCCGTGAATCTTTTTACTATTTTTACTATTTACTAATTTTTCTTCTCTTTGTTGTTGAAAGGAAAGTGGTAGAATTATACTTTAGTAGTTATTTTTGTCTCGGATCTGTTGAAATAGCGAGGGGGGACAGATATTGATAATAAATCTGCTTGGAGGTCTGACTACAAAATGATGTCACGGCTTAAAAGCCCCATGGCAGCTGCATACCCCTGCCATACCCAATTGACGCCCCTGCTCTGTCTCACACACATACGCACGCACGCTCCAAAACCGCTTGCAGGGATTTGATCAGATTTCACATTCATCGTGTCCCTCCAACCCATTCCCTCTGTCCCTGTGTATGAATATGACATGTAGAGAGGGAAATGCCCCCTTTATGTGTTCAGCGACAGCATACATTTCGCTCCCAGTGATTCTTCGCTTTTCACTTTTCATCTATTCCCCATCATTTTATCCAATTCCACACTGACAGATGAGAGAACACAGACATTACCCAATATTTTCCGGCTCTCTCCTCAAAATCACCAGCAGCCACAGCAGCCTCTAGTCTATCTGATCTCCTGTTGTGATGGATCACATCAACTATACGGAGGAAACAGACGCAATGTTTTGAGGTATCGAAAATGCAGAATCAGCTATTTCCATTTCTGCAGATGGCTTCCCAATTACTCTTTGGGCCGTCCGCGTCGGCCGTCATTCCACAGCGGCCGTGATATTCTCTGCGTGACAGGTCTGTGATGCATTGCCTTTCCTTTCACCGTTGTATTCTAATTCAGCTCTGCCCCGCTTCGCAAAGTGTGCTTTTGCCTCCATTATGGCTTGTGTCATCTGGAGTAAGCTGATTAGAAGCTAATCTTAAACTACAATACTAATATATCGTCGTTGTCGGGTGAAAACCTTGTATGTCCAAAACCGTTCGTTTTGCATTTATCATTTTAAAAATGACTTAAACTAGTGAAAACAGACGATCTACAAGCACACAACGCCTCGCGCTGCGAGGCGTTGTGTGCTTGTAGAGCTGTTTTCACTACTTTTGTGTGACGGCCTTGTACGCTGAAGCAGGGCTTTGCTTCGCGAAAGAATTTACAAATTTGAAACTTGGAGACACGAGGTTTCCACTCGACAACGACGATATATTTTTTTCCTCTTTGATTTAGATTTTTTATTACTAGTCGTGCTAGAGTTTCTAGTCTGATAGTTTATTTAATTTCCCTGGGAGTGAAAATACAGTAGCCTATCTATTCCCAATTATCTCTTTATCCAATTCCGCACAAATAGATATGAGAGAATGCAAACGTTGCCCAATAATTTCCTGCTCTATCCTCAAAATCACTGTCTGGCAGCCGCAACATCCATCAGACCTGTATGAATCCGTAAGAGTCCATATGTACACTCCAGACACGCTAAGAGCGCTAGGCCTGCTAACCTCAACAACACTGAACACATTGAATCGTTGAGTGTCCTTCTCCTCTGATCTGCAACATGAATATCAAGCAGCTCTTGCTCTCTCTCGTAGAGAGCCATTAAAGCAGGAAATGACTTGTCCAAATGAATATCACACATGAGGTAGCGAAACAATGAAGCTTATCCAACACACGCGAGACGGTAGTTAGCTGTTCAAGTCTTACAGTATCTTTAGAAAAAAATAGAATACAATTATGCCAGCATAACATTTGCAATGCAATGTGAATACAAACTAAACAAAAATAAGATACATATACATACTATACAACAGACACACAACATAAATCTGACACGACAAAAGACCAAAGAAATAAAATAACAAGCAAATCCATCCACCCACCCCCCAGGGCCAATCACAAAAAGTAGGGCCATACACTATGCATCCCGGTACCTGTGCAAAGTTCCTACCTCTCTGTAAGGACAGCCTAAATCATGTCCTTAAAGGACATCTCCGCTTAAGCTTATCTACAATGCTAGACTATGATAACGTTTTTCTTGCTCGCTCCCATGTAATCTTGCCGTTGATAGTTCTAGATTGTATTCTAGCTTGTTGTGTGCGTGTTTTTTAGTTGGATGTAATACATTCAGTTACTGTACTAGAATAAAGGCTCATGTGTCCATAAGGACCAATCCTGCATACTAAGTATTCATAAATTGACAAGCCTGTCTCAGTCACAAACTTTTAATTGGGTTGATGAACTTGATAAAATTCATAGCCATGTTGCGACAGATGAATAATGTCATTACTTTACTGTACAGCTAAAGAATGGGACTGCAGCATCAAGCTGTGTGTGATAAGCCAGCCTTGCCAAGATTTATCACAGGACGCCATATGATATACAGTACTGATATCAGAAATATCTTTGTGAGACCAAATGGATTTTCTTTTGTGTTGTGTAGTGTGGATGAAAATCTCCATTTGATGCTCTGAGCAATATAATAGTGAACATGAAAGAGAAATTTCATCAACATCACGTCATGTCATCATGTCAAACGCACCCTTCGTGCGATCACATGGTAGATGATGATCATACTTTTAATTATAGACTGTTTCAATACATTCGTTGTTGCTACGAGATTAAAACCCATGTCAACATCCTGCCAATTGTTCACCTCAAGTTAATGTAAAACAACAACATTAATTATAACTGTCATAATAAAACATAGGAAAAGAATATAGGCTGGTTAGGATATTAACAGTTTCTCTGATTATGTTATTTTCTCTGGGCCAGGGCAACGCTTACAAACAGGAAGCCCACAAAGTTTGGCATGTTCGAGGTTACACCCTAAAATTCCAAATATAATATTTTTAGTTTTTGTGGTAATTATAGTTGCACATGGCAGCTGTTAAATAACTTGATTAGTCTCACAGCAGGGAATCGTCCCACTCCTCCTGGTACCATGGAAACCTTTTTTTTCTCTCTGCTTTGGGAGCTGTTTGGCTCCGACACAAAGGCTTTGAGTAAAAGGCCCATTGGGCAAATTGACTTCATATTCCTCCTTCCCAGTGGCAGAGGATTCACTGTGGGCCCCCCATGAATGTTCTTCATAGGGGGAGGGGGTTTAAGCCATTTAGACTGGGAACCCATTATTTTGTGCTTTAACTATTGAAAAGTGCCACGCTGTGAGCTTGTATATCTGCTATTTTTCAATAGCTAAAGTATAAAACAATTAAGGCCCCTCCACCTTAGGCCCTAGTAACCCAGTCCCACTTTTACCCCCCTTGTGAAGTCTTTAAATATTTCAAATCCTTCTAAGGTTTTTTGAAAAACCTACAGTATGTTTCTATGTCAGTGGTGCTCAAACCTTTTCATATGAAGGACCCCCAAAAGTATATTTGGCCACGGACCCCCATCTCAAAATATTTTGTTCCAGGGACCCCCCAGAACATTTTAGTTAAAGTTATACCGTGTAACTTTTTTTATAAAACAAATCTTAAAATTATCCTAACTGTTAAATCGCTAAAGTTTTAGAACACCCACTCCGTTATTTTCAGCTTCTAAAGCCTTCTCTTTATATGTTTTCTACTTAGCCGTGACAGGGGAGGGATTTCCCGGCAAAATTACGTCATCTGCATCATCTGTATACGTTGTGTATACGTTGGCCAATCACATCGCCGATCATACACACATGATACACTACCGGCCAATTACAGGCGTATCTGCTGTATCTTCAGGAAGTAGCTTCCCTCAGCTACAGTGTTTACCATGGTGAAGGATTCTTAACCTCTTAATCCCCAAATCCTGGCCAGAAAATTACATTCTACCCATGGTTCTACCCCATCCACGGATTCGTATCGTCGCGGTGGTTTGCGGCGCCGCTCCGGTGGTCCGCGGCGGTGGTCCGCGACGACTCCGGGCGAAAAACGGCCGAAAAAAGCAATACCGCTACTGACCACTAGTTTAACAACTTACACACTATAGCTTTAAAATACATATATTCAAAGATTTGCACACATTTTCACGGCTTTTCAAAAATACTGTAGAAGATCTGTGCCGCGCCGCGAGCCCACTTTTTTTTTTTTATCCCTCGATTTTGTAACCCATTTTCTTTCACCCAGTGCCAATTGTCTATGTAATCCTGGGCCCTGCACTCCCTCTGCTGTGCCTGGGGAGACAACGGGGAGACAACGGACTGACGAGCCCACTTTGGGCCTAGTAACCCAGTCCCACTTTTACCCCCCTTGTGACGCCCCTGCTCACATTTTGTCAAAAGTATAAGTACCAATATCACAATATAATGCTCTGTTACAAATAAAAGTCCAGTATTCAACATTTACTTGGGCTAAGTGCAAAAGTACTCATTTTGCGCATCGCTCTGCAACGCATTGTGAGCTTGTAGCTCGGCTATATTTAAATAGCCTAAGTATGCATAGGGCTGAAGAGGTTAATGCATGTTTTGTAATAATAATCAAAATGTTACTTTGATTTTTAACAGTCCTTGATGTACATGTACTTAGTTACTTTAAACCACTGCCGAAGATATTTATTCGTCTTTCTTCTTTTTTTTTTTATGTGGCATGCAGATCTGTCTGCACTTTCAGAGTCAGATCCAAATGAACACAGTGAGGACTTAAATTAGCTGCTTATCTCTGTGATCAGCGGTTGTTTCATTTTTATTATCTTTGTTATTTCATGGACCAATGGCATATGTGAAGTGCTGTTATACTGTGGCATACATGCTGACACAGTATATTGCCGTGCATTATTTCATTCAGCATTCCTCCCCTTCTCTCTCGCTGCAACCCATGCCAAAATCACTAATTCATAAGGAGGAGTCACTTTAGCATATAATAAACTAATGGGTTTTGGGTTCTGGCCAGGAGTGCTGGTAGGCTGGTGTTTTTACGAACCTGGCTGAACGTTTTCACCTGCGCAGGTTTTAATGTGCATGACGGACAGCGTTGTTATTGCAATTCCCGCCTTGTTTGCAATGTAAAATATTAATGTGTTATTGGGAGGAGACCCTAGCACCACAGAATGAAGCGGAGCTACAGTATATGTGGTGCGTGTCAAGCACCAAGCGTGTCAAACATTCTCAATAAATAACAATGTGTATCTGAGGCAGTCGTGCATCCTTTATTTAGGAGGAGTGCCGCTTTTTCCTCTTCGTGGTATTTGAACCTAGTTATATTTATAGCTGAACACCCACTGCCTAAACAAGAAGGCATCCGGAGGAAGCACACCTTATCTAACTGTGGTGCCTGTTGCAAAACCTGTGCATGCTGTAGCCCTGCTCCAGAACAATTAGAACAGATCACAGAGTATTGCACATTTCAATAAAAAGGCAATTCAAAGAGCTTTGCACACCATTAAGAGCATTAAGACAAAAGTGCAACAATAAGGATAATAAGAAAATAAAATTATCTCAGTCTCATAAACAACAGTTTACAGTTTTGGCTCTAAACCATTAAGTGCTTTATAGACCAGCAGCAGTATTTTGAAATCAAGCTGCTGTAAATAAATCGGAGAACTGGACTGATATGATCCAATTAAGAATGTGAGCAGCATTCTGAACGATTTTCAGATAGATTCTTTTAACCACTTGAACCCTAGCGTTTTATTTGTTCTTGATTGTGTTCTTGACTGTGTTCTTGTTGATCTTGATGGAGATGGCTGACATCATAGACCACCTGAGACTGACACAGTATGTCCATATGGGCTTTCTAAGATATGGGCTTATTGATGACATCAGGGATCGTCCATATACTGTATCAAATCAAATCAACCTTTATTTATAAAGCACATTTACACAATCAAAATTGACCAAAGTGCAAATAAAAACAATGGGCATAAGGGACAAGGACTGACACAGAGATATCCATATGACCATTAAAAGAGTAGTTCACCCCCAAAATGACTTTTTTTTCTATTGATTAGTCATGCCATGGAGAGTAGAGTTCAATAATATTTTTTGGTTTTTGTCACATTCCTAAGACAAAAATTTGATTTGAGTAAATTTACCCCCATTGATTCCGGATGGTGACCCGTTTCGAAACGGGTCACCATCCGGAACGAATGGGGGTAAATGTATTGTTATCACATTTTTGTCTTAGGAATGCGACAAAAAACTAAAAAATATTATTGAACTCTAGTCTCCATGGCATGACTAATCAATAGAAAAAAAGTCATTTTGGGGGTGAACTACTCCTTTAATGTATTAGTGAATGAATTTTCCCCGTTCACTTGAATGGGTAAATTCAAATGGTAAGACAAAATTAATTTGCAAATTTTTATTTTATGTTTTACATAAAGCTACAGAGACAGACCCATCATGGCACAATGACGCTATGGATTCACAATATCACAGTACGCTATTTGAGATGACTCTTCCTCACAGAGGCTGAATTGAGTGTGACAGACTCTGCGGGAGAAGTTATGCGAGTTAAGTTGTGCTTTCCTTAATCTGTGTGGACATGATAGATATGTTACGGTTAGCGCAAGGACACACCCATAAGACATACCACCAGCTGCAAACAATAGCATAAAGTTTAATGGGTAAAAAGGCCGCATGCTGCCTTGTGTGTTAAACACAAAACTAGTTCATACTGTACCGCGGTGCGAACGATAGGGCCCAAAATAGGGTCATTGATAAAATAAAGTAAAACAGAAGGGGGGATTGAATTCCCTGGTCTGCTGGCCAAGTGAACTCACGTGTGAAATTTCTATTAAAATGAACGCTGATTGTCTGAAAGTGTAGTTGATGGGATGGGATGGGATTAGCTGCAGATAGTCCTTCCCGCAGCTGACCCCAGTTCAAGGCTTATGACTGCATATGGTATAGGCCTATCACTCTTATCGGTACACCACCCATAGAGTTATAAGAAGAATAGAGAGGGCACCAGATATCTTCCGATTGTAAAATGTAGTGAGGCCTAAGTGACGCGGGGGGTCTTGGCACCACCCCACGCCACTATTTTTGTTTCCACCAGCCGAAGGCATGGGGGAGAGTATGTTTTCGCCCCTGTCCGTCCACCCGTGCGTGTGTGTGTGTCCGTGTGTCCGTCTGTCCGTCCTTCTGTTACCAGCTAATCTCCGGTGCCGTTGGCTTGTTCTCTGCCAAACTGTGCACACACACTCCCTGGATGCCAATTCAGAACCTGCCACACATTTTTAGAGTGCCACCATGAGGCAGATTTCTGTCAAAGTCATTTTTTGACAGTACTCCTACAGATTTCGTCCAAAAATCACGCACATCAGATCAGTACTCCACAGTCATGTGATCAACACGGATCTGTCCGATTTTCCATATTCCATCCTGATTGGGTAAGATTGGCTTCCAAAGTTTGTAGGATTGGTCCGTTTTGATCAAATCATGAACGCAGCGTGCAATTTTGTGATATTGTGCACTGCACACACATTCCCACTAGGTCGAGGAACAAATGCTACCCTTTTCACATTGGCCTGTTATAGCGCCACCAGCAGGTAGACTATAGCAAAACACATTTTTGGAACACAATGCCTCAAATCATGCATGCAGCGTCCGATTGCCATGAAAGGTCTAAGAATGGCGAAGAACACATGCCACAATTTTTACATTGGCCTATTATAGCACTGCTCGGAAGAGCACTGCATCTAGTTATATTTTGTTTTATAGATTTATTTCCTTTAGTTTGTTTTTGTCAATCCCCACAATTGGTTTAATGGAAAGGTTTTAGACTACATTGTACATGTTCTGATTCCTGCCCAGATAGCTTTTTTTTTTTTTTTTTTTTTTGCCAATATATTTTTGGCAATCTAACTATTCAGATCATTGCCCTCCCCTTAGACGCAGCACAAGGTGGAGGGTAGTTTCTTGCTGGATATTGTAGTCAGACAGGTTGCGTCCATCTTCCAGTTGCCAGCAAGACGCTACTGAACAGCTGTTAGAGGTATCTCAATCTTCCTTCACAGACTTGTCTATTGTTTTTTAAATCGTTTGCCTGACTTAATTACCTCAATCGAACATTCAAACTCACAGTGATTAGTGTGGTGTCACAGTTCTGACATTATTATGGTGATTGGCTAAGATGCATTGTCAGTGTCTCCAATAATTAATGAGCACCATCCTACTTGGGAAGGTATATGCACCACCTGGTTATGAATGCCCATTGCAGATGTTCTCAGAGTACCCGTTGTACCCGTCTGTCTGTATGTCTGTGTCCCTTTAGGAAGTCCAGGTCAGTATGACGTCAGTATTATCAGTAATAGTCTATGACGTTATATTGATGACATCAGGGTACTCCAAATATGGGGATCTGCAGATTCATGTACTGTACGTTTTTTGGAGATCCTCTGATCCGATCGACTCCTCGCTCTGCACCACAATCTCTCGGGTCCTCAGCAATTTTGAAGTCGATGACTTCATGACGACTACGTCACAAAAGTATTACAGGAAAGGCTTAAATGGATTTTAAATCCCATTGCAATTATCTCATGATGAAAGGTATTTGCATTCATACTTACATGAGTTGTAGTTACTGAAATGTAAATTAATATTAATGTTAAACAAGTATGGATCTATAAATCCATAATTAAAATAAGACAAAGAGACCAAAGGACTGAATCTTAGATTGCTGTATTGAGGAGAGACAGACAAGGTAGACAGACAGTTCTAAATCTCTCCCCACCCTAACGGTAGGTCGAGCATTCTCTCTCTCCTCCAAGATGGAGGAAAACATGTATATAAAGACATACAGTTTATGACAGTAAGAAGCGTGGAACTCATTCATTTGTTCCCATATCATAACAAGGAAGTAGTAGGAAGAAAGTGCCACGTAGTGTTTTCCACCACTAGTGACTTATATCAGACAGAGGAAGACAGTGAGTCTGGTGACATACAGTATAAACCAAAACATGATTCTATTCAGGGCATTAAAAGTTATTATGACCTTTAATCAGTTTGCCTGAACCTACAGTATGCGACCAAAATGTGGTCTCTTATATACTGTACGTTCAGTTCATATTATGCCTTTATATGGTCATATGAGACTCATACACCAATAACATAATTATGTATCATAATTTATCCTAACAGTTACAGTATAGTGCTTCTTGTTGACAGCCTTTTACTGACTTGTTTACTAACTCCATTCAGCTAAAGGTACTGTACTAACTGCCATGCCAAGTAGGCCAGATGATTATGAATCTTTTCTTACAAACACAGGTGGCCTTTCATCTAGTGGTTTGTTATTAAAGTTCAGCTTTGTTTATGACACTAGACCAGGGGTCTTCAACGTTTTCAGGCCAAGGACCCCTTAGTTGAGAGAGAGATGAAGCAAGGATCCCTACAACCTGTTAATAGATTCCATATAGTTTCATCTTTTGACAGCACAATTTCCGCACAATCATCAGTTTATTTTGGATTCTTGAACCGTCAATACTTAATAAACTTGACCTGTCACTCTGTACTTAGTCTGCTCTCCCCTCTACATCAAAACTCTTTGCCGAAAATAGCCAATCTACAAGCTAAAGTTTTCTCAATATGGACGCTATAGTGTGTGCCAGCGGTGACGCAATTGTAGTCCTTAGCGGCCATTTCTTGGGTCAAAACACAGGTGTTTCAATTGTTTGATTGCATAGAACTAATGCTATAGTCTAATCAGAACACCTGTGTAAGGCTGTGTTGACCCAAGAAATGGCCGCTCTTAGAACTACATTTGGCACACCCTATGGGGCTGTTAAGTATGACATCATTTTGTAGGCAGAGGAGAATTTCTGCCCCCAGTTTCCGTGAATCTTTTTACTATTTTTACTATTTACACATTTTTCTTCTCTTTGTTGTTGAAAGGAAAGTGTTAGAATTATACTTTAGTCGTTATTCTTTAGTCGTTGTTTTTTTAAATAGAGAGGGACAGAAAATGCTCTGGGGGCAGATTCTCCTCTGCCTACAAAATGATGTCACGGCTTAAAAGCCCCTATGGGTTCAAGTGGTTAATATAAAAAAGGAGGGAAAAAAGGTGTCTATCACACAAAGATTCGGAGGACCCTAGTAACTCTGAGGACCCCCTAGGGGTCCCGGACCCCCTGTTGCAGACCCCATGCACTAGACATTCCACAACGACAAGGGTACTTCTGGGTTGAGAAAGTGTGTGTAGAAGCCCATTTCTGACTAATGCCAGTTACTGCCTCATAAAGTGTTAATGGTGCTAATGGGCTGTTTGAAATACACTTCTTTGTCTCCTCCTAGTCTAGAAGATACTCGCATACAAGCCTCATTGAATGCAGAATGGGGACTTGCGTAACTGCTTGTATTGATCAAATGAGTGTTCCAGTAATCTCTACTTTATGCTAAGGATCAGATCTAGTGTTTAGATCCAAGTCAGGTGGTCTGAATAATTAGATTATTCTACTTAATATAACAAATTTAATTAGATCAAATCCAGATGAACTACGCTTCCCTAAGAAGCTGCACTGACACAACAGATAAAAGGAGCTTAGCAAAGCTGGTACGTCTTTACAGACACATCTGAGGGAGATCTGACATCTGAGTCAGATTAGCTAGTTTCCTCCGGCCAGTGGTGGTGGACAGTCACAAAAGAAATGTACATGAGTTCTGTACTCAAGTACTGTACATTAAATGTTTTGAGTATCTGCACTTTACTTGCTGTACTGACATTCACTCCACCACGTTTCAAAGACAAATATAAGCTCACAATGCGTTGCATCGCAACACGTTGATCAACTGTTTTCTCTATTAGATATCTTTTTAAATGTCTGGAAAATCTTTGAATTGTTTCTGGAAAATGTCTACATTTGATTACAGCAATGCAAATTTGATAATAAAAAGAAAATGTACTTTGTAATTTGTGCTTTTGAATAACTTTAAAGCAAATACCCCTGTACTTCTGACAGGGCATCTGTCTAGTGTACAGTATATATTTGACCAGTTATCTATACTTTGACTCAAGTACTGGGGTTGAGTACCTTGTCCACTGTTGAAAGTGAGTGGGTTAAGGAGGCTGCATCGATGCAACAGACAAAAGGAGCTTAGCAAAGCTGACACGTCTTTACGGACTCTTCTGAGGGAGATCTGACATCTCAGTCAGATGAGCCAGTTTCCTGCGGGTGATTAGGAGCTGCCACCCCTGGCCCATTACTCAACCTTGCATCAGCCCTGGCAAAGAGGGGCGGTGGTGACAGACGAGGCGGCGCCCCGTCGGGCCCTCGGCTGGGGACGACTTATTAAAAATAATGAGTGGGAGTATGTGATGTGATTGATGAGCGAGGGGTGGTGCTCTGCTAAATCTGGACACCTTCCAGACATTAACGTGTGCTGACAGCAGGGACGTGCACAGGTAGACACTAGGGGGTGCCAGAGCACCTGCCCTTTTGCCTTCCTGGATCAAAGTGCCCTTTTTTAGTCAGGTTCACTGTGTACTTTTGTTCAAAAGTTTTGGAGATTAGTAAAACTATACATTTTTGGAATCTTCAGAGCATGGGGAATCCAAAAATCCAAATGCAAAATGGCCGACATAAAATACATAATTTGTGCTATCTTGGCTTCTACACAACCTAGAAACGTAATTAAACATGCCAATCCTATGTGTTCTGGGTCAAGGAATCAAATGAGTAAATGATGGGTGTAAAATGTTCTAGACCCCCGCCCCTGGGGGTTATCTATTTTGGGACCTCCCAGAACAGTACACCAGCCAGTTAATGTCCGATTTTCATAATATTAGAGTTGTTTTGTAGGTTTTAAAACAACCTGAGTTCATTTACTACAATTTGAAAGCAGACAGAATAACCTGTTTTACTTTTGAATGGGGTCTTTACTCATCTGGGACCCCCCCCCCCCCCCCCCAGACAGACCCCATGTTTTTGTACAGTGTTTGTTTTGTTGTTTTGTGCAGTGTGCATGGACCATGGTGACATTGGCCAATCCTGGATTAAAAGGTTCTAATATATTTATGCCCCAAAATGCTCTGGAATCTTGCCACATGTGTAGGCTATCTGTAATCAAAACAGCATGTATCTATTCTGCATCTAGCTTGAGGCAAGACCCAAATTAACTAAAGTCTTTGCTTCTGGGGGTCCCTGGAACAAAATATTTTGAGATGGGGGGTCCGCAGCCAAATACACATTTAATTGATGCATGCATATCAATAGATATAGCCTAGATGTGTCACAGCAGGGCATGTATGCATATCAATAGACCATTGTCTGTACCTGTTAACTCCTGTAATGTATGTGTAAGCGCCGTCCACGTGACATCATTCAAATCACCAATGCAACACTTCCCATCCCTAACTACTGGCAGTCGACGGTTCCACGCGCTGCACAAGGTGCCCTTTTTTTTCACTTGAGCACCCCCCCCTCAAAATGTCTGTGCACGCCCCTGGCTGACAGTGATGGACCTGGTGGTGACGGAGAGAGGGGGACACGTTGTTTTATACTTCAAGGAGAGACTGAGAGAGGTTGCAGGGAATGAGAGCAGTTCGATCAGTAATGCAGTCGACAGGATGATTGACCCGAAGTTACTTTCCTTTTATTTTATGTCTTTCTTGTGACCAATCGTCACCTCAGAACCTTGAGGAATGCAAAAAGTGGCGGTGGTGTCCTGAAATGAAACATTCCTTCTCTGTATTCTATGTCATTGCTGTGGGCTGTAGACTGTTGAAGTTATTAAGCTCTTCAACCAAACAGTTCATTGTCAAGGAGGGTGGCATGTTGTGCACCAGCCATCTGTCCAACATCCAGACATCCCACCTCTCCCGGAAATTCCGAGAGTCTCCCGAGAATTTGCACCCGCTCCCGGACACCCGCGAGCAGTCCTATATCTCCCGCAAATGCCGACCATATGGTGGATTTGCGGGGAAACGGTTTCTATTTACTGCCCAAGGTGGTCTAATGACTTGAACGTCGAGGAGTAACATGCAAGCCTGTAATTTAGCTTTGTTGATCTAACAATTTAATAATGATTTTGAATGACATAGCCTATGTCTTCCCACGTTGGTCCCTGGCCATGCTGCAACATACCTGCATCAACATAAAGCCTGTATCTGCCTAGCCTCGCATAGCCAGGCTTACTCATCTGCGAAGAGAAAAGCCTGGTGACAATATGAGGCAGAGACCGTTCTAGGAGGTGGGACTGAATTTTCCCAGAAGTTGTCTTTTTTTCACAGTGCGGTGACCCTGCAAACGTATTCCCCACTCGAAAAAATCTGGTCTACGTCTCCTGCTCCGTCGGTTGTGCCCGCAATAAACAATATACAAACATAAACATTGATTCAGGCGATGTTACACCTAAGAGTGAGTTAAGAGCTTCAATCTATTTGAGTTTTTCCGCTGGGGAATGTAAACAGACCCGCACTGCTTGACGTAACTTCCGCTAGACGCAGCACTTATCCGCTAGAAATCTTGGAACCAACCGGAAGGCATATTGTGACAAAGTGAGCAAACAACAGTTTCTTGTCAATCTCCTTACATCTATTACATTGCTATTTATTTATCACCTTGAAAACCCCTGAAAGTCTGCGTTTATCATCATCGATAGGCCTGATCCGTTTGATGTCAATGATGTGACCACAGGACTGCTCAACAGTTCCTTTTGGAGATTATCCCGATCATCCACCTTAATATGGATTCCCACGTCCACTTCCACTTACTTACATCATCCACCTTAATATGGATTCCCACGTCCAATTACTTACCGTACGTACTTACCCATCTCCTTAAGAGTGTGGGCAGCATCTGAGGGTTGCAAAGGTCTTCACGCAGGGAACAGGCTTTCACTTGTTTCATTTGTTTTATTACCATCTTTTTTCCCCTGCCCGTCCACTTCTTAAAAGTATAGACCATTTATTTATTTGTTTACAGACATTGAGACTGAATGCAAAGGTGACTGTAATCATGTAATCAATTCCCAACAGATCTCCAAACCTATTGTTTTGGGGATTGCTGGTTTCAGTTCATTTAACCTGCTCCTCTTGAGTGTTGGCTACTTCGTTGCGCAATGGTATTGCGCGTCGAGAGTAGCTGATATACAAGCTCACATCGCGTTGTGGATGCGACTGTTGTGAGCTTGGAGGTCTGCTATTCTCTGCCGTTCTCTGCTCGCGACACTGGAGCATAAATTAGGCTTGATGGACTGCAGCAGGGCGAGCAAGATCAGGCTCTGGTGCGGTGCCGTGATCATAAAGCGCTCCCTCTGTTCTGATGAAGTCGAATGTAGATGGGGTAAACTAAGGACAACTGTTTTGAATCGCTATTATTGTTTACAATCAACAAAAACCAAAGAGTAGTCTACATATTTAAAGAGTGAGAGATCACAGTAAAAATCCTAAGCATTCTTCCTCCACACTGGGAGAAAAACAGCATCTGAAAGTTTGATGGAATGCATTTTTACACGTGAGTGGGGTTCATTTGGTGCTGACCTGCGAGCGCATACTGGTTATTATTAGTGTGAAGTTGTCTGATTGTATCTGTATTCTGATAAGCTGACAGTAATGGATCTAAAAAAACATAGGTTTCATAATAAATGATTAATGCGTTCTCTCCACCCACATACCGATCAAGTTACGGACCTGTATTCTTCTGGGTATTCAAATAAGATGCAAAAACATACTGAAAAATAGATTAACCCAGATCAGATAGATTTTATCCCCAGCAGGCAATACATAGTACGAGAAGATTGAATGTTATAACGTGCCAAGAAAATATGCAAAACTCTATGCTAATTGTATTGTTCCTTTTTATAAAACACTGGCTGCTCTGGGATCCTGAAGAAGATTGCCTATAGCAAGAATCCCTTCTATGGTCAGTATTAACTCACAGTTCAGCACACTATTCAGGGGAGTTGTGGTGTACAGAGATGTTTATTTTTTATTTTTTAACTAATAGTGTAGTAAATACGTCACTACATTTACTTTGTAATACTGTAAATATTATGTATGAAAATTATGCCACGATAACATCATTTATACAGTATCTATAGAGCTATTGAGGGGGAATACATAATTTTACCATACTGCCTATACCCAGGGCTGAACCATTGGGCCGGTGGGGCTGTTGCCAGGGACCCTTGGGGGGGAACTGGGCCGCGTGGTAATTTACAATTTACTCAAATGAAATGTATACGTTAATAAAAATCAAATGTGTTGGCCCCTCCTCTGTTGTGCTTTCTTGGCCCAGAGATGATCATCATGGCTTAAAAAATTAGGCTTAATCCATCCCTTCCTATACCTACAACAATAGGTTACATGAAAGTTATGAGAGATTAAAAAAACATGCTGTATTGGTAGCCCCACTCTTTCCATTAATAAACCATTTGAAATTGCACATTAGCAGCTACACAAATGTAGAATAATAACAAAGCAAATTGTAAATGTAGGCTACACAGCTCCCTGCACAGCTCTTGTCAACACAAACGGAGTAGAATGCATGCAATCATCCAATCTCTAGTGCAGGTGCTGGCGGACGGATGAACAGAAAAATGCAATCTGCACATTGGTTCTCAGCTCCACTTTTCTATTGATGCATATTCAACGTTTTGATCTCAGTAGATCAGGAATTTATCCCCGAGTGGAGTTAAACAAACGGAACGGACCACCAACACTCAGAACCATCAACATATCGTCACTGTCGGGGCAGAAACCTCGTATCTCCAAGTTTCAAATTTGTACTTTTTTTTCACCAAGTAAAGCCTTGCTTCATCATACTATCGCACAAATGTAGTGAAAACAGCCGATCTACAAGCACACAACGCCTCGCGGTGCGAGGCGTTGTGTGCTTGTAGATCTGCTATTTTCACTAGTTTAGTTCATTTTTAAAATGATGAATACAAAACGAACGGTCTTGGACATACAAGGTTTCCTACCCGACAACGACGATATATTTATTGTGGGCAAAAACAGCTATAAGCCATCATCAGCGTCACCTTGATTGTACTGTACTGCTTGTGTGCAAATTCCTTCTCATTAAGACTTTTAAATGATTCTAAAACTCAGTCTTCACGCTACCTTTGTAATTATTCTCATGAGCGAGAGCGACACGCACAGACGGCAAAGAGGGGGAATGAGGCAGGCACGTTGAGGCCCTGGACAGACTGGTGGGTTGTGGGTGGTTAATTGCTGTCTATTGACTCCATCGGCACAGCAGGCTACAAACAGTGCTAGGAAGATATAGCAGCAAGAGAGCAGCGAGAGCAGCTGCCATACAGATACTTAAATAGGTGTCAAGGTGTGAATGAAGTAGTTTGTTTCCCCAAATCCTGTGGGCCACACTGGCCGCCAGTTTGACACCCCTCATTGAATGGATGGTCAGACTGACAGGGAGATTGTCTCTGACTGTGCGTAGCTTCGTGTTATAATTATGATCATAAAAGTATAAAAGATCATGGTCAAGTAGAACACAACATTTCACTATGATGTACAACAGTATGATGTACTGTATATCAGTGACCCAGCTGTTCCTACGCTGATGAGAAGTGTAAAGTCCCTGTCCACATTGTCACATGGTGTGTGGTTGTACGGCTGTAACGATTCTCCACGGTTTGATATGATTCAAAATTGGGTTCACCATATGATTTTTGTCAGGATTTATTTTTTCTTTTTTAATCGAGATTCCAGACAAATTATAACTATTTAAACATGTCGGACAAAAACTAGAAAATATATATATATATACACAAGTTCTCAACATGAAGCGTGAACACCGCGCTGTACGATTGCAATTCGTTAAAAGGACATAACAATACGTTAAATACAAACAAAAATCCAACAGCATCAATAGTTGCTCTGTTCTGATCTAACGTGTTATGTCACTCAAGCCCTTGAAAGTTGGCAAACTTTTCTCCAGGTCGAGCTGCATCTATACCAGAGGATATTTAAAGGGCAGAACAAAAGAAAAAAAAGGTCTGCTGGTGTGTGCGTGCGTGCGTGCGTGCGTGCGCGGCATGCTGCCGCAGCAGTGAGCAACTCAGAGTGGGAGGTATTGTTGAACAATTGGCCATCCAGAGCCATGTTAATCGATTAGATCCTCTCAGCAGAGGTGAAGGCCACTCTGTCTCCATGACCTCCTCAGTGTAAACTCCATTAAGCCCTGAACGCCACCCTGTCCTCACCAAGGACAACCTGGACAGTCAGAGTTCAACTAAGGGGAATTCATTCATTCTTTTACCCAAGAGAGGCCTTTGTCTTTCTGTATTATGTCCACTTACTGTACTCTCCTCCAGGGACGTGCAGAGAATGTTAGAGAGGCAGGGGCTGACATTTCTCGTTATACCACACTGAACTAAGCATAATCTCAAGTGAATACTGGAGATGTGGCATACGGCATGTATTTCTACACAGAAAGGGCAATTCTTTCAACATAAGATGCTGTGTTCAAGTTCAGGAGAGTTTGGACAAGGCAATTCTCTTGAATGCTGCCTTCAGGTATGGCATGGAAAGAGGGCATTTGCATTTCTATCACCACAGTTAGTAAAAACTGCATTCATGGTCTGGAGAGGGCACTTTTTACAGACGGATGAAAAGGGCAGGGGCTCAAGCCCCCTTTGATGTCTATGTGTGCACGTGCCAGCTCTCCTCTGCACCTTACCCCCCCCCCCCCCCACTCCTTCTGCTTCCACTGCTCTCTCTTCTAAGAGCATAAATATTAGCTTGGCAACTACTCTCCTTTATTGTGTCCCAGCACCACGCTCTCATGCTTAGGTGCCGTCTCATAAAATAAGTAAAGTATTTATTATTGACTGGCAAGGTAAATTACATTTGGGTGAGACGATATAGTGAATATCCTCCATAAAATTCTGAACACGTAACGTAAAAAAAAAAATGTTTAATGTGACATGAAATACATTTTGGTTGGGGTGGGTAGCCAAATGTATACTTTGTCATATGACAGAAAATGCTGTGCACTAAAAAGTGGTGACACAAGGATTTTTTTTTTCACACTACATCAGGGGTGTGTCCAAAGTGCGGCCCGGGAGCCAAATGCGTCCCGAGGACACATTTTATACGGCCCATTCCTAAATTGTGTTATAAACAAGATTCCTTGTTCTCTGTTGACTCATTCTGAAGGGGCCAAAGAAATGCTATTTCATTGTATTTTTTACCTCGCAGTGCACGTCTGGTACCATTTGGTAATGTGAGTTATTTGTGTTTTGTTCAGAGCACACACCTCACAAAAGACCATTATATTAAATATTGATGATGATAGTTAAATACAATCGTATGTTTGCGACACATATGCATATGTCTTTGTTATGGTCCGACCAAAAGTACATTTTGTCAGGAGATATTATAGTCGGCCCTTGGGTGTTTTAATATTTTCTAATTTGGCCCACTTTGAAAAAAGTTTGCACACCCCTGCACTACATGGTCTTCAGCGAAGTATAAATCATCCTCTAGATCAGCGGTCACAAACTCTTTAGGCATCACACACCACCTTCTACAAGCCGACTAGGATGATACACCCGTATGCTCATTGGCAGAGAGAGAGACGCACCATGAGAGAAGAAATAAATAGTACAATTAGTTATTATTAATTATTTAAATGACTGTACAGCTGAAGTGCTTTTGGTTACAATCGTTGATTTATTAATGTCTTTTTTTTTAAATGAAAAAGAATATTCTGTTTACCAAGGAAATGTTTTAATTGCATGTTTTTACTTCTTGAAAAATCCCACTAGAGAAAAAGACTCTGTAATGTGTAATTATTACCACCGGTACGGTACCGCACCCCTGTGCCCTGTTAGAGAGGCAGCTTGAGCACCCCAAGGGGTGCAGCACCGCTGCTTTATTAAATCAGGGGTGTCAAACTAATTTTAGGTTACTGGTTTGCATGGTTGCCTCCGCTGTCAGTATGTGAATGAGTGTGAATGGGTGGCTGTAACACACACACACACACACACACACACACACACACACACACACACACACACACACACACACACACACACACACACACACACACACACACACACACTGTAAAGGGCTTTGGCAAAAGGTGTTACAGACATTGAGAAACACTTATCTCTCTCTCTCCAGTCTATTCGCCGGCGATCTCTCAGGAAATCTACACACAGCAACAACAAAGTACTTCTACAACTGTGTCCTATACTGGTTGTTTGAGTAGAAATGTTTAACTTGCCATGCATATAACTCCAGTAGAAACAAAATATCTGTACATTTTTACGTTGAGTTAGTATTTGTGTCACCAAAAATACAAATAATAATCACCTTAGGCAAAGGCTTGAAAGTGCTGGGAGCGCTTCACTTATATGTATGACGTGCATAATGTACCTAGATTCACCAATAGGCTAAGTGGCAGTATGAAATTATAAGTAATAAGGGTTCAAGCCCTATCTGTAACACCATTGTTGTGGCCTTGCAGCATTTAATTGCAATAGAAAGGGAAAAAATGACTTCACTTTGTCTATAAAAATCTGCAAGGTCCCTTTTTGTCTCTGCCTTGCAGTCTAAAGTGCAGCGCTGGCGCACAGGGTTGAGATGACGTAAATGTGGCCCAGGCACTATTGGTGCTTACGCACAGCGGGGTCCTCCATTGAAGTCAATGTACCCTGCACTAAACCCTCTTAAGCATGAGTGCCAGCCCTGTTACCATAGTAGCAAGTCTAGCAACCCTCTGCATCACCTACTCTCATAGTAGTACAACAACCTTAACCGCTGAGAAGCCACAGAAGAAAGCGTTAAGCATTTAGTTTTACTCTATTTTAGATAGGTCAGTGTGTAGAGAGACATGAAACCTTGGGCAGAGTGAAAAGAGACGTGAAAGACATTGCTCCATTATGTCGTCCAATGTAAAAAAAATAAAAATGTACACCTCTTTATACACGCCGATGTAAAAGCCATAAAAAATGGCAAGCTACACTACCGTATGTCGTCCAATCTAAAAACCATTAAAAAATGCCATGCCACACTGTCGTCCATATAAAAGCTATTACAAAAATGCCATGTTACATTATGTCGTCCAGTGTAAATGCCATGCTGCATTATGTCGTCCCAGGCACCCCAAATGTGCATGCTTTGCAACGCAAAGCAAAGAGCTTTTTATAAACTTTGTTCCTTGTTTCCTGTTACAGCAAGCTCTAGCGTGCTTGTTCTCTCTCTTTTATTCTACCCCCACTTGTCTCCTCTTCTCCTTTGTTCTACTACCCCACGTGCTGTCTTTTTTTTTTACTGCCTTCGTTTACAGAGAAAAGCTTGCTGAATTCTCAGATAATGGAAATCGATTTGAGAAACAAAAACACCATATCACAATAGGCCTCTTATGCAAATGCAATGGCAGCAATGGCAGCCAGAAGCTATATAGGAGCCCAATGCAGGAGAACTGATTGAGCTGAGAGCTCACAGTATGCTTCAAAGTTTCAATTTGCTCTACACGCTCTTTGCTTCAACCTGCCACCAAACTAAATAGGCCGAGCAACAGAAGTGTCTTATTACTTGCTTATTTAATAACATCAGCAACAATAGGACTGACATGCAGTGGAGTGTAATGCAGCATGGAATGTGGAAACATTTCCTTCCTTTAGTTTAGTGGGTAGGAATGTTGCACGTCTGTGTCCCATGAGTGTTGGTTACAATTACAATTTGCAACTTAGGCATTTGATCCAGAGCGACTTACAATAAGGTTAAATACGTAACATCAGTACAATAACACATCGGCACTCCGAAACATTGCTATTCCGACCAGTGGCAAACACTCAAACCTAACGTTGACCCTAACCCAAACTCAGTAAAACTAACGCTGGTGAATGCTAACCTGGTGAAATGCTAACCTGCCAACGCTGGTGAATGCTCACCTGGTGTTCGGAATGGGGATGTTCCGGAATGGAAACCCACCCCCGACTGACAGGTATATTCTGCATATTCCAAAACGCAGCAGCACAACATCATCTACAGCATACATGGGCAACTGGCGGCCCGGGGGCCACATGTGTCCCCCACCTTCGCTTAATGCGGCCTGCGGGTTAATGCCGGAATACTGATATATTATTGATTTCAGCTGTTACAATTCCAAACATAACCTGCTTTAATTCCTTCAGTCTATATAGTATAGTATAGTAGTATTAAAATGTATTTTTTTATGTCCAATGTATTTGTATTTAAGTTCATAAATTAACATGAGTATATAACTAAATGTGTTTGAAATTAAATCGAAATCTTACATTTCAGGATTCCTATTAAAAAGAAGCAAAAATACCAGATCTACAAGCTCAAAACGCATCGCAGCGCGATGCGTTTTGATCTTGTAGATCTGCTATTTTTGCTTCTTTTGTATGAGATACTAGAATGACGTAGCAATATTCAATGTGGCCCTCTGGAGTGAAGGTGGAAATATAGTGACCCTCGCCATCATCAAAGTTGCCCACCCCTGATCTACAGTCTACGCAGTACCTGTACATCTAAAGCAGGGATTGTCTTAAATTCACAATAATCTGCCTAGTCTAATTCATCATCATCTTTGCTCCAGATCAGTGGTCCTCAACCTTTTCAGGACGCGACCCCCAAATAATCATATTTCAACTGGGGAACCCCTCCCCCCCACCCTGACGAGCACTAAGAGTTGAGGCATTACATTTTGTATGACACGGTTCTATTGTGAAAATAGCAGATCTACATGGTCACAACGTTGCGAGACGTTGTGAGCATGTAGATCGGCTATTTTCACAATTTCTGCCTCTAATATTTGAGAAATGTTTAATTTGACATTTTAGATGTATTAACTAAAAAGTCCTTAAATTGTCACTTTAGACATATGCAGATACCCTCTGTCTATACACTTAAATGTTATGTTGGTTTGTTCACTGTTGAGTGAGAAAACTATGTTTCACATTAAGTTGATCATGGGGACCCCCCAGAATAATTTGGGGACCCCCCCCTGTGGTTCCGACCCACAGGTTGAGAACCACTGCTCTAGATCTATGTTCCTTTCAAAATCCAACCATTGATGGAGAAGAAGCTGAACAGGGGTGGACAGGGTTGAAATGGCTGAAGTCAATGGTGGGCATGTTCCTTTTTCATGGATTTGTTATGTCAGACGTGATCTGACTTCTTGTAACCAGCTACGGTCTCCATGGCAACCCCATGAAAGTGTAAAAAAAAAGAAGAAGGGAAAAAGAAGCTAGGGCCTTTGTACGTTGACGTGCACTTCAGGGTCTTCTTGTGGTATGGTCTGAATGGACAGATAGACACCACACAGAGAATGAGGGCTGAAAAGAGAGAGTGTTTTTCTTTTCTTTTTTAGATAATCCGTCAGTTTGTTGGCAGGAGATCGACAACAAGCCGCTCGCAAGGCAGAGATAAGAAAGTACAGTAGGATGCAATTCTGGGGAAAAAACATTCACAATGATTTGGCTGGGGGGGAGTAGTATCATTATATTGTCATTGTATTTTGGTTTTCTACACTTGATATTAAGTATATTATTTATAATTTCTATATTACATTATAACATTTGGCTTACACACAAGACCAATGTAGATCTTTGTAGATGAATATGTCCTTTCATCCCTGTGAAAAATAAATAAATAGAAGCAGTGCTCTTCCATGCACAGGTCTCTGCCAGGTCAGGTATGTTATTGTGGCCTCCTGGTGGCGCTATAATACGCCAATGTGAAATGTCTTCTTCTGCCTTGTGCCAAAAATGTGTTTTGCGAAGTTGACCGGCTGTTGGCGCTTTAAAAGGCCAATGTGAGAAGGGTGGCATTTGTTCCTTGACCTAGTGGGAATGTGTGTGCACATTGTCACGGTAATCACAAGCTGCATTCATGATTTGAAGCATTTTGTTCAAAACGGACTAATCCTGCAAACCATGGAAGCCAATGTTAGCCAATTAGGATGGAATATGAAATATAGGACAGATCCGTCTTGATCACATGAATATACAGATACTGTGTACTGATATGCGTGACTTTTGGATAAAATCTGAAGGAGTAATATCTTTTTTTACATAAATCTGCCTCCTGGTGGCGCTATAAAAGGCAGATGTGAAAAATACAGAGCAAAGGTTTTTCGTTGGCCTCTAGGGAGTGTACATACAGTTTTACACTGGGTTTGTGGATCCAGCAAACTTTGGAAGCCAATCTTAGCCAATCAGGATGGAATATGGAGAACATGTTGATCACATGACTATAGAGATACTGTCTCCAGATTTTTGGACAAAAAAAGTACTGTCAAAAAATCTGTTTTGCAAAGATCTGCCCATGTGAAAAATATGGGGTAGCGACCGGGCCAACGGTGCCACAGATTAGCTGGTAACAGACAGACGGACACACACACGGACGGACGGACAGGGGGCTAAACATAGTCTCGGCCATGCCTTTTTGCCTGGCGCAGACAATAACAATATTACATGTGTGGCTCCTTTCAAGTGTGAAAATATGAACCCAGAGGCTAATCTACAGGTGTTGATAGAGGAAGTCAGTCATCCAGTCGGGTCTGAGAAACTACTTGTGGCAATGCTGTTAAAAAGATTTCAATTCAAAATCAGTTAAGCGTATAAACCACATTTACAGGGTTTCTCCATTCAAGCATGTACACATTGTGGCGCACGCACACACACACGCTCGCGCGCACACACACACACATAAATATTCTCATTTAGATGACACACCTCTGCATGTCTTCGCCAGGAGCACGAATGTCTCAAAATTAGATTTGAGTGTCTGGCGCTAACGGACCTTTCATCCTGACACTTGTTAATGATGATGTCAAATCACGTCATATTTTGCACCATTGTGCTTCCAGACGTTCACACTTGACCCCGGTGAATACCAACAAGATTCAGAAAGCATTTTAATTGGCAGCTCAATTGTGATTGCTCTGACTCACTCATTTCACTCGACAGACCTTTCGCCTGGATAGAATGACCTAATGTAATATTGACAGAAACTGACTTTGAGCCCTCTGACATTTCCCAAGTTTGGACACAATCAATTGTTTTGCGTTTAAGAAGTAAAAAGACAACAGGAGTTAAGTTTATAAGGCTATCGGCTCTCAGTGCAGAGGAGGCGCAGAGCACTCCCGAGGGGCCCTTCTGATATCATAAACAATGGACAAATGAAGGACAACACTCATCGCTCTGCATACTGTACAGTACATTGATTGGCGATGTAGAGCAACAGGGCTTTTATATACGCTGGGATAAAATACCCAAGAGAGGAGAGCAGCATGCAGAACAAACCGCCTGTTTGTCTCACCCTTAAGAAATGATCAACATTAAAGATTCAGCGATAGAAGAAATACTGCAGGACCCATATAGAATGCAACAAATTAATGACAAGCTTGTGGTTGAAAAATTACTATACTTGAGTTGGAGCAAAAAAGAAAACTTTACTTGCTGGAAATAAATGTCTTGAAACTCTAAACATTAAAATTCAGAGTAGGTACAGCTGTCTACAACATTACAAGGCCAATTCTAATTCTATACGCAGTATTCCACAATATCAAAGGGCCTATTGTGCAGCGGTACAGCGAGGGCGTGTTAACAGACGCAGCAGTGCCTTATAACAGCAACACACTAAAATAAGCAACTCAACACGCTCAACTCAATTCCAGGATATAATGAGCTCAAATTATCCGTCCATTTTGCTCCTTTTTTAATAGTAAGTGGTGCATTTCCGCTTTACATAGATTGTGCATTCACCCTTCATACACACATTCATTCGCCGATGGCGGAGGAAACCATGCAAGGCACCAACCTGCTCACCGGGAGCAACTAGGGGTTCAGAGTCTTGCTCAAGGACTCTTCGACACTAACTCTGGGGGAGCCCAGGATCGAACTGGGAACCCTTCGGGAACCCTCCGTGTTCTAATGACGGTTTCTCTACCCCTGAGCCAATGCTGCTAGTATTCAAGAATATCGTTTCTTTATTCTTTCTTTTTCTTTGGTCTGTACATTATCACTGAAAAACGATATATAATGAGAAGAACTTAACAAACCAAAACAGCACCCTTTGCCCCCACGATAGCTCCACTACAGTCTGTCTTTAGGAAAGTGGAGGATTCTTGTTCACACTGCAGAGAATGAACAGCGAACACTCCTATATCCTTGCATACAGAGTGACATTCCCATCGACGATGAATAATAGTTGTGTTAATTGACTGAGCAAATGTGTATTTATATTGTGAAAACACAGTTTCTTTTTTATTTAACGGATGTTTGATGGTCGGCAAGTAACTAAGAATACTTACAGTAGGCTGACAGTCAGTGATATCTCGTCACCGTTTCACAGGGGCACTTTGTCTTGCTAAATGAACATCGATGAGTATCCTCCTCAACATTACATGATTTCGCATTTTGTCAGGCAAAGGAGTATCTCCATTTTCTGGAGCGGTTTGAGAACTCATTACTTTCTCTGACAGCTTCACCTGAGGCAGCAGATAGGGAGCGTAATAATAATAATAAAAAAGAGACACAGAGAGATCGAGCGAGGGAAGGCGAGGGAGGAGAACGAGAGAGGGAAGGCGAGAGAGAGAGGGCCAGAGAGATTGAAAATGAGGAATGTGAAAGGGGGAGGGGGAGATGGTCAGACAGAGACCAACGTTTGCAGATGCAGAGTCACATTGTCGAGATTTGTTAGCACTTTTGTCATCCAGGTGCTGACAAGCGGGCCTATCTGTCTGGCTTAAGTCTAATGGGATGCTGACCAGATCCTAGAGCTGTCTCTGTCAGACATCATCAGCGCTGACAGAAAAATTGAGGTAAAGAGTATCTGGCAGTGTCCCCCAGAAAGCCATGGTTGACCTGCAAACCTACAGTATCTCATGAGAGAAAGAGAGAAGTGCGCTTTACAAAGGCCCAGGACAGACTTTACAGTTTACAGTGTAGTATGTGGACAGTGCAAAATGCTGTATATGCACACACATATAGGTTATACATTTTACATACATATGTACTGTACGGCCTATATGATATTCTATGTGCATACACATTATGCTGAAATGTCTGCGTCAACTCATTATTTAGGGTTAAATGCACTACTTACCGTAATTCTTGGGAGGATTTTGGACCAGCTGCTTAAATGAAGCTCATGCCATGCTCCATTAGGAGACACTTGGCTGCGCTGAGCAGCGTAGCACCAGTGTAGACACCTGTGCTAACGAGGTATTCTGTTTGAGTTCAAGTCTCCACTGGTGACATTGAGAGATGACTGTTGGGTTTGTGGATGGCAATCCACAAACCATATGGTGCTTCTCTTATCTGTGTACTGGCGTGTATGGGACCTTGTGTCACTCCACGCCGTGTAATTCACAAATACAGCGGTCACAGTCTCATTCCAGGTATCTGCAAACAAGGAGCGATAGGCGCATGAATATTTATTACCTCCTTCGCATCACATTTTCTGACGCCTCTTAGCAAGGATTTATGTTATGTAGACCCATATTGGCAGCAGTATTTCAGATGAGAATGAACCAGACACCTCTGATATTTTACTGTGTATTCATCCTGCCCACACTTAATATGGCATCGGCTTGGAAATCAATCATGTCAATGAAATACCTGTAGGACGGCCAAATCCAAAGCGGAGAGCCAGGTAATGTGCATGCTGTGTTGCAGCCTGGCGTCCCTCCCTATCATTTTGGGCATGTCATTGTACTGTAGGTGAAAGTTTTCCAAAAAACCAAAGACAAATTCTTTTAAAATTGCCGATCACAATGCGTTGTGAGCTTGTAGATTGGCTATTTTTTGTCATGGAACACCATCAGGCTTTAAGGGGGTGCAAGTGTTACAGTGAGAGAAGTCATACAGGATACAGGATAAACAGTGAGATTGCAAGTGATAAAACGAAACAAAAAATGTTCGATCCCGGTCTCCCCTTGTGTTAGTGTCAAATTCCTTGAGCAAGTCACTGACTGCTCCTGATGAGCAGGCTGGTGCCTTGCACTGTTCCTTCCGCCATCGGTGTGTGAATGGGTGAATGTAGGGCTTGCCCCGCCTTTCCTCACTTATTGAAGACTACACTCCTGCTAGACCCCTAAAGTCGGCAGACCAACTGCTATTGACTAAGCTCTCTACTGAAAGAAAAAAGAAAGACCAGAGGGGATCGAGCCTTTGCTGTGGCTGCCCCGAGGCTATGGAATAGCTTACCGTATAATATCAAAGCCTCCAAATGTTGAAATCATTATTGAAGACATATTTCTTCTCTCTGGCCTTTGAGCATGGCTAAAGCTGTTGCTCTGTTTTCTGCTGTGCCTTTTTAACCTGTTTTTGTTTTGTTTTAGTTTTTCAAATTGTTGCATGTTGTTGTGTACATCCTATTGTGTCATTGTTGTTCACCCTGCTCTGTTCTCTTTAGCACTTTGGTTGGCTTCGGTCATTTGTAAATGTGCTCTATAAATAATATTTGAGTTGAATGTACATTGTAAAAGCACTTATAAAGGCCCTATAAATTCACCATAATGAAATGGTTCTACAGTTTTCTGTGAATTAAGAGCTGAACAAACACACAGTGATTATCAAGAAAATAAAAACGGTGGCACACTGGCACAGTCAGTTGCGCTGTCGCCTCACAGCTAAGGTCATGGGTCTCTGTGTGGATGCTCTCCCCGTTTACGAGGGTACCTACATGTCCCCTAGGGTAGGTACCCTCCCAAAAAACATGCTGTAATCCTGGTCTCTATACTGCTGGGGCACCTGATGGAAGGGAAAGGAACTGGTTGGACGGTGTTCCTTCTACACGTTATGTCCAACGGGGGAACTCTAACCCTGAGAAGAAGCGGCTTGGACTCCTCATGCATTGAAGGAAGCATGAGGTCAGTCGGTTGCTTTCCCCAGGATGGCAGAGGGAGTGTAGCACCCAGGATTTCATTGGACAATTGACACTGGGTGAAAAGGAAATGGTTTACAAAAATCGTGGGATAAAAAGTTCAAGTTAAAAAAGACACAGCACTTCATGTCAAAAAGGTTGCTGATCCCTGGGCTAGAGGGTTTACAGTGGGTGGTTTAGTGATTGTGTGTAGAGAGGTAAGCAATTTACCCCGAGTGAGAGGACATTATGCTCTGATAATGTCCTGTGTGAGGGGGTGATCGGACGAGGCGAAGCCGAGTCCGATAACACCCTCACACAGGACATTATCAGAGCATAATGTCCGACCCCGAGTGGTAAATAGCTTTTCTACCACTTTTTTCCGTATACATGAAAGAAAACACATAGTTGTAACTTGCAAGGATATTAAGTTACAATCATTATTGCCTATAAAACTTCCGCGACGACAGCAAATAGTTCCACAAACAACATCTTCTACTCACCACCAGATGACGCCAACTCCATGCAGAGAAAGATGTCTAGCATACAGCTAAGCTAACGTCAGTTAGAAGGACCGTTCCGGCCGTAAATAGAGGCTGTTCGCTTCCAGAAAGGCATAGGTTCAGAGAAAAGGGGCTTTAAAGTTGGCGGATTGCATTGGATCCAAATAAATCGGCGACGTCGTACGCACGTTAGTAAACATAGGACCGCTACGACCGTCATATGTTGGTTGGGGGAAAGGTGTTCCGACTACCTCCTGAAGTCCCCGGATGTACACTGAGGCGCATTGATCTCGTCCTCACACAACTGCGGCGGTTGTTCTGCCATAACCTCCGGAATTTAGCCAATCAGAATCCAGTATTTGAACATGTGACTAGAAAAAGTGGTAGAAACATGTTTTAACCTTGGTGATAACGTCCGCAAACTCTCTGCGAGCCATCCATTCTTGGGCTTTTGTTTTCAAAACAGCCTCGCATCAGTTGTTTCCATTGAGGCCCTGGAGGCTTTGTTTGTTGTGGTGATTATGAATTCATGAGCAGGGATCCCCATGACTGTGGTTTCATTTGCATGTTTGCATGTGCCACACATAATGCTTCTGCTGGAAGAAGTTACACCCTAGAACAGGGGTTCCCAAACTTTTTTGTCTCAGGGAACCCCATAAATAATTTGTTTTTATCCGAGGCACCCCTTCATTATAATTTTCACTCCCAGCACCTTAGGCTAGCTATATATATAACATGTCGTTGTTGGGTGGAAACCTTGTCCAAAAGCGTTCGTTTTGTATTTATCATCTATAAAATGTACTAAAGTAGTGAAAACAGCAGATCTACAAGCAGTGTGCTTGTAGATCAGCTGTTTTCACTAGTTTTGTGCGACAGTCTTGTATGATGAATTATGATGATTATGTTGCAAGGAAAACGTTGAGATAGCCATTTTGGTTAGAATTGACTGAAAATAACTTTGTACTTCAAGTTTAAAATGATTTTTTTTTTTCAAGGGTCCAAATAAATTCCAAATATTATCAAATTATCTCGCGGCACCCCTGGACTGCCGTCGCGGCACCCCAGGGTGCCCTGTCACCCACATTGAAAACCCCTGCCCTAGAATAGTAACTGACTGTTGGTTGCAAGGTGATGGTGACTGCGTAAGTTTTACTGCGTGAGTAAAATCCAGAGTGTTCATTTGACTCTGAGTGTAGGAATGGACCGTACAAATAAAGAATAAATCAGCCGTCACACACAATTTTGCATGCCGTTAAAACGAACAGAAGTTTGGACCTGTATACGTGTGGAGTAGAGTGGAGTGGAACATTTCCTAAATTGGCCGAGGTCCTCTGGAACTCTACAGTGGTGACGGTACAGCGCACAGAGCTTTTAAGTGATTACATGGGAAATTGCCTCTGGTTATTTTTTCCGCTCTCTCGTTTGTTTTTTGGACGTGTTCAGGGGTTTCAACTTTGCCTAATAAGAGCCATAAAGGCCGAGGGGTCCAGGGAGGCGGAAAGAGACAGAGCAGGTGTGGAAGGAGTGCCTCTCCATCAGGCTGTGTTTTATTACCGGAGCTGCCCGTCACAAAGCCACTCTACACAGTGACTTACGTGGGTGTGGGTGTGGGTGTGGGTGTGTGTGTGTGGGTGTTTGGTCATGACCCGGTCATGCTCACAACGACGTGTTGTGAGCTTGCAGATGTATCACAACAAATATATACTCACATCCCTCACAGTACTTTAAAGTAGCGTCAGTTTGCTGTGAAGGTGGAGACAAATGTTGTATTTATTTGTATTGGTGGTGAATTAGAAATAGTCAGTTTAGAGGCTAATAAACTGAGAAATCGGACAACCTCCTTAATCCTTTCTGCCAAAAAAAACTACTTGGATGAGAAAGTTGAGGAAAACATCCACAAACCACGAGACCTATGGAAGCTATTTAAAACCCAGCTAGGCTGTGGTGCTAAACTCAGATCCATAGCCAGCAACATATCCATCCAAACTCCCATAACCCTCCTCACTGATAGTCTTGATGTAGCCAAAAATCTCAACATCTACTTCACCTCCATGGCCAAAAATCTGGTCAATAAACTGCCCGCTCCATCTGGGCTGTTTGGTGTTAGGCACATCTTGAAATTCTACAGGAACCTTGGGGTATGCAAAGACAACTTTAAACTTGCCACGGTGTCAACTGATGAAGTGTTTAAAAAACTGCGCACCCTACCTCAATTCAAGGCCGCTGGCCATGATAAAATTGCCCCCAAATTTCTCATAGACTCAGCTGCCACCATTGCCCCAATCATTACCCATATTATTAATCTATCTATCAAGCAGGGTTATGTCCCCCAGGACTTCAAATTAGCCAAGGTAACCCCCCTGCACAAAAAAGGCAGTAAACTTGACCCTGGCAACTACAGGCCAATCTCAATCCTTAGTTCCATCTCTAAGGTAATGGAAAAAATTGTCTATGAACAGGTGGCTAAATATCTTGAAGAGAATAAACTGATCTACGAGTTCCAGTCTGGCTTCAGAGAGTCCCATTCCACAGATACATGCCTCATCTATTTGAATGATGACATCAAACGTGAAATTCACGATGGCAAATATTGCGGCATGGTCATGCTGGACCTCCAGAAGGCATTTGACACCGTCGATCATTCTATTCTGATCGAAAAACTCAAAGCTATTGGTCTTGATAGCACAGCAGTGAGATGGATGCACTCTTACTTGGTGGGGAGGGAACAGATGGTGGAAGTCAACGGAACCCTGTCCCCCCCCCTCCCAGTAAACTGTGGAGTACCTCAAGGGAGTATACTAGGACCACTGTTGTTCTTAATATACGTAAACGACATGTCATCTGCTTGTGACTGCAATCTGTTTCTGTTCGCGGATGACTCGGCTCTCCTAGTCTCAGGCAGAGACATTTTGCAGGTTGAAAAGGCCCTTAACTGTGAACTTAACAAGATCTGCACCTGGCTCAATGACAACAGACTCTCAATTCACCTAGGCAAAACTGAATGTATCCTCTTTGGATCTAGTCAGAAACTTAGCCTAGTTGAGAACTTCACAATTAAAGTAGGTGACACTGTGATAGAAAGAAAAAACCACATCTGCTACCTGGGTTGCATCCTGGAGGCTAACCTATCCAGTGAAAAAATGACCACCAAGGTAATCAATAAAGTCAATCAACGAATTCGCTTCTTGCAAAGAGTTGCCCCACTGATCAATATTAAATCCCGAAAGACACTAGGAGGTGCTCTTATTGGGCCCCTCATTGATTACGGAGTCCTTGTCTGGTATCGCGACGCCCCAGCTGCCTTAAAGCTAAAGCTCCAAACAGCCCAAAACAAACTAATTAGGGTTGTGCTTGGTCTCCCTCCTCTGACCCACCTTACCGAGCATCACCACGAAAGCGTGGGGTGGCTCAAAGTAGCTGACAGAGTACAGCATCTTGCAATGGGCCTGGTGTACAAGATACACTACACCTCCAAGATTCCCATGTACCTGACAAACTACTTCTTAAAGGTCAAGGATGTTCACGATCATAACACCAGAGGCAGCTCCACTAATCATCATCAGCGTAGATTTAACACTAAACAAGGCGCTAACTCGTTCTCCTGCTATACCATCAACATGTGGAACGCCCTTCCACAAGCCCTAAAGGAGAGCAAATCCCTAGCCTCCTTCAAAATTGGTATGAAAAGTCACCTTCAGACAGCAGCTACCCGTGACTTGTAAATAGACTAAGCCCCCATGCTCCCCCCCCCCCCCCTTTTTCTTTGTATTCTGCCTTTTGTATTTGATGTTATGCTTTTGAAACTGATATTATCCTAGATAAAGTACTATGTTCTATCCGTCTGTCTTTCAATGTTATATGAGATACTTAAAGTGTGGTTCCTGTGGAAATAAGCCTCGGCTTTCTAGGATCTCCTTTTAGTTGACCTTGTACCAGTGATTTGTACTGTCATGAAACTGTACTTTTTTCTATTGCAAACTTCTAATAAATTCTTCAATCAATCAATTTTCATACCAAGGCCAAACAAGGGACGGCATAATGACTGAACATAAAATGTGAAACACCTGGCTGAGCACTACATGTTTGTTTCCTCCTGGAGTTTGCAATTATCATACCAATACAGCCTGCACATTTCTACAGTACTTTTTTGTGGTGGGCTTGCACTCCCCTCAGAACTGAATTAGTTCCAGTGTAAATAATGAGTGTACTGTACTGTATGTACCAGAAAAGAAATGTATTGTGTGTGTGTGTGTGTGTGTGTGTGTGTGTGTGTGCGTGTGCGTGTGCGTGTGCGTGTGCGTGTGTGTGTGTGTGTGTGTGTGTTTGTGCATGACATTACTTTAAGAAAGAAAATATTTAACATAAATAGCTAAAATAGCAGACCTCCCTGCTAGAAAAACCAGCACAAGACCAGCAGTAAGACCAGCACCAGCACAAACCAGCGCATGTTGTGTTTTCTTGCTGGTCTGTGCTGGTGCTGGTGCTGGTTTGTGCTGGTCCCACCATCTAAACCAGCATGAACCAGCACAGACCAGCACCAGCACAAACCAGCGCTTACTGCTGGTCTGTGCTGGTGCTGGTCTGTGCTGGTCTGGTCAGGGACCCCCCGGGGACCCCCCTGAGAAGTGGACCAGGTCTTTGCTGGTTTAATTTGCTCTTTGCTCTGGTGCTTGAATCCTGTTCTGTATTTGACCATATTAGATTGTGACATTATTTTTGACATTGTGGGTGTGAGTGGGATTCGAACTTACTACCTCTGGCACTTCAGTCCTGCACTTATCCTCGGCGCCACTGGAACCTGTTAGTTAAAATGGGTGTTTGTCCCTATTTGTATATGACCAGCTTAGACCAGCACAGACCAGCACAGACCAGCACCAGCACAGACCAGCAGTAAAACACAACATGTGCTGGATTGTGCTGGTGCTGGTCTGTGCTGGTTTATGCTGGTTCATGCTGGTCTGTGCTGGACCAGCACCAGCACCAGCACAGACCAGCAGTAAAACACAACATGTGCTGGTTTGTGCTGGTGCTGGTCTGTGCTGGTCTATGCTGGTTCATGCTGGTCTGTGCTGGACCAGCACCAGCACCAGCACAGACCAGCAGTAAAACACAACATGTGCTGGTTTGTGCTGGTGCTGGTCTGTGCTGGTCTATGCTGGTTCATGCTGGTCTGTGCTGGACCAGCACCAGCACAGACCAGCAGTAAAACACAACATGTGCTGGTTTGTGCTGGTGCTGGTCTGTGCTGGTCTATGCTGGTTCATGCTGGTCTGTGCTGGACCAGCACCAGCACCAGCACAGACCAGCAGTAAAACACAACATGTGCTGGTTTGTGCTGGTGCTGGTCTGTGCTGGTCTATGCTGGTTCATGCTGGTCTGTGCTGGTGCTGGTGTTGGTCTATGCTGGACCAGCACCAGCACCAGCACAGACCAGCAGTAAAACACAACATGTGCTGGTTTGTGCTGGTGCTGGTCTGTACTGGTCTGTGCTGGTCTATGCTGGTTTATGCTGGTTCATGCTGGTCTGTGCTGGTGCTGGTGCTGGTCTGTGCTGGTGGACCAGCATGGGACCAGCACAGACCAGCATAGACCAGCACCAGCACCAGCACAGACCAGCATGAACCAGCATAAACCAGCATAGACCAGCACAGACCAGCATGAAAATTGTGCTGGTCTGTGCTGGTTTTTCTAGCAGGGCTACAAGCTCACAATGTGTCACAATGCAACGTTAGGGGGCTTTTAGTTCAGCTTTTGTTTGCGATTTTTGCTATTGTCATTTATCTTTGAGCCGCTGCAATATGTGGCTGTTAGTCTTTGCAAAATGGATAGGCCATCAAATACTTTTTTACATAACCGTATGTCCCTTTTCTGATTGGACAATATAATGATGAGACGTCATGTGGGTCTCTCCTCCTCCTCATCATCATCATCATCATCATCATCATCATCATCATCAGCATCATCATTAGCATCAACATCAGCAGCAGCAGCAGCAGCAGAGCTCACTTCACGTGTGATTTTTATATCGTTCTGAGCCTACGAATACTGTGCTGCCACGGTTATTTGAGGCTCCTTCTTGGCATGGAAAAGTTTGGGAACTCCTGTTGGTGTAACACACACATCCATATATGGGCACACCATGGAGGTATAAAGGACGCACAGCAATGGTATATCTTTATCAGCTAGACATTTCTTAACCATGTTTTCTCTCCGTCTCTCTCTCTCTCTCTCTCTCTCTCTCTCTCTCTCTCTCTCTCTCTCTCTCTCTCTCTCTCTCTCTCTCTCTCTCTCTCTCTCTCTCAGGTGTTCACCCGGTATGGGAAGTGCTACATGTTCAATGCGGCCGAGGAAGGGAAGACACTCCGTACCACCATGAAAGGAGGGACAGGAAATGGCCTGGAGATCATGTTAGACATCCAGCAGGATGAATACTTACCAGTGTGGGGTGACACAGGTGAGCCTGACGACTCTCTCTGGCCTTACATTCCAGTGGTGTAAAGTAACTAAGGACATTTACTCAAGTACTATGCTCAAGTACATTTTTTTAATATATATTTTTTTACTTTACTTGAGTATTTCCAATTTCCTGTAGGCTACTTTTACTTCTACTCAGCTACATCTCAGAGGCAAATATTGTACTTTTTACAATTCTTTACTTTGTAGATTTTGATTATTATTACAAAACATACATTAACCACTTCAGCCCTAAATACATTTCGGCCATTTGAAAATAGCCAATCTAGCATTGCTACCATTTCAAAAGATTTGTGTATGTTTAAAAACTTGAAATGGGACATTCTGCACAAATTAGCACAATGACTGCTTTTCCTTTTGATACTTCAAGTACATTTTGATACCAGTACTTTTACTCAAGTACATTTTGAATTCTGGACTTGTACTTGTAACAGAGTAAGGGTGCCCACACATCAAAATACCTAGAGTGGAATCCGCCAATGCGTTTCAATGAGAATGGAGCGTTTTTTTGCCAGTAGAGGATTTCTGCAAAAAACGCTACATTCTCATTGAAATGCATTGGCGGATTCCACTCTAGGTATTTTGGTGTGAGGGCACCCTAATTCTATATTGCAGTAGTAAAGTAAAATATTTTCCAGTACTTTTTCCACCTCCACATACTACCACTCTGTCTTCACCAGGGTCTTTTGAGTGGAATCCTTGTACCTGCATGGCAACTCCAAACCATCACCATCACTTTCAACCAGGTTGAGGTGACATGCTGTGAGCTTGTATATCTGCTATTTTTCAATACCCAATGCAAAAATCTGAAAAGACACAAATGCCTTCATCTATGAAAAAAGAAATACAAAACATTAAATGTTGAAATATGGAGATACAAGGTTTCTTCCCAGCAGTGACGATATGCATTAAATGCATTTGTTTTTCTCATGTGCATTTGTTGAACAAACATTAGAATTTAAAACATACTTTTCACAAGGTAGTCTTCAGGTACCAAAGGACTGTAGGCTACACAAACCCAGACATAAAACTAATATGAAAAGCCAAAGCAAGCACAACCACACAGCATGATAGATAGGTCACAGCATCTCCCCTTCCCCACAACATGACATACATTAAGGCTTTCTATTACTTTCTATGACCTATTTGCTGCTAATATCCCTTACTGGCCAACCAGTTTATGGACAATATTCTCCCAGACCTCTTGTTCAAGCCCAATGTCCCTTTGCAAAATTATCCTCATAAATTGTTCTAAGCCCAATGTCCCTTTGTCAGATTATATACAGAAGTACTGTATACATTGTAGAGGATGAGGATACAACATTGGGTCATTTTAGAAACCCTGGCAATACACTTTCATCCTATCCCAGGGTTTCCTGCAGCACTTTACAGGCCAGGCGCCCCGCCCGGCCTGAAAACCCCCCCGCCCCCCCAAGGGTCTAAAAAAAAAAAAAAAAAAAAAAATTTTTTCAAAAAAACTTTTTGGACCTCCAACAATGTACTAGGCATGATCGCGATCGCGAAATTGCATGTTTAACCCCCATACCAACCCTATCTTTCAAACATGGCAGCCATGTTTGTTTACATTTGAAGAAAACATAAGGGCTGCTATCTCCTGTGTGCCTGAACGGATTTCCAAGCGGATTTTTTTGTTTGAAAGCTGTGAAAAGCGTGTACATGCATAGTGCATCATCTGTGCACGAATTCGTACACCAGCGTGCACACTATTTTTTTAACCCTTTGGTGGCGAACCGGCAATATAAGAGGTCCCACTTCACATAATGGCACCGAAGAAGTTAAAGGACAACTTATTTTTTTTATGTATGTTAATTAATGTATGTTTTATAGTATAAACATTTATACCTCCAAAGTAACAAGTAACTAAAGTTAACTTTGTAAGAGTAAAAGTAAAATATTTGGATCCCAGATGTAGTGGAGTAAATAAGTACTGAAAACAGGAAATACTCAAGTAAAGTACAAATACCTGAAAATCTCCTTTGTACAGTATAAGTACAGTACTTAAGTAAATCTACTTAGTTACTTTACACCAATTTTTTTTTTTTTTTTTTTACTGTGCTGTAGACTTCTATTTATATGGCACAAGTGCTGGTTGATTAACCTGGGGAAAAAAAACAAGTTACACTGTCCTGTGAAAAACGTATTTATTCAATGTTGAATAAATGTGGATGATAGCATGTAGTTGTGTTTTCCGTCATCATGGGCACATTCATGTGTTTTTTTATAGGGCAAAAATAAGAATTAATATTAAAAATTAAGTGAATTAATTACTCGAATTAATTAATTAATTATCAAAAAATTTCGGAAGCGCGTGCGCCATGACATCCCCCCCTGGTCAAGACTTTTTCCTGCAGGAAACCCTGTATCCTGTATGTAATTGCCAGTAAGACGCCCTAAGGGCGAGAAACAACCTGTATTATATTTAAACCAATCTCTCAAGACAGAGTCAATGATGGCTATGCCATTGAAGAGAGATAGACCGAGTGGGCGTCGCCCTTTCTTTGATGATGGGTTCCCAGATTGTAATTAAACTGAACACAACTCCATAATTGTAGGTGAATTATTTCCAAAAGTCCCCTTTATCAGTGAGATTATAACGATGCTGTAGCCTCTGACAGCAGTAGAATGATTTATCCTCAAATAGATCAACTTTTTGTGGCTAAAATTTTACTGTACAATGCCCTCTAACATATTGTTTTATTTCTTATCTTAATCGGATGATTTTCCCATATAGATAACCTTGTTTATAATGAGACGGGCCGAACCTTTTATGGACTTTGTTGCAAACCTCCAGTGAATGCTGAAGTAATAGATTATAGATAGACCTTTATTGATTCTGAGAGGACAATTCAGTAAAGGTAGACTAATATCTCCACCTGGAGGGGACCGTGATGCTTTTAGAGACAAAGTGTGGTATATATAAATCTATAATGGGACTAAAGTGACTTCTCTATCTCCATCCATCCTCCATTGTTTGCATAGTTCAACAATTTCACGGACAGTATTGTATAGTTCTATATTCCGTCGTCTTCTCCCTATAGTGGAAAAGAGCTTATTCAGACTGGGTTTCTCTCCGTTCCACATGGAATCCCTAACTAGTGGAAAACAGCTTAAACAAATAATTCAGGGTTTCTTACCATTCCACATCTAATCTCTAACTCATTATACAACTTCTTATTAATTTTAAGCAATCATCATAGAGATATAGTTAATCTTAAAGACACCATCATTATAAATGCATTTATCTTTTCCGCACAGAAATATATTTCCCATTTTATACTTGGCAAAGCTATTTTGGTGCATCGGATTTATATTCATTTGTCAATCTCCTGAAATCAATCCTATGCCCTGAATATTTAATCCTTGAAAGTAGCAATTCAAATTGAAACACACTAATTGATCTTGAAATAAAACAAATAAAACAAATGCATTACAAAAAACCTCTCCACATGCTGGGTTTGTTTGGTAACAACAAAATGCTGTCTGCATACAAAACTGATTTTGCTCCCTACCTCCCGCCCACACTCCCTACATTCTCTGATTGAAACTGCCAGTGGTTCCACAAAGTAAAGAGCAACAGGGAAAGAGGATCCCCTGATAAGTCCCATGTCCCAGATTAAAGGAGTAATACAAACCAAAATAGGACCCCCCCTGAATGAGAATGTTTCTACAGACGTTCTTACCTGGTTCGGTTGATATGTCTCATTTCTGCCCATGTTCTGAGATCTGTAGATTAGTCCCCACTGCTAAAACGGGCGTATCGCCTCTATCCAAAAGTGCACATTTCGGCCGCTTCCAAAAACAAAATCTTTTATGAATCGTCCAGACATGCTTCCTACAGTCACCACACATAGTGTTTTAGCGAGACGCTCTGTGCATTGATGTAAACAAAGCAATGAGCACGGCCACTTCCTACCTCGGGTCTGAGAGCTAGAGCGGAAGTCTCGCGAGAATCTCGCGAGAGCTTGAGGCAGCATTGCTTTCTTTAGCCCTGGTAAACAGGCTAATAACCCTTCACAGGCTACAACAGTGTGTCTGGTATGTCTAGGAAGCATGTCTGGACGATTCATTAAAAAAATGTTTTTTTGAAGCGGCCGAAACGGGCGCTTTTGGATAGAGGCGATACGCCCGTTTTAGCAGTGGGGACTATTCTACAGATCTCAGAACAGGGGCAGAAATGAGACATATCACCCAAACCAGGTAAGAACATCTGTGGAAACATTCTCATTCAGGGGGGGTCCTATTTTGGTCTGTATTACTCCTTTAAGGAAGGGCGACGAAATGCCATTTATAAGAATTGTTGCCCGCTGTTCTGAATATAGTAGTACCTTAACCCATTTAATAAATCCTACACCAAAGCCAAAGGCCTGCATAGGCCCGTATCATGTCATAATCAGTGCCATATCAATGCTCTCTTATAATATGAGAAAGCCATCTAAACCTGGTTATTTACTGGACTTCATTGACGGTGGGGGGTGGGGGGGGGGGGAGAGAGAGAGAGAGAGAGAGAGAGAGAGAGAGAGAGAGAGAGAGATTTGCCTTCATCTACATTCTACAGACTCAAAGAAACTTTCTTCCAACTTAAAAACGTGAATGCCTTCTTATTGTATACTGTATCTATTTTAGCTGATATTTCAAGTCGGTTTTATTTAAAGTGGTTATTAATGTAAAATTAGATTGAAATTTATTCAAGCTATTTAATTATCTTGTTGATCCATAGTTTCAGAGAACTAGTGTGTGAAATTATCTTGCCCCATGTGTAGTGTCTCCGCTGAGCCGTTATGATTTAAAGCCAAATCTTACGGTAGCTTTCCAGAGCAATATTAAAAGCAAGGTCCTGACACAGCAACACATTTAATCTCCACTTATTTATCCTAGTTCCACTAGACTTAATCACTAGGCTTAACTCTATCGAAGCATGAACCGAGAAAGCTATCACCCCAATCTTACAACCCGCTACTGCCTATCATTTCCCTAGAGACCAGGATATCATCTATCCTTCAGTATGATTTATGCAGAAGTGAATAAAAAGTACCGTCATCATCATATTTATATATAGTCGGTTCGACTACATAATATTATCTAGCGTCTAGTTCCGAGCATGCATGAGAGGACAGGACCAACGCCTTTGATCCATCACCTGTGCTTTACCACGTAAAATAATGTTCTAAACCTTAAATAGTAACACTAAAACTTTGAACTCAACTGCTTGCTTCTTATGTCGTGTCAAATCCAAATGAAAATAAATGAACCATGAAATCAAGTTAAAACAACTCTTCAATAAAGTGGTACTTTTTTTCTTTTATGTTGCCTGCCGCCCACAGAAAACAAAGGGGAGTTATTTCACACCTTGAGCTCCAGGTATTCAAGTGCATTGTTTTCTGGGACAGGGGTCTGGCCAGAGTTTAACGAAGACAAGCCCCTTTGTTACATTTAATTACATTAATGTTCAAAAAAAAAAAGAAAAAAATACAGAGAGCAATGTTTAATGTTTCAGACTGAAGAAAGAACAAGTACGAATTATTGGGGATGTGTTGTCTGGCCAAAACCTCTTAACTCCATTTTTGAGGTTTTAGATTTTTTTGGCATAAATCAGTGCTATTGAACACATCTGAGTGTTGGTTAAAATAATATTGAACCAATGGAAAGTAATAAAAAGTGCTTGGGACAAAACCTCCTAACTCCACACTTTCTGCCAAACCAGCTAACTTTTCATAAATATGTGCTATTGAACACCCTTTATGTCTGTGTGTTGGTTAAAATAATATTGAACCAATGAAAAGTAGTAAAAAGCCCTTCGGTCAACACCACTTGAGCTCATTTCCCCGAAAATGAACATTTTGGAGTTAAGAGGTTTCGGCCCGACAGCAGAGATATTAAGTATTGTTTTATTTGTATTTATTTTTTCATAATTGTTGTATTATTCAAATTAAATTTAGGTGGAATGAATCCTCCATTATTGATTACATGAGTAAAATATTAACTAAATATAAGAAATCAAAGCGTGATGAAGAGAGTGGAAGGCATTTATTCTGTATCTTTTTAATCAAATTTGTTGACTGTTTGACAAGTGGTCCTATTATGAATAGGTCATTTTACAGTTTTGATCTGGATACAGTTAATGTGGATATTAGGTGTGTTATTAGTGACCAACAGCAGTGGTTGGTGCATGAGGTTTGCGTGTTTGTATTTTGTGTATGCATACAATGTGTGGCTGTTTTGAGCTTTAGTCTAGTACATGGGTCTTCAACAGGGGGTCCGGAACCCCTAGGGGGTCCTCAGAGTTACTACAGGGGGTCCTCCAAATCTTTGAGTGACAAAGTTCTTTTTCCTCCTTTTTTATATTAACCACTTGAACCCTAGTGTCCATATTCTGAGAACTTTAGCCAAAAATAGCAGATCTACAAGCTTGCAACGCCTCGTGCTGCGATGGGGGAAAGAGCATACTAAGTACAGAGTGAGAGGCCAGGTTTATTGAGTATTGACGGTTCAAGTGGTTAAATATCTGAAAACACAAATGGACATGAATCCAAAATACACTGATTATTATGCTGTCAAATGAAACTATATGGAATCTATGATAAGGTTGTGGGTGGTCCCTGCTTCATCTCTCTCTCAACTAAGGGGTCCTTGGCCTGAAAACATTGAAGGTCTAGTAGATTTTGTTGCACTTACAGCCTGGCCCTGGCTAGTAGATCAAGCATGTGAAATTTACTGTGAGTGGAATTTACTATGCGTGTAATATGCAGCTGGAAAGCTCCAATTCTTGTCAATATTGTACCAGCTACACGAGGCACGCAGGTGTCTCTCTCTCTCTGGAGAGTATGGAGGCTGCTGGTTGCGCAGCTGTGGATGTCAGCAAGCTGGGTGTTAAGGTTGTTGACATTGCCGCGTTGTCCGGGAGGCTTGTGGGAGGAGAAGCCAGGCTGTTCTGCTACTTTACTTTGACGCAAGTGACGCATAAAAATAAAATAAAGTGCTGTTTTCTAAACAAATATTTCAAATTATTATAATACAACAGCAGCGAACTGAATTTGCTTTGATATAAAAGGGCCTTGAGATCTGGTTAGACACAACGTGACACATTTTATACCATTGGCTACCTGTCCAATCTTTGGACAGGTAGCCAAAGAAAATACATATACTGTTTGAGGACAAAGCTGCATAAAATCACAATGTAGTTCAGTGACAAAGACTCATATACACAGAATCAACCTTATTGTCACATCACAGGTTTACAGAAGTTAAAAAGGAAAAAAAATAAGTCAAATCCAGAAGGCATCTTTCCCACATTGATGAGGTAGCCAATCATTGATGTGGTGACAATCTACATCTCCTTTGGCCAAATGAAAGACAAAAAAAAACTGACCTAAAAATACAAAACTGCTTCACAAGAACAACAATGGTCTAACTAAGATATTTGAAATATTTGATGAAAAGAATATAGAGATTATGCGGACCAACAAATGAATAAACAAATAATAAAAGAATATATGGATTGAGATTGGCCATTAATGGGAATGGAAGGTGAATAAACAGAAATACCTAACCTTTCCTCGTCAACAGTACAAATTTGCTTTACAAGACATACTGTAATTGTCTGTTGTCTGTTGTATTGTCTTCCTTGATATACTGTATCAATTGCACAGATCATCACCAACAATAATAACATAAATCATCATCATCAATTTAAACATTTTCACCCAGCCACAAAAGAGATTTCATAGACAATGTAGCTTGCACTGCTAGAATGGAGTGGAACATTTGGAATCATTAAAAGGCAACTACCATACAGTACTGTACTGTACTGTATATGCCCTCCATTATTAAGAGGCTGTCGGGTCAAACTTGAATCATCCTTTAGAATAAGCCCTTCAACTGTGTACCGCTGATAATGATGTCTCTGCAGCAACAGGTTTGTTTGAAATGTTATTTCAAGCCTTGGTGCTTCTTTTGCTTCTTCTTTGTTCTTTTTCCCATTTTCTCCAAATTTAGTCGTTATGACAATTCTCAGTTTTCCCTTCACGTGTGTACCCTGTGAACCCCTGCTGCCAGTGGTCACGCAGGAGGATGTGTAGACAACCACGCGTTTCTTCCGATACATGTGATGCCGCTAGCTGCTAATCCTCATCAAAGGGGGGGAAAGTGTGACTAAGTTACTAGGGCCCAAGGTGGAGGGGCATGGGCATGCAATTATTTTATACTTTAACTATTGAAAAATAGCAGATATACAAGCTCGCAGCGCTGCACTCTGCAAGCTTGTATATCTGCTATTTTTGAAAAGTCTTGAAAACGTGTGCAAATCTTTGAATATATGTTTTTCTTTTTTTTCTTTTTTTTAACTCAAATTTTGCTTCTGGGGGGTCCCTGGAACGGAATATTTTGATATGGGGGTCCGTGGCCAAATACATATAATTTTGGGGGTCCTTCACATGAAAAAGTTTGAGCACCACTGACATAGAAACATAGGGTTTTCAAAAAACCTTAGAAGATATTCATAGACTTTTCATGATTTTTCAAAAATAGCAGATCTACAAGCTCGCTGTGAGCTTGTATATCTAGATAGATAGATAGATAGATAGATAGATAGATAGATAGATACCTTTATTATCCCAAGGGCCACCAGGGCCCAGAATGTGGTGTGACACCCCTGCCCAGAAACATGCTGTTCCACTCAATTCCATGACCTTTGTGTGATAGAAAGAAAAAGAGAAAATCTCCTTTTTAGCCAAAAATAGCAGATCTACACACTCACAACGCCTCGCGCCGCGGTTCTGGTTAAATATCTGAAAACACAAATTGACATGAACCTAAAATACCCTAATAATTGTGCTGGCAAACAATGAAACGATATGGAATGTTTGACAAGGTTGTGGGGGTCCCTGCTTCATCTCTGTCTCAACTAAAACCTGAAAATGTTGAAGACCCCTGCTGTAGACACAAACAAGGTATTTCAAAAACTAGTGTCAGGATTGCCATGGAATTTGATTAAGCACATTCACGCTCTCTGGAGAACCCTTACCTTTTGAGTGAGTCCAGGACATTTCCTCTAGCGTTACCCCCGGCCAAAATGTCAATTTTGCATAATCTAAGATTGCAGGATAAACCTTGGTGATTTCAGATACCACATGGCCCGCGGCCTGCACCTACCCAGGTATTACTTGTTACTTGAATTGCGCAAAAAAAAAGAAGATAAAAACAAAATGTCAAATAAAGTTCCCCCTGCTCTATTTTGACCACATAGACGTCTACCTGACGTACTGATCAGGAGGTGTGTGGCTCTCTTCCTACATCAGTTTTCTTTTTTTGTCATTAAGAGCATATCCGTGGTCATCATATGGGCATACCTAACACTAAATGCCCAAAAATATATATATATTTTTCTGTATTTTTATATCAAACGCCCATAAAAAGCCAATCTTAATTACTTCAAACACAGCTGATTTTAATTACAGAACTACTCCGTTTTGAATCTCATTCAAGATGATGTCCAGACTGTGTATTACTCATTGTAAACTTAATCAGCACTCTAAAATATGTATCTGAAAAACATTATAGGTTAGAATAATAAGCTGGCATCGCTTTAAACGCCACAGAATATGGGTGATAAGAACGCAATGAATCAATTAGTCTGGTTCAAGTTCAAGAACTCTTACCAGGTCAGAGTGTATGTGAAATGAAGAAAGAGAGAGATGCAGGTGTGAAAATACAGCAGTCCCAGCGTGTGTACCTGGTCTGTACTTGTGTCTGTGTGTTTTAGTTTCACTCAGCTGTTTCCTTGCGGGTCGATTCCGCGTGCGTTTCTGCTTACGTGTTAGTGTTTGATCGGTGCTACGTGCATGAGCTTGTGTGCTTGCGCGTACAGATATGCCGTTTCAACCCTTCCATATTTACTGCTCTTTTCCTGAAAATGCCCAGCAAATGCATTTTTTCCACCGGTTTCTTTCCCTGTTTTGCTTTTCTAATTTTTATGGAGAATGGAGCTTATTTTTTGCAGAGACTAGCAAAAATAGCTCATGTACAATCTACATTTTCTGCAAATCCCCTGAAAATCTACAGTATTGCCAATGGCAGAACTTTTGAAATGGCACATCTGCATGTGCGCTTTGGTTTCACTTGTTTCATTTGGGTCGCTGCCATACACTTCAAATTAATAATTACAGCGCAGCCCAATACAGAGATGCTTTGACACTTCCAATTCTTCCACCTTCAAAGTGAACAAGCGGTCTACACGGGTCATTGATGTTTTTGTCAGGTGTGCGTGTGCGTGTGTGTATGTACTGTAAGCAGGGAGAATGGACATGAGAAAAGGTCTGCTGTAGGAGATGAGTTTCAGTATGTTTTGTATGTACCACTGGCTGCCAATGTACCACTGTGTCTGCATTACACCTCAAGCAGACTGTAATAACCAAACCTTTTAATTACAGTAAATGGTTGGTTTCGGACTTATTTCTTTTGTGACATTCCCCTTTAAAATGTTTCCTCTTGTTTAAAGTGTAAAGGGTTTTCCTTCTGTATGGATACGCTGGCATCTCCTCAGACATAACAGCACAGATCGCAGTACTTGCACGCTCTGCTGGCGCACAAGTAGGCTGTACAGGGCCACGAGTGCACAAGACGCAAGTTGGCACCTCGACAGAGTGCAGTCTAGTTTCATTAAGCGTGACCTGAGACCTGAAAGAAAACAAAAAATCACACCCAGTGTGAAGTGAGCGGTGCCTTTTATGAGTTGATTTCATTAAGCGTCCCGCGAAGCTTGACCAATGAGCTAGGTGTGGGACATACACACATATACAGACAAAGACAGATGGGAGCGCTTTGCGGAGCTCAAAAAACGCTGGTTCTGCCTCCAGAAGGGTATCATGAATTAACTATAACAGTCTGAAACTCTTGTCACACTGTTTACAATATGGAATGGTTTTTCTCCAGTGTGGATACGCTGGTGTGTCTTCAGGTTACCTGATTCACTGAAAGCCTTGTCACAGTGTTTACAGCAGAAAGGTTTTTCTCCTGTGTGGATACGCAGGTGTCTCTTCAGACTACCTAACTGAATGAAACTCTTGCCACACTGTTTACAATGGAAAGTTTTTTCTCCTGTGTGTACAAGCTGATGTTTCTTCAGATTACCTAACTGAACGAAACTCTTGTCACACTGTGTACAGTAGAAAGGTTTTTCTCCAGTGTGGATACGCAGGTGTCTATACAGACTGCCTATCTCATTGAAACTCTTGTCACACTCTTTACAAGGGAAAGGTTTTTCTCCGGTGTGCGTTCGCTGGTGTGTCTTCAGGTCACGAAACTGAATGAAACTCTTGTTGCAGTGTTTACAATGGAATGGTCTCTCTCCAGTGTGTATAGGCTGGTGTTTCTTCAGACTACCTAAAATACTGAAACTCTTGTCACAGTAATTGCAGTGGTAAGGTTGTTCTCCAGTGTGGACACGGTGGTGTATCTTCAGCTCACTCAACTTATTGAAACTGCTGTCACATTGTTGACAGAGGTGGGGTTTCTTTCTTGTCAGTTGATGAGTATTCCTTTCTCCTGGCTGTGTTACTACCGGTACGTCTGTTGATGGCTGTTGATGACTGAAAGATCTTGGTTCATCTGGGTCTCTTTGTTTCTGGCTTGTTGAAGAGTTGGTTATTTGAGGACAAGCTACTGAGGGCATTTGTCCGTTCTTCAGTATTTGGCTGTAACAATTATTGTGACTCGTCTTCATGTGGAGGAAGAACTGAGACATGAAGACACCTGTGGGCAGCATTTTGGAATATTTGGAAATCACTGGTAGTACACCTATCAGTCTCTCTGTCTCACTATATCTCTATCACTGTCTCTATGTCTATGTGTAAAGACATCTTCACACTTAATAAACGCTGATAAGAGTTCTGGTCTTACATCATACACAACACAAACTGCTGTCATGCATGCCCAACAACGCTGATTTGTGCAACGCTCTGGCCGTTCCTCCAAGAGTTTTTCTTTGTTGTACTCTTTTAATTGGATAATGGACCATTATCCAATAGTACGCTCCATGCGAATTGCTCAAATATCCCGGAAGATTTAAGTGTTTGGAAAAAATAAAATACCGGACAACAAACTTTGAGACATTTGTGCCAGGATGTAGTCCATATCTGGTTACTTTCTTTCGTGTTGGACAGAGCCCGGACATTTCTTACACCCAGTGTGAAGTGAGCGGCCCCAATAGGACCCCATGGCGAAAAACAAACGTTGTACCGGACAACAAATATTGAGCTGTTTGTGCCAGGATGTAGGCCGGACATTGAAGCTTCAGTTTACTTAAGCCAGGACATTTTTTATACTCATGCATACTCATCATCTGGCATCCATGTTGGAGGTTTTTCTTGTTTGGAAGGAAGGAGGTTTTGAGAGGATAGAATATGGAGTCTGGGGTTAGGAGTAGAGGGAGGGAGAAGAGGAGTGGAGTGGAGTTTGGGAGGGGTTTGTGAAGGAGAGGTGAGGTGGGGATTAGATCAGGGCAGACCACCAGTTGTCTCATCAGTCCTTTCCCACTCTCCTGTTTCTGGGAGACCCCCACTTCTCTTCAGCCGTCCCCTCAGTGTCTTCCTCCATGTCTCCATCCTCTTCCTCCTTCTCATGCTGGACTGTCCTCATCTGAACTCTTATTTTCTTCTGTAGTTGGACTGCTCTCCTATTCCAATCCTGTTCCACCTCCTGCTCTTCTCCTTCTAGAACAATCTCTGTCTCTTTTGAAGCTTCTCTCTCTCCAGCTGACTTTGTAACTTTCCCCTTCCTGGCTCTTGAACTGCAACTCAGTTATGATGAAATGTTTTGAAAGATTATTCTTACATCAGCAAAAGAAGGAGGTGCTACTTATTTATTTATTTGGCTGATAAGACTATATGACAAAAAAATAGTGTTGATTGATTGATTGATTGATTGATTGATTGATTGATTGATTGATTGATTGATTGATTGATTGATTGGTTGGTTGGTTGGCAAAAACAAAATCATTTGGACTACCTCATATTATGTAAATTCCATCACCAGCTCGTGTCTGTGCATCAGGCCAGGAATTTCATCGTTTTAGAGGAGAGGCCATTTGACCTTGAGGCTAAAGGCCATCAAATAAAACAATGATTTGTATTAATTGAATGAAAGGCTTAAGAATGATTTCATTTCAACTGTCACCTAAATAAAGAAATACTTTTCATTATTTCAGAATCTCAACTGTTCATCACATCATATTGACAGTAAAGAAGCAACAGAGAAAGCTGTTAAATCAACATCAGTTCAAATTGATTATTAATTATAATGGACTAAATTGATTATGCTGAACCATTGCAGCCCTATTGGGCTTCACGGTCCATTATACTATTGCACGTAAAGACATACAATATTATGTTGTTTGGCCGTCTGTTTATTGAATATGCATACTGTATGCAGACTATCATATCACGCAAGTACCCAACTGTAGAAACTAATAATACTAGGACTGTATTACTATGTATGGGGGAGATGCTCTATTTTTGTCTATGCCTAAACATTTTTGCCATTTTTTACTATTTTGAAAAACATTTTTGAATATTTAAAATAGCTGATCTACAAGCTCACAAGGTGTCGATGTAGTTCGGCTATTTTAAGTATTTTAAAATGTTTTTCAAAATAGTTTAAAAAAGCAAAGAAGTTTAGGGATAAGGGGTAAGGTATGGATGAAAGCATATCTGAATGTGTTTCATCCTGGGAATGGGATATGTGAAGGCACCAATAAGGCAGAACTGACAGTGACAAGCGAAGACTGGCCAATCACAGCGTATCCTCGCCGGAAATGCTTGTAGAGACTCTTGGGTAATGAAGTCAAAGACGTTGGCTGCCATTTATTTGTGTCCAGAGTGGCCAATGGTACCCCAAACTACATTATATCTGTTGCAGCCCTAAACTGGAATTTATTAGCATGTGAGGTATTCAGAGTAACTGGAACATTGAAATAATAATTGATGCAAGATAGAGTTAACTAGCACAGTAGACCTCTTCTCACAATACTTAAAGGACGACTTCAGTTAAGAAACCTGCCTACCAGTGTCATCATCGATGGGCAATCCAAGTCAGTTGAAACAGCATTCCTGGAAAGTTAGAATGTTAGAATGGAAGCCATTGCTCTCACATTAATGATACAAATAAAACTGGCTAATGATGATGTCACTGGTAGGCAGGTTTCGCACAAAAAAAGGCACAATTTCATCATGAGAGGACCAATTATATTGAGGTATTATTGAAAAAGGGTGAAGTCGTTTAATGTTCAAGGTTTTACTTTATTGTTACATCTTGTGTACAGGTACATAAGAGTAAAACTTAGTTTGGTTTGGCATTCCTTCAGACAATGCAGCAGCATATAAAATAGCAACAGCAGAATAAAGAGACAAAGCATTTTTTCACAGTATATTCTATGTGCAACAGTTTAGTATATTCAACTTCACAGTATAGTCTATGTACAGTAGGTGCAGTTTGTGCAAGAAAAGGGATGGATGGGGGAGGGTATTGTTTCCTTTTTCCCTGGATTGTTCTTGTTATTGTGCCTGTTTGTACATGGAAAGAAGCTTTTTTGCAGTCGTCCTAGTCCTTTAAATTGTGTGGAAGGTCATTAGATTATCTTGTATTGAGTGCCGCCTGTATTGCCCTTGCATATGCAGATTATGCACCAAGTTGTAGTGTAATCAAAAACTGTGTCTGCAATCTGTTGTGCCTACGTGGATGCGGGAATTAAAATCAGGCCTTTAGCTTAATCTAACTACAAGATAATAATTGGCTAGACCGCATAATAATGGCTAGACTGCACTCTCGCATCGCATTGGTAATAATTACTTTACTTTACTTTATTTATTTATTTAGACGGGACAATGCTTAATGAACACTACATAAATGCAATGTAAATACACCGGATTTAGCAAGAATGCTAAATTACATCCGTAGTCCCCACATGAAGACAAAAACAAAACATCACAACACATACAACAACAGTAACCTTACATCAAGGGAAGGCATTTAGAACACCTACATACAAGTACTATACTATTCCATTTCCACCAGTAAGAACCCTATATTAGTAAAAGGATAATTAAAAACTATACTATTATGACTATTAAGACGATACATGGTCACACGTTTGATTGTCAAGTAACCATTTCTTTAGGTTATACTTGGACGATGGAAATGACAAACAATCTCTTATTGTTAGGGGTAGGTCATTTCAAATTGAACCGGTAGCGGTTGCCCGGTATGGCACTTCGCAGTTTCCTCTAGCGATTGCCCTAGTGTTACGTCCTCTATCAGGCTTCCTTTAATTATCTAACCAACAGCCAGATGTTTTCCGAATGTTTTTGCTCTACCTGTATGATTGGATGAAACCGTCTTTAAGGAAGCAGACACCTTATATTATTCCCCTACTGATATGGCTATAATTGGTCCTTTTAGTGGTTCAGATTGAGTGTTGCTGGAGTGGGTTTCACAATGAGGCTCATTGAAGGGCTGGCTCACGTCTGAACCTGTGGCAGGGGAGTTGCAGGGGAGTCAGCCAAGCTATGGGCAGCCCAGCAGATGGACATTATTTACTCTGTACTCTACTTTAAAAGAGATCTGTCATGGAAGATTTGCATCCACTATCTCATCAATTCCCTTCATTTTCCTTGATGAATGGTACTAGGGGCCCCACAGCACCTGTCCTCAGCTGCTCTCATTGCCGCTTGCAGAGTTATTCACTTTTTGATCAGGCAGTTCGGTGACATTACGCCAGACAGAGCTGGCTTCTCTCAGCAGGCTAAGGACCCCTCGTGCCCTTGTTTATCCCCATGGATTAATTAGCCTGGACAAGCTGAGTCAGCCACAGTGGGTGCATGGTGCTCGCCTCACAGAGCCAGATCTCGGCACCATAAATTCTGCCATTGGCTCTTGATACACACAATGACTACATAGAGTACAAAGGTTCCCTCTATCGCTATATCAAAGTCATTACCCCAACCCTTCCCTCGTGCCCGAGCACACAAACACACTCACACTCACTCACACGCACGCACGCACGCACGCACGCACGCACGCACGCACGCACGCACACGCATACACAACCCTGTCTCCCACCCCACCCTCATTTACGTCTATAGTTTATCCTTCCTCCTGTGCTTCTACTGGGTCCCCTGTCCAGAGCTGTGTATTCTCTGAGGTCTGATTAGTGTAGAGCTCTGCACTGGGAGCCGCAGGGCAAAGAATCAGCATGTTCCTCTGTTTCCTGTGTGGTGTTGGCTGTGCCAGGGCAGGGGCAGGACCCACGAGGATGCTTGTGGCAGGGGGCTACATGTTTTGATCCGGACTGTTGACCTAAAAACAGACAGTTTTTTGTCAATGGTTATTTATTCTTTGTGTGTGTGTGTGTGTGTGTGTGTGTGTGTGTGTGTGTGTGTGTGTGTGTGTGTGTGTGTGTGTGTGTGTGTGTGTGTGTGTGTGTGTGTGTGTGTGTGTGTGTGTGTGTGTGTGTGTGTGTGATGTGTGTGAGAGAGAGAGAGAGAGAGACAGAGAGAGAGAAAGATAGAGAGGGAGAGAGAGAGAGAGAGGGAAAGAGAGAGAGAGAGAGAGAGAGATTTCAGAATCCACCTTTGAGGATTGTTCCGTCCCTCCTCAGTGCCTCTCTAACATTTACTCAGTGTGGATAATCAAGTGATTTGTAGCCTACTCATCTCCTTCAAACCTTTTGTCCACAAGTTGGAGAGTATGTCTCTGTATTTGTTTCTGTAGCTCAGGGTATGTTCACACTGTCTTGAAGAATAAATAGACATTGCCTTTTTACTTTGAAACCCATGAGAAATGACCAAAAGGCAACTACAACTTTTCAAAGTTTGACAATATTTTGTCCACTCACTGTATGACAAATGCGTGAGAATATTTTGTCCACTCACCGTTTGAGAAATACATGACATGCTTTTTAGTTTTTTAGTTTTTGTCAGCTGATTTGAACTCTTATAGAAGTTGTAGAAAATGTATATTGTAGACCAGAGGTCCCCAACCTGTGCACCACTCGCTGGGGGTCCGTGGAGCCTTGCCTCACGTAAATTATATTTATTCAATTTTGTTATGTGGCAGTCATTTACACCTTCCATTCAAAATCTATGACAATTAAGAAGCTCTTCAAGCACTCTTCAATCATGTATACATATTTATCAAAAATATCTTGATCAAAGAAGGCTATTTACCCACCTTCTTCAACATGGCTACAAAATGTTTGCCGTGGGTAGAGAATTCTTTCAAACACATTTTCACTGCCTCTGAGGTACAGGTGCAGTCAAATTAGATTTATTTTAATGGGAAATAACAGACTTCTTTTCATACACATTAGAGAATCATGTTTTGTGTTATTCATGTATTACAATACGTTAATGAGGATCAGTGGTTCTCAACCCTTTTTGGGCCATCGCCAACATATTCAATATCTAGGTCCCTTGCCACCCCACACACCCAATTAAAATTTAGGTTTTTTCCTTTTGCTCTGGGAAAGGTATGTTTATATAGTATTCTGTGTGTTGCCAAATGTAATTAGAAAACATCTAATTGAATACCAAATAAAAGATTTTAAACTACTGTTAGAAACGTAGAATATGGATGGATATATTGTTGGAAATTCGAACTCTAATGAAGTCTTGATTGCGACTGAAGGTCGCAGTTTACCATGAGAAATGTCGCAGCTTGTCTCCGTCTGTCTGTCTGTGTCAGTCAGTACACATTTTTACAGTCTATGGGTTGGTTCAGTCTATGGGTTGTCACTGTGACATCACAGGTGATATCACAGGTGATCACCTATGTAAAGGTCCATATACGGGTATATGGGTATCCCCAGAATCCCTTTTATGCCCATATATGAAGATCCCTGATGTCATGATATATATCACTGGCCAGATGGCCAAGACATGGCCCATGTCTGTGTGGCTGGTTCAGATAGGGATCTCCATGTATTGATGGAGGGACTTCACATCGTCTAGGGTTTACCATATTAGATGGCCATGGTCTCAAGAGGTTAGAGTGAGCGACTTCATGCACTCCATAAAGGTCAACCCGGAACTCCATGGTTGACGTGGAGCTCCTTACAGAATATGATTTACTGACCGACCGACCATTACGCATTCTGCAATTTTTATATAGGATGAAAGAAAATCTAATGATGAAATTATCAAAATGTGTAGTCAAAAATAATCTAGCATTAAAATGAGAAGAAACTAAAAAATAGCACCTTAATTCCCTCTTTCAAAAATATAAATAATATAAAACAGCGGTACCGCCCCCATGGATAAACACTAACATAGATTGTCAGTCTAAGATGGAAGACATTTCAGAAAGTTACCAAAGAGCTAATTATCCAGTACAGTCTGTTTTTTTAACCTCACTGTAACAGAGTGAGAGCTGCAAAGAGATAAACAAGTATTCAACCATGAAAGGGACACGCTATTTATTTTGCCTCATATCTCCTTTCAGCTTTAGATCTGCCTTTGAATTTAGATCCTAATGTCACCCTGAAGTGATTTCTCTCCCCTCCTCAAAAATGCTACGCTCTGTTCGATTCACTGTGACATTATAACATTTCCAGTTGTGAAATGGAGCTCAACAGAACAGTTCCACTTCCTATCTCATTCCTTCCCGCTGTGAACGCTGCCTTATCAGAGAACAGACAGGCAAGAGAAAAGGTTGAAGCACATTGTTGAGATCTAAACGTTGTCCTGACCAGCCCTCTCTATGGCTTCCTCTCACAGCTCAGCCTCTGTTATTGTGTTCTGTTGTATTAAGCTGAACACTACAGTACACAGCTCTCTTAGAGGCAGCTGTTTTTCCGTTTGGTTCAACCAATAAAGCTGAAAGTCCCTTTATCCTTTGTTGTGTTTCCATCAGCAGGGTTCGCTGTGTGTGTGTGTGTGTGTGTGTGTGTGTGTGTGTGTGTGTGTGTGTGTGTGTGTGTGTGTGTGTGTGTGTGTGTGTGTGTGTGTGTGTGTGTGTGTGTGTGTGTGTGCGCGCGTGCATGCGTGCGTCGTCTGTGTGCATCGTCTGTGTGTGTATTTTTCTGAATGTGTTTTGCTGCAGTTTGCTATATGACGCCACAGGTCTTCAGATTATTACTAGTGATGTGGACATCAGGGATGTTGACACATCAGGGATCTCCATATGGGCATAAAAGGGATTTGTTCCCCCTGGCATCACTCTAACAGGGCATCATTAATATTGATGACATCAGGGAACTCCATATATGGGCATAAAAGGGATTCTGTTAGTGTGACATCACAGTGAAGCGAGAGAGTGATGTCTCTAACAGGGCATCATTAATATTGATGACATCAGGGAACTCCATATATGGGCATAAAAGGGATTCTGTTAGTGTGACATCACAATGACATCAGAGCATGATGTCAGAGCAGCAAACCCATAGAAACCCATAGAAATGTGTATGTGTGTGACGTTTCTCATGGTAAACCGTGACCCTTGGTCACAATTATTATTTCTGTCATGAATTAACATTGAACTTGAGGTTCTTCTACCAAACAGAACTGTCTCTGGTCCTGAAATGGGTCCATGACAACAACAAAAAACACCAAAATATAAAATAGGTAAGAGGTAAGCATTGAGTGCATACAGTAGATCTGTCGGTGCTGAAACATTGTTGTTTGCCTGGCAGATGGAGTGAGAGCCCAGAACCTTGTGGAGCGATGAGTGCATTTGAGCGAGGCTGAGAAGCCCTGCCATAGCGAGGAAGCAAAAACTCTGACTCTTCTCATTTCACATGCACATCATGCACGCATGCTGTATACAGCACACACAGAAGAGACATGCACCCACTCCCAAACCAGTGAACACAGGCATAGGGTACACACACGTGTCACACACACACACACACACACACACACACACACACACACACACACACACACACACACACACACACACACACACACACACACACACACACACACCCATGCACAAAAACAACCTTTGCTTTACTACTATCAGTCCCCCTACCTTCTCATTCCAGACATTCGCTCTTGAAATGTCTACAAAGAAAGCAAACCACAAGAATGTATCAAGGGTCAGTGATAAATTAAAATCATTGGACCCAATTAAAGTACATCTTTGGCAATTGACGAGAGAATTTTAATCAAGAAGTTCTTGATTATCTGCTACCAGTAAGACTCCCTAATCGGGAGATAAGCGACCGTCAGGGTCCATTAATGTTGTCTGCAAAAAGCAACCTCATGGTGGCGCTAGAAGAGGGGCATGTGAGAAATCAGGGGTGGAGGTTGTGGTTTGCCAGCCAAGGAAGTTCTTGATTATCTGATATTAGGCTGACTGCAAAACAGAAATTTACAACAATTTGCATTTAACCAAAGTGTAATATCAATAATCTTTTGCTGGCAATGTAACTCAGTCACTCATCTGTGCTGTGAGCAAAACAAAAGCAAATTCAGCCCTTTTCAGTGTGTTTACACATGCATGCACTGCAATTATATTTACAGTCCAATAAATTGTCTTTTGTTCAAACGGCAGTGTAGCCAAATGTAGCCAGGTGTGAAAAGGTCTCTAGAAAAATAAAATTGAAATGGATTTCTTTCACGTCTTAAGAATGAAACAACACTAGGCACAACTCACGCATTGAAGGAAGGTTAATCTCAGAAACTTCAATGTATGAATTTCACAGGACTATATGCTGGCCGGACAAGAAGCCACGGGTCATATGAAATCTGCCCTTGTGCCACTGTTGGCCTATCAGGCTGGACTTGACATGTCTGACATACTGTACATGCATGTGTAACTAACTACACTGTATGTAAACATGCTGTCACACAAATGTCCCTAATATATACTGTACACACTGTGGCTCACGAGGTAGAGCATTTGTCTGGGAACCAGAATGTTCCCTGTGGAATTCCTGGCTCTTCTTGACATTGTGTCAAAGTCCTAGAGCAAGAGCAAGATAATATAATTGCACCTGATGAACAGGTTGGTGCCTTGCATTGGTGTATAAATGTGATGTGAGGGCAACAACAACTGTACATAACGTACTGTATAAGTCTAGATACCATTTTCAAACATGCACAGACCTTTTCCTCTTCTTCCTCCTCAGCCAGATGTTACTGATTCAGTTGGCAATGCAGAAGTTTGATTGACATGCTGTGGGTGGTGAGCTGTCGATTTAACAAGCTTACCATCCTGATTCCACCAACCTCAAGGCCTGATCGAGTCAGCTGCCTGACAGGCTGGCGGGGGACACTTTGATTGAAAGTCCAAGGAACATTGGTGGTGAAAGTGAGGACATGGGAGAGAAAGTTATTGATTTCAATAATGCCTCCTCTCTCTTTCTCTCCCTCTCTCTAAATGTTTGCTTACATCTCTGTGAGTACAGTATGTTAGTTTGTGAGTGTTCCTCTGTGTGTGGATCTGTGTGAAAGAGATTATTTTTGTCTCTGCCAGGAGAGTATTTTTTCACCCCTGTCCGTCCGTGTGTCTGATTAGTTTGTTACCAGCTAATCTCTGGTGTCGTTGGCCAGCTCGCAGCCAAGCTGTGCACACACACTCCCTAGATGCCAATTCAGAACCTCTGCCCCGCATTTCTCACATGGCCCTGTTCTAGCGCCACCATGAGGCCGATGTTTGTACACTATTTCTGTACACTACTCTTACAGATTTTGTCCACAAATCATGCAAATCGGTAGACAGTATCTGTACAGTCATGTGATTAACATGAATCTGTCCGATTTTCCATATTCCATCCTGATTGGCTACAATTGGCTTCCAAAGTTTGCAGGATTGCTCCGTTTTGAAAAAAATACTCAAATCATGAACACAGCGTGCAATCTTGGCGAAATTGGGCACGCACGTTCCCACTAGGCAGAGGAAGAAATGCCACTTAAAATTTCTCAAATCAGCCTGTGTTTTCAGGTGTTTTTACCTTTAACTCCACCGATCAGTGGAAAACTTTGTATGCACACTCTCTAGAGGCTTAGGAAAAACCTTTGCCCTGCATTTTATACATTTGCCTTTTATAGAGCCACCCACCAGGAGGCTAACTTATGTAAAACACATTCTTTGCTATTACTCCACCAGATTTCCATGCATGCAGGGTCCGATTGCCGTGAAAGGCCTAAGATTGGCAAAGAAGACACCCTTTTCACATTGGCCTATTATAGCGCCACCAGGACGCCTGATCTGGCAGAGACCTGTGCTCGGAAGAGCACTACTTCTAGTTATTAGTTGTATATATGTGCATGTCTCTGTATGCATGTGTATTTGTATATTGAGGTCTGTTTATGAGTTCTGTTTGTTTTAGACACAGACTGTAAGGTAGAATTCTTCTTTTCTAAGCACAATCATATCAGTTTTGTGTGTGTGTGTGTGTGTGTGTGTGTGTGTGTGTGTGTGTGTGTGTGTGTGTGTGTGTGTGTGTGTGTGTGTGTGTGTGTGTGTGTGTGTGTGTGTGTGTGTGTGTGTGTGTGTGTGTGTGTGTGTGTGTGTGTGCGCGCTAGAATGTGCTTGAGCACTCAAGAGTAGCTGGATGAAAGTAGTTTTATCTCAAGACTCAGCACTGAGCCACTGGAATCTCTTGTGCCGCACTGGCGTTTGATGTAAAGACAAATGGGCTGACTTCCCTCAGAAAGTATGTTCTTTTATGAAGACAATTTTGAAACATGTTGTCTTTGCCTCAGAAGCTGGGAATCCATCAACCAAAGGCGTAGTTTCAGCCAAAGACAAATATTTTTTACTCCCCGAAAATACAATCAACAATACATAACTTTGTTGTTTTCCCCTTCGCTGTTTGTCGTCTGCACCAATCCAAGGGAAGATACTATAGGTTTTCTCCCGTAGATTTCTGCTTGGCTATTGACAATAGCAGTCAGTTGATTGATTCTTTCTATTTTCTTTCCTTACAGAAGACACAGCATTTGAGGCCGGTGTGCGGGTTCAGATCCACAGTCAAGCAGAGCCTCCCTTCGTCCATGAGCTGGGCTTTGGCGTGGCCCCTGGGTTCCAGACCTTTGTAGCTACACAGGAGCAGAGGGTAGGTGTTCATGACCTTTAAAGGACAACTTAGTTTTTCTACAACAAGGGTTCGTATTTTAGATTGTAATTAGTGAAAAGAAAAGATTACTGTTAAAATATTTTCATTCACTGCTTCTTTCTATTGTTTTAGCGATTTTAGTATTTTGATTTCAGCGGGTGGGGGCATGCGCACAAGTGGCTAAATATGTATTTTTAGACACAATTAACCGGTAATGTCATTGTTACTATTTACACCAGCCCCCATAAGTCACATCTGCCCATAAAGATTGTGCATCTTGGGAATGTACTTATTTGTGTCTAAAAAGACACTTGCATGCATGCCCCCAGGCTTGCATGCATATCCCCAACCTGGGGGCATGCATGCAAATCAGAATAGTTAAAATCACTAACACGAGAGAAAGAAGTAAATGAAAACATGTTAACACTCTTTTATTTTCTCTAATGACTATCCAAAATATGAACCCTTGTTATAAAAAAAACAAAGTTGTCCTTTAAGGCTGCACAAAGCTGATACTTATTTTTCCCCCTATTTTCCACCTGGGATTTAATGTTTCCTCATTCACTTGATGCTTCTCACTACTACAAACACCTTGGTGCTGCAAAGCTTTGCCTCCACCAGCCCAGCCTCCACCTTTCTAGTTCAGAGCCTTGTATGGCCCAGGAATAATACAAAAAAGTTAAACTGAAATTCAAGGTTTTGCATGGCTTTCAAGTTGAATTCTATGTCTTGCTTTGGACCTGCTTTTGTATAATACTCAAGGAGGTTTCTGCATTTCATTCCCTGATTTAGTTTAGCATGCTGCTTAGCTAATTCAGGGAACATCTGCCTGTTTCAGAGTGTTTACAGAGAGACCACGTGACATACTGTATCATAATGTAAAAATTCACAGCGTGACATGACACCTTTAAGTACAGTACTTAAGTAAATGTAATTCGTTACTTTACAGTTTACACCACTGAAGCCCGTCATTTCAATAAGGGGCTGAAGTTAGAACCGGTAGAACATGTTTAGCACAGAAAGATCACAGCTTGTTTATTAGAAGCCATTAGCATGTCTTGGGGGTCAGTTGATAACGGCAACCACCAGCAGCCATTTAGCCAAGGCAAAATAATAGCAAGACAATGGGAACGTTGGGACCAGTGCCGGTTGGGGGAAAAAAGAATAGGTTGATAGCTAAAAAGTCGGGGGACATTCCAGACCAGCACCTGTGATTGCAACTGTATTCCATTTGTTGCAATACATGGTAAAAATATTTCTATCATTTTCCAAGGAGTGGCTTTGTGTGTCCCGTACATGTCCATATATGGTCAGGTCATTCCAGTCCAGAATGAACAGGCTTTGTCTGTCCCGTACATGTCCTGTGCATGCAGAATTGAGGATTGGTCATGCTTCACATGACAATTTGGCCCTCCAGATAAAATCATTAATTCATTCAGAATTCATGAAAATATAGAACTAAAGCACATAGAAAGTATAGATCTAGAACACCGAATATATAGATCTAGAACACAGATTTCATAGCTCTAGAACACATAGAATAAAAGTTCACCGCTTCTCTTCGAACCGAGGTTTGATATTTTTCCAGAAATGTGTGTTTGTGTGTATACTTCAACACGCTGGTCTCCATACGTCTCTTTCTTTCTTGACAGCTCTCTTTGGTCTCCTATAGGACGTCAGCTGATGGATGATAGCTTCTTCTTCTGTCAGTAACCTTGCCTGTGGAGAGATGCTTCACCCCACTCGTCCTCACTCACTCAATCACAGCACAGCTTTGTTACTTCAGCACAAGGCTGCGCCAAGGCTACTGGCCTCATGGACATGCATCCTCTTGACACTCCTCTTGATTATCTGATGCAGAATTTTTTCACCATCGTCACATGGGAATTCAACACGCTTCTACATCACATGGTTGTTATTCATGTCTTTTCTCGTTACAAGCTGGCTGCTGGGTATTGATGGGGCTCAAAGATGGTGCCTGTATTCTGCTGGGTATGGATGGGGCTCAAAGATGCAGCCTATAGTCTCCTAGGTATGGATGGGGCTCAAAGATGCAGCCTATAGTCTCCTAGGTATGGATGGGGCTCAAAGATGCAGCCTATATGTTGATATGCTGAATGTCTCAATAATCACAATATCCATGGGCATCTATCCCCTCTTCCCTGGATGCCATCAATCTAACTCTATCTTCCACCCGATGCAAGATGGTGCTAACAGGTAACGTGGGACCAGCGTGGCCCAGTGCCCACGTTGTTTAGATGCCAAATGATTTTGCGCCCATCTAGGGTCTTAAAATGAGGTGTGGTCTGATGCATTGCTATATTACACTAAGAGAGAAGAGTGATAGTGCTTTAGACCAGCTATAAATGAGTCTTAACTGCCGGCGCAGTGATGGCACAGATATTTCCTTACTATTTAGACAGTGCAACGCTCAACACAGTAAAATGTTATCCATCAAATCTTGCATTAGTAAGTGGTTTTAAAAAACAACCTAACTGACATTGCACATAATGATATTGATATGTGAAGATATCACAGATGTCTCTCGGACACATTAGGCTACTACAGGAGGAAGATGTGAATTCTGACCAGCAGCACGGCCACCTGGTCCACCGACCACCGGTTTCCAAATCCACCCGAGTTCCGCATTGAGGTAGAAAAAGAACTGTCAGCGAGCTTCACAATACGCTCGCAGCTGTCATACTTTAACTGGTGGTTAAAATAAGGAAGAACATAACTGAGAACAAGCAAATGATTATTAATGATGGGTGCTATAGTTTTGTACTTTTGAGCGGTGCTTCTGGAAGGAGCTAAGCTTAAAACACATTCTTATTACAATATGCTTGTGCGCTTTTAATGCCAGAAATATGATTATTTTTTCAGTTCTCCAGTACAGCATCCAACCAGGCTTTAAATTGTTGGAGGCTGTACTGGATTTAATATACCACTAGAGAGCGCCAACGATAAGCCCAGCAGGGTTTGCTATAGGCCTCATGATAACATAGCCTATTAGCCTGCTCCATCCATTTACATGGGGCCGGGAGCTAACGTTAGCATGGAACAGCATGGGACCCTGAGCGCCACAAGCGCACTTGATGGTGTAATTAACCTATCGACTATCGCCTGGGAGTCTGGGACATGCGGTTACACGCCACAGCCACTTCAAACCGGATCAATATCCGGCGCACTGACGCTGAGATATGGTAGAGTTGCAGTATTGGCTTGAATGGGAAAATAACATGTTGTTGACGTTGTTGACGTAACCCATTCCCGGGTTACGTCGATGGCGTCAGATCCTTCGCATTTTCAATGCTGAGGCTCTGAGGGCCTAGAATACACAGTTTTTGCTAAAAAAAAATAATGATCACCAAGGCGATGGAATGCGATGATGGCTCCTGGGAGTACTGAAAAAAGGTGATGGAATCATATTTGGCTGGGAGAGGGTTAAGCTCCAACATTTCCTAAAAATGTCGGGTACAAAAAAAAATGTCTGGGCTCTGAAGCGCGGCCTAAAAAATGTAATGAAAGAAAAAAATGTACAGTCCTGTCATCCTCTTTTATTTATAAAGACAGGGAGCTTCCTTCAGCAGCTCTCCCTGTGCACATTACAGATGATTGTTTTCACAAACTGCCCGACAATTTAATATAGCCTACATTAACCTAAGGACACAGAAAGCACCAACTCAGGAGTCTTCTGAACATCGTTCAAACAATATTCGTCTGAATATTGTTTTGCATATCATGTAAAACAAACTTGCATTCTTCCCAGGACAGGGGTAAGTTTGAGGTTAATCATGCAGGCTTCAGGCAAGGCTTGTACGTTGACTACAAATAAGAAAGAAAAAAAAAAACATAAGGTTTGTAATTCAACAACATTAAAAAAATTAGTGGAGTATATCGCTTACAGCCGGACGGTGTTTCCTCCAGGGAGTCAGCAGTGAGTGAGGAAGAGTGAGCACCTTTTGTAAACTCTGCACAGCTGACTGACCAACACGCAGGCAGCATCAGGTTCCAACTGACTGACGTTGCGCCCCCAGGTGGCACATACTGCCCCTCAACTAGTTGCCCTATAGGCAATGGGTCTATCTGAGGTGCTGCACTCTAGGCTCCTCACTCTGTCTCTCACTCTAAAAGATGGAGAACTCACCTGACTGGTGGGACTGGAGCGAGACTCCACTCCAGTAGTCATGGCTGCCAGTTCCCACCTGATGTTGTGTGGGAGTTCTGACCGCTCCAGAGTCAGACTCTCCTGAATAACTGCCAGCTTACACAACGTCTTCAAACTTGGACCTAAGTCTAAGACATAAAGGTCAGTGGCTTTCCCATCGCCTCCAAAGAGGAAGATACGATCTCCAACCGTGCAGCAGTACATTATACTCATTGAACCAGGACCTTTTCCCTTGGGTTTAACCTTCTTAATGTTCTCCCTGTTCCAGGAGGTCTCTGGATTGAATTTCCACAGATCATTGATCATCGGCCGCGAGATCACACAAAATATGTACAGCTCTCCATTGTAGAGACAGAAGACAGAACGACCATTGAGTCTTTCTGGAAAAGGCAACACAGGTGTGTTCAGCCAGCAGTTGGTCTCTGTGTCAAACACTCTGATGTTGTTGCAGTAATCCCAGGAGGCCCTTTGGCCCCCAAATACAAACATCTTTGTCCCAATGATGGTGGCAGAGTGATTTGATGTAGCAGGAGGTAGAGTTCCTCTGGTGTTAATTAAAGACCAGACCATTGCGGTGGTGTCCATCTTGTAGATGTCATTAGTGTATCCAGGACGCTGGTTCCATCCTCCATGAATATACATGATCGTTTCCAAGACACAGGCTGAGTGGTTGTATCTCTCTGTTGGTACAGTCCCAGAAACCTGTGGTTTGAACCATCTGTGGGTGTCGACATCAAATGCATGAAGCACTTTGCAGAACCCTGGGTTGTCATATTTACAACCTCCCCAGATGTAGACAATATTTTCTATCAGCACAGCTGTGTGGCCCCAGCGCCTGTGGGGAACCTCAAGGAGATATCGTCCTCTTCCAGGAGTCACCGAGGGCAACTTCTTCCAGCGTAACGACACTGTGCTGAAGACGTGCACATGAATCTGTCCGCTTCCTCTGAAACAGTGACATCCAAAGCAGTACAACGTGTGTCCCACCGCCACTGGCCGGTGCCCCGATGTGTCTGAAGGGGGAACGCCCTTCGGTTTCAGCGTCCAGCGGAACATTTCTCACAAACGGCACACACAACCGCCGTCGACTGAAAAACAACAGCAAAAGAATTGAGAAGTAAAAGAATGGAGTTCTGTTGTTCCTTGATCAGTAAAGAATGGTGTCGTGCTCCCTAAGCGTTAAAGGAATGGAGTCTGTTCCCATGCTGCTGTTTATATTGGTTCAGCTTCACAAAACGTCACACAAAGGTTAGCCAGTCAGCAAAGCCCATGAGTTTGGTTTGGCCAACACAGAAGCCTATCTACAGTATATCTGTTAAATTCCCTGATGTGTTTTTGAGCGGTGCTCCTGGAACAGGAGCCATAGTTCCAACATCTGGTTTTGTCCGGTCAAAAGCCTAAGGGAAAATCATGTAAAAAATGCCCGGGCTTATGTAAACCGAAGCACAGGCTAGGTCATCTGGCCTAGATATGGCCTACATCCTGGCACAAACGGCTAAAGTATGTTGTGTAAAATGTCCTGTCAAAAACTTATGAGTGCCATAATAATCTTTAATCAAACTAATGTAGATTACTGCCAAGGCTTTTTGTAATGTTTTTACCCGATTTTCGAGGGATCCATGTACACACCGTGTGTCCATTATGAACACGGGAGGTCACGGGAGACGAACGTCTTTTCTTTCACGCGTAACCGAAGAAATACAACCGCGATGATCTGTGCGTAAGTTATGGTCCATAGAAAATGGGATGTTTTGACCATATGCGCGATCTGGGAAAAGAATCCGAGATAAATCAAATTTTCTGCAGTCATGAAGAATACAAGTGAATGGACGATAGGATATCCTGACTACATTATTTCGCGAGGCATCATGGGAAACTGAGTCTTTTCATCACTCCCGCCCGCGGTAGAGCGCTGGCTATTGTTTACACTGTGTGCCTTAAGACGTTCCTGGACGTCCTAAGGCACTCCAGGGTGGACATGCTTCCTTCCTTCCTTCCTTTCTTCATTCATGCATAACAATAACACAAGTGCAGCTCTGAAAAATCTGAAACAACGTATGTTAAATTAAGACAATAAAAGGTGAGAATTTGGAACAGTTGTGTTGAGAACTCCCCACGGTGCATCATACATTCACTCAACAGAGTACATCAGTGTGAGCCAGAGAGAGGCCTGTGAACTCAACCCTCAAAGGAAACAAAGAAGCAGAGACGAGTTCTCTGGAGGCCATTTATCAAGTGATGGTCATGCCTACAGGGTAATTAGCCCCAAGAGGTTACTGCCTTCACTCATCTCATCAGCTCTGCAGTCAAGGGCTTACTTGACTGTCAAGGGCTTACTTGACTGCCACAAAAGCTGCCCACTTCCCACAGCATCTATATGCAGCAGAGAAACACTAGAAGTTTACCTCCAGCTGACAAAGTCTGAGCAGTAGTTTGCAGCAGAGACTCAGAAGGCATCACCCTGTGGCACGCCTCTGTCTCATCAAGATATGATATGCTTGGCGGTACTAGACGTGTATTTCTAAGAGAGGAGTAAAGGGATGTGTGACAGAGGTTTGGAAATGGAGTTTGTGGAGCACATAAAAGCACTTGTTGTGATTAAGTGCTTTCTAATGTGTCCTAATCCTTACTATGAAACAAAGCTTCACTGTTGAGCTTCAATGAACTCACTCTGGCTCTTATCACAGGGCCTAGATTAAAGCCACTTCATCAAATGATCCGTGGGCACAGATTCCAAGTACCCAACACTGAGGGGCTTAATGAGCACGTTTTGAAAAACGAAACCAGCACTCACTTAGATAAGATTCTTCCTTGTTTATTAAAGGGGTTAATGAGCATGCACGCACGCACACACGCGCACGCACGCACGCACGCACGCACGCACGCACGCACACACACACACACACACACACACAGACACAACTTGGGTGCTCCAGTTATATAGTGTCCTGTAATTTTTTATGAGCACAATGTTCTGTTGCTACTGAAAATCATCTTTCCCTCAGTGAAAAGAAAAGGTCTTCATTATAGCATTGGCCCCTTTATGCCTTTTGTGTTGAGCCTATAGGGTCACTGTAATGATATTTCAGCTAAGCTTTGTGCAGTCATGCAAAAAAAAGCCCTGTAGTTGAGGCAGCCCTCAGTTGAGGGCATCTGCTGGGACTGCAAAATGTGCCTTGGTGCAGCATACCAGTTTGATTTGCCATTTTTTAACCAGAATTCGTGGTCCAGTGTTCCCATTTTATTTCAAAAACAACTCTGTCCCTTGCTGATCAGGCTATGTAACCTAATAATAGCTTTGGCCCAGTGTAGCAGTGAATCAGACAGAGATGAATAATGCACTGAGAGCAACAGAGGCCTTGGCATATATTAAACAAACCAATAAATGTGTCAGCTGATCTCACCACTGTAATAGCTGACGTCCCGCATCTTTGATCATCTAATTTACAGAGGGATAATCCGATCCTGGTTCTGTCAAGACATGCCGTAATAAGGCCATATGTGCTAATTATGTAAGGTGTTAAGATGGGCTGAAAGGTTATGGGCTCGTCAAGTTTCATAGATGTCCTTAATGAAATTGATAGTGCCTGGAGGCGGTCTGTATTCACACCTGCTGCTGGAGTTGGTGTGGACACATTTAATTATCTCAAGGGACATCATAGTGGCACTCAGACATGGCCAGGGGCTTTTAGGTTAATGAAACATTTGCATTGTGTTGTGTGTTTGCGTTCATGTCTTCGTCATTGTGTCAGAAGTGATTACGTCTGGATATTTACGGCATTAAGCTCGCAGCTCTCCCCTAGGGAGCAAAACATGCAATGTCACCCAGTAGGAGGGGGCTTCGCTTCAGGTCCTGTCACAACTAACAAGCACGCTGGGCCCAGATTTCACCTGGCAGGGTGTTGTATTTTAGTTTGATCCAAAAAAGCGCTATTTTGGCAGTGAAGACAGACAGAAGAACAGAGGGTGGTGGGTGATGGATGCCCGGCGCGCAGCTAGAGCAGGCTGCTTGCATCACGGAGCAGATGGGCCCTCACACTGCTCCTCCTGGTGTCCCCCGCTCCTCATCTGCTGTCCCTGCCTTCAGAGCTATACGGAGGGGAGAGAGGGGAACATTTGGAGCATTGCACTCCCGAACGCCTGTTGTTGTGGATTTCCGGCTGCCAGTATGTATGCATTTGAGGAAGTGCTTATTCCCCCCACGCATTCTGCTCTGTTTTGCGAGGCTCCTGTTTCTGAGCTGGCTGGGAATCAGGGGTCAGAAATGACATGAAATCCAGAAGGCGCAGGATCCAATATAGCGTGTTGTGTTCATTTTTTATTCCTCTCTGTCTTTGTGTGTGTGTGGATGTATGTATGTGTGAGGGACTTAATGTGCATGCACCCTAGGCCTAGGGGTTCATCTTTGCGCTCTGTGGTTCTCTCTTTTGCAGCTGACCTACTTGCCTCCCCCATGGGGAGAGTGTGAGTCCAGGGCTCTGGAGTCAGGGTTCTTCGAGGTCTACAGTGTGACCGCCTGTAGAATTGACTGTGAGACGCGCTACATTGTGGAGAACTGCAACTGCAGGATGGTGCACATGCCTGGTAAGCACGAGACTTTGAAGAAATTCAAAGCTCCTTTATGCTAACGCAAATGCCAACAGTTAGCTGAGTTCTCCTCTCTCCTGTAACCGTGTTCCCACCAAACTATTCCCACTACAGGCGACGCGGCATTCTGCACCCCTGAGCAGTACAAAGACTGTGCCGAGCCTGCTTTAGGTAAGCTGCCACTCATACTGCATGCACAAAAATGCAAGTACAAGATGAATATGACACTCAAATATACTGTAGATCTTCTTTTAAGCGTGAATGCTCCGGATTACATCCCTGAACAAGGATTAAAAATACATTTTAAACCTGTCATCCGGTGTTAAACTACAGCAGAGATAATTTCAAGCTTGAGGAGGCTCAAGTCCTGCACACCTCTCTACATCTGATTCCCAGATGATGCCCTGTTAGGCCAACCCCCTTTAGGGCGAGGTCGCTTCTCGCCCTTAAGTCGTCTTAGTGGTACTAATCGTTACTGAGGAAAGTAGCCTAATAATTAAAGCAATACGATGCTTATTAAGGCATTACTGCCCAATACTGACAACAACTGATGTTTTTTAGGCAGAAGTGGAAAAATGGGTGCTTGTTAATGCTGGGTCTACATTCAGATTGTGCAGGGTTGTCTGTAATTCATATGTACACTTCCCAATGCAGTCTCAAAACTAAGAAGATAAACTTTCGTACAAACCGTTTCTCAAAGACAATAGGAACACTGGCAATGCCTACAGTTTGTGTTTTGGGCATTTTGACAGCTGAATACATAATTATAGATAAATAGATAAAGAGATAGATAGATAGATGGATACCTTAATTATCCCAAGGGGGGAAATCAGTCGCCAGAGGCGGCACAATTATGCCACTTATCACACATATCTGATTAGTTTGTTTGTTTGCGTGCTATTGATATGGAAGCTTGTATTCTAAATGCAACCAGCATTTGAAAGCACATAGCTGTCCACTAATTAAACTGTTTTTTACTTTGAAAATACAGTAAGTTTGTTTTTCTATGTCAAAGTAAGTTGATAAAGTATGCAAGTATATATTTTAATCCAATTTAAATCCATCAAGGAATGAACAGAGATATGAATATCTCTCCTTTATAAAGAATAACTGAAACTGATAAATGGACTATTGTTAAGTGTTTGATTTAGTGGGTGACTAGATGGCTGGAAATGGATGGATGGGAAATGGGATAATATTTCTTCCAGTCCAGTAGGTAATATAAAGATTTAGGTAGATTTGGCTTCTTTTTCTAATATTTCAGTCAAATCCCATTTTCTTTATTTTTTATTAAATTATGGTGAACGACTTTGTCTTTTATGAATCTACAGTACTATCTCAGGGTAATATTTTATCTTTGCCATTGCTCCACTTGAGCGAGAGAGTGGGAGGGAGAGAGCGAGAGACACTCATGAAAGTCAAATGAGACAGCATCCTTGTGAATTTATCTAAATCACATTTGCTGGAATTTATTTATGTGTTTTGCACAATGGAGCGGTTCCAGCTCTCCTGCTGGCAGAGCTAAGTGGAGGAGTTTCACAGTTTCATTTTCCCAGTCAGCCAGTAGCCTATAGAACATACATGGGTAATCTTTAGGGGTGTAACAATACATTTTAACAGCGATATGATACGCATAACGATACATGGTTAACAATACGATACATGGACAATGTTGGTTCATTCATGATGATACGATACGATTCAATGATTTAAAATCCATATAGTAACTATTTAGCTAAGAAATGAAATCTGTGTAAAACGTGTAAAGAATCTATTATTATTGAAGTAAACGCTGTGATTATCTAGCAAATACAAGGACATTATATTTCAACACATATGACAAACCCACCTTGACAGTATGAACACAGATATTACACACATTTAGCGAAGAGTAGCTATATGGAATGGAAAGGTAATTGGACCCCTCTTTTTCTGATTACCGCATTTTAAAACAATACGATACAAAGCCAAAGCGGTACGATATTTTGCTTTTGCAAACGATATAGTAGATCATTGCAAATTGAAAGCGGATGTGACGCAACCGCTCCCTTGGTGCAGTAGCAATAACATGTCCTACTGGAAGCGTTATGTCTCCTTTCAACATTTTTGGGGGCGTTATTTCGTCTTTCTCTGGTGTTATTGGTGTTACCTCCATGATGTTTTCAAACATTTTCTTTAACTAAACACCCATAACAAAAATAGGCCGCTCGAATGACTTTGTCTGAGCTATTGCGTTTCTGTTATGTTTCCAATGGGACTACAGTTCAGTGCAACAGCAGCTACTTCTGACACTCGCCGTTCCAGACTCTATATAGCATTCGGAGATTGTGGAATAGTTGTCTGGCTATGCGAGACTAGGACACGATCAACACAATCCTGAGTTATTTTTTGTGTTCAATCTGTTTTTTGAGATATTTTAGTATTTCAGCATGTACTAGTGATGCGTTTTGCATCATATGATGCAAAACGCATCACTGATGATGCAAAATGCATCACTAGTCATTCTGAAATTCTAAAATATCTAAAAATACAGACTGAACACAAAAAATAACTCAGGATTGTGTTGATCGTGTCCCAAACAACAATAAAATAAGATAGGCTTGTCCCAAAGGTGAAGTGGCCCTTTAAGACAACGCACAGCGCAGGTCGCTCCAGGGTGATAGGTGGGCAACTTGCAGCCTGCACTTAATGCGTCCCGCAAGTTAATATCTGAATACTGTGATATATATTACTGATTTCACCTGTTGCAATTCCAAACATGCAAACATGACCCGCTTGAACCGCTTCAATTACTTCAGTTGATATTAGTACCTTAATGACTAGTATTACATTTTTATTGACTTTTTTTTATGTCCAATGTATTTGATGTATTTGTAGATCAGAAAAAAGTTAAAATACGGAGATAAGAGGTTTCTGCCTGACACTTTAACCATTATTTTATGTCTTAACTATTTAAAAATAGCAGATATACAAGCTCACAGCGAGCTTGTAGATCTGCTATTTTTGAAAAATCATGAACGTTTGGCCCTCTGGAGTGAGTGTGGAAAAATAATGGCCCTCTCCATCACCCCTGCTATAGAAGATGGTCCCACCCTATTTTACAGCATGTTTGGTGGCTCTATATCTGGACCACAGGGCAGATGCTGCCCATCTGCAGATTTACAGCTCACACAAAGTATTTTCCGATCATCGTGCCAATAGTATAATAACTATTAATAATATTGTAAAGCACTTAGTAGTGCATTACAATTTCTAAATTGCCCAATATAGTCTTTTAACCACTTTCAAAACGGCATTAGGCACATCATTATGGTGAAAGTGTTTTTCAAAAATAGTGAGTAGTTATACAGTAGCTCATAGTTCCCCAAAAATATCCACAATCTTAACAAGCACAAATGTTGCATAATGTTTACAATTATAAAGGAGAGAAGATAATCTCATTGTTACTTAGGCAAAGCCTATTATTCTGCTTTATGAACCCAATTTCCAAGTATAGTGGGACTGGTACCCAAAGATGTTATTAGGGTGCAATTATAAGCATGCAATCAGGACTAGGAAACTGCAACAAGTAATCGCACAGGAATTGATTTTGGAGAGGAGATGGAGTGGGATTGTGCAGTATGCATAATGAACATTTACCATGATGTCCCTTTACCTTTTGGTTTATTTATTTTTTAAATTGGGTTTGACAATGACTGTATAGCCATTATAGCCATATCTATTAGAGATGCAGTACAGTGTTGTTTTCATGTTTCAACAGTATCTGGAGCCACTGTTTAATTATGTGTTTGTGGAATGTGGACCCACATATACTGTATCTATACTTGTCCTACTCCCCTTTTTTCCTCTACACCAAATCTCATCAGTGGAAACAGCCAATCTACAAGCTCACAATTGCTCCCATTGCGACGCATTATGAGCTTATTATAGATCTGCATTCTTTTGCAGAATGTTCACCCATTTTCACAGAATGTTTGCCTGTTATGAGTTCTGACATGCCCAGAATAGTGACACTAGGTTTCATGAGGCTACAAGAGGCAAGGGTTGCCCTGCATCCTAACAATGTTTACTGCAGCACAGAAGCACATACTGTGGTGATTATTTACTCTATGGCTCCAATGCTATAATTTGCCTGTGTGATGTTGATTTGAAACCCAAAGGTATACAGTTCATTTGCAGGAGGAATGTAGCAGGCTTTGGTCTTCAATCCACACAGCTCGCTCCGTCTCTCTCCCTAATTGGTTTTATTTTGAAACAGGGATACTTTCACAATTCAACCGTGTGTGTGCATGATTATGAACGCACACACACACACACACACACACACACACACACACACACACACACACACACACACACACACACACACACACACACACACACACGCTTGCGTGAATACACACATACACACACAGATATATATTTACAGCTTGGATCGTTCAGAGAACCTATCAGAGAAGTTTTCACACAGAGTAGCAAAGTTTGATTATGTTTGCTTTCCTTCTCGTACAACTGTGTCAATCATGACGTTTTAGAGAAAGCACATAGTGCTATGGACGCACGATTTTATTTAATAGGAGACAGCTGCATCGGTTGTCCTTTAACAGCTACAGTAGAGTCTGCAAGAACCCACTGTAGACACACTTACAGACAGAAGCGACGATCATTGACAATCCCGTGTCCCAGTTCTTTGGACGAACCACACAATGAATCCTGGCATTATGTGTAATCACTGTAGTAGTCTATGTATCTTTCATCTTATTTTGTTGTAAATGGACTGCATTTATGTGTGCTTTTTCTAGTCTATCTGACCACTCAAATGTACTTTTCAATGTGCTTCACATTTATGGGGGCATCACCCATTCACAGCTACCTATTACGTGTTCTAAGTGGTACACATTCACACACAGGCAGTGGAGGCAATCATACAAGACAGCAAGCTGCTCAACGTCAACGGGAGCAGTTAGGAATTCAATATCTTGCTCGAGAACACTTCCAACTCCCAGACGGCCACTTTACACACATTTTACGTTATTTATTTGCATTACGAATGCAAATCTTCAAAAATGTCTGCAGCAAATGTAAAATCAATATGATACTGTTTTTGTGTTTTTTATGCTTAAATGACCTTAGGAAAAGATGAATAGGTTCAGTTTGACAGGCTCAGAGACAAAAATCTAAGATATGAATGCACAAGGCCTCGCTCTCCTCGCCAGTATCCAGTAACCCCTTATTTGAATAAAATAAGCGACCACTGAGAAGTTGTATTGAATTTCCTTCTGCAATTACGTGACTCCATGGGCCTGCCGCCTATTAGCAAGCCGAGGGTATAGCTGCCCTGTGGATTGAGATCACTCAGATCAGGGTGTCTGTCACAAAGTTGCCACAGTGAGAAATAAGGCTGGTGGCGTTGATAACCCCCGCACTCTTATTCATTCACAGAAGATTAGTACAGAAGACATTTTGGCAGATTTTAAGTCGGAGCGGACAAGATTGTTATTGGATGGGATTTGGAAATCTACAGAGAAATATGATTAAGGCTTTATGATCTCAGGGTGTGCTGGAGCTGAAGGATTGTGACTGGAACTATACAGTATCAAAACTTTGCTTTACTTTTTCTTTTTTAAACAGCTGTGGATAGTAGGGGTGCAACATATCGAACTGAATATCGAACCGAAAGACCCTGTACCGAACCGAATGACCCTGTACCGAACCGAATGACCCTGTACCGAACAATACAATACAATACCACTCCACATCCACATTCCCCTGGAACCCCCTCAAGAACCCCTAGGGGTCCGCAGAGCCCACTTAGAGAACCACTACCCTAGAGGTTGGGTACAGTATTGTTAAAACAAAAAAAAAAGTAGTTATAAAAATACATTTATAAATCAAGGATATTTCTGTTTATTTTTTGTATCGGAAAAGTATCGAACCGTGGCACCAAAATATTGAACCGAACCGTGAATTTTGTAAACCGTTGCACCCTTAGTGGATAGGTGTTGAGAAGTTTGGGATGAGTGTGAATAGCCCTCCGCCGCAGCAGCTTTTGAAGGGGGCTATTTTAGAAGTGCTTTTATCTGATGCCATTACTGACACAGCGAGGGAAATGGTGTGGGCTTCACATGTGATCATACAACTGCAGCCAAGTTATTATTAGTATTATTTATTCATTTTTCCTATGGGCATGAACTTCCACTGCCAAGATGCAGGCTTTTCTGCATCAGGGGTTTGTCTTAATGAGGGTTAAAGGAGATGTGGGTTCACTGCTTTAGCTTCTCCCCTCAGTGACAAGTGACGATAAGCCTGACTTACAGTAGACGGTCATCAGAGCTGTTTACGAGTAAACATCTCACATAGGACTCAAGGCGCAGGATCAAGTGTGTGTGAGCGTGTGAGTGCATGTGTGTGTGCGTGTTTGTGTTTACACAGCCATGTGTCATAGCATTGTGTTTGTGAGTGCATACGTGTGTGCAAGTGAGTGTATGCATATCGTCACTGTCGGGCAGAAACCTCGTATCTCTAAGTTTCAAATGTGTATATTTTTTCGCAAAGTAAAGCCCTGCTTCATCATACAAGGCCATCGCACAAAAGTAGTGAAAACAGCCGATCTACAAGCACACAACGCCTCGCGGTGTGAGGCGTTGTGTGCTTGTAGATCGGCTGTTTTCACTAGTTTAAATCATTTTTAAAATGATAAATACAAAACAAATGGTTTTGGACATACAAGGTTTCCACCTGACAACGACGATATGTGCAGATGTTAATTTGTGTGTTTGTGTGACCTCCATTGGCCTAATAAGCAAACAGCCTCCAGACACGTTCTCCCTTGGCTGTCAGCTACAATAACAGCTTAGCGTCCCTGAGCGTGAGACTCCAAACGCCTCAGTGTGTTTGGCACTGCACTGCAGGCAAGGCTTTTGTCTAAAAGAACTGACAACCCCCAAGCAGTGGCGTCAGTTCAGAAAAAGCTAAGGTATGGCAACATGACTGGTGTCTTGCACGCACGCGAAGGCGCGCGTGCAAGACACCAGTCATGTTGCCATACCTTAGCAACAGGCATGATACATTTATTTTAAGTACATTACACCCCCCCCCCCCCCACCCCCCCCCCACCCCACCATTTTTACGGTTTCTTGGGCTGGATATGGCAGCCTGGAATGGTTGTTCAAGTGCAGCTAAACTTGGCATGTTAGTAAACGTGCCACAATTAACAATAATGCATTGCACCTGTGCAGCTGACCTGCGGAACCTGGGAATATACCATCTTGTCAAGATGGGGAGAATAAAAGTGTGGAGAATATAATTATAATACCTTGTTAAAGTGACCATTTTGTTACATTTTGCATTTGTAGTTATTGTACTGTAATTTAACAACATAATAACCAGCACAGATAGACAAAGAGACATTCATGGATTTATATTTAAAAGTAACTTTTATTTTCCCCCCTGCACCCTGGGTATGGCAGCTGCATACCCCTGCCATACCCAATTGACGCCCCTGCCCACAAGCCACCCCCCCGCCTCCACCCACCCCCTAAGTGTCCCTCTTCATCCTTTTCAAAACACCCCGTAACCTCCTCTTCCTCTCAACTCCTCTTTCCGTGAAGCTAAACTGTCGGCCGTGGAAAGCAGCAACTGCATGTGCAGGACGCCGTGCAACATGACGCGCTACAACAAGGAGCTGTCCATGGTGAAGATCCCCAGCAAGACGTCGGCGCGCTACCTGGAGAAGAAGTTCAACAAGTCCGAGAAGTACATCACGTGAGTGGAGCTCTCTCCGTGTATCAGCACTGAATAGAAAGACAGATATAATATGGAGTCTGTCTGAGTAAAGCCTGATTTAAAACTGACAAAGAGGTGGTCTTGGCAAAAGTAATGTATTTTCAACTGGCAAAAGTTAACAGCAAGAGCCGCTGATACAAACGACCTACGGCCTGGTCGCGACTTAGGCCACGACTTGGAGGTCGTAGGTCCCGGTTCTGGAGGTTTTGCGCGATCTCGGTCGTAATTCAGCGACCTGGGAAGTCCGCGATCGAAACTCTACGCTTGCTAAGGGAAGGGACGCGAGTTTAGAAACTCTACGCTTGCTAAGGGAAGGAGCGCCGCGATCGAAACTCTACGCTTGCTAAGGGAAGGGACGCGAGTTTAGAAACTCTACGCTTGCTAAGGGAAGGAGCGCTCGTTTTCAACAGCGTCGGCAGGTTAGCTACTCAGTGTCGGCAGGTTAGGGTTAGGGTTAGGGTTAGGGTTAGGGTTAGGGTTAGAGTTGGGGTTAGGGTTAAGGTTAGGGTTAGAGTTAGAGTTGGGGTTAGGGTTAAGGATAGGTTTTGGTGCACCTCGCGCGGTCCAAGTGACTACAATGGAGCGCTTCCTACCTCCGGTTCAGCCAATCACAAGCTTCAAAAGGTTGAATAGCGCTGCTGCTCTAGAATATTCTGCAAAAAGACCTTTTAAATACAACCGCGGACTTCCCAGGTCGCTGAACAACGGCCCGATCGCGCAACAACGGCCCGGGGACGACCGAGGTGGCGCAACCACGGCCGGGGGTCGCGAAACTAGACCGGCCGCGACCTAACAAGTATGTACCGCGAACTACGACCTCCAGAACCGGGACCTACGACCTCCAGGTCGTGGCCTAGGTCGCGACCAGGCCGTAGGTCGTTCGTATCAGCGGCTGTCTCTCAAAGTTAAAGCAATCATGAACTCTGCTCTTGCTCAGAAGCATCAGTTTTATTCAAATTTATATGAGGGGTTTGGTCCCTCTGGACCTTCATGAAGCGTTTACTCTTCTTTGCAAAAACTGGCAAAAGTTGAAAAACATAGTTTTTTATCAAGCAAAGCATTGCGTGACAAATACAACTTGTATTTTATAACTTAAAAAGGTATCAATACTTTAAAATGAAAATACATTTAGTCACTGAAGTATGTATGATGAGGCTTAATGATAAATAGGGGCGGCAGTGGCTCTGGGGTAGAATGGCCGATCCCAGTTCAATCCGGGGCTCCCCCAGAGTTAGTGTCGAAGTGTCCTTGAGCAAGACACTGAATTGCTCCCGATGAGCAGGTTGGTGACTTGCATGGTTTCCTCCGCCATCTGTGTGTGAATGTGTGTGTGAATGGGTGAATGTAGTGCACACTCTCTGTAAAGCGCCTGGGATAAAGGCACTATATAAATGTACCATTTACCAATTTATGCCTCTTTCAGAGATAACATCTTGGTCTTGGACGTGTTCTTTGAGGCTCTAAACTACGAGACCATTGAGCAGAAGAAAGCCTATGAGGTAGCAGGGTTACTGGGTAGGTTTTCCCTATTTTTGAGCGGTGGTCACACCGTCTCCATAGCGTGGCCGTGTGTGTCTGTGTGTGTGTCTGTGTGTGTGTCTGTCTGTCTGTATGTAGCCTCTGGTGTAGCCTGAGTACCCTGGGTGACCAGAGAGGTGCTGTTGAGTCTAGCCTGCCCTGAGCATCAACTGCAATACACACACACACACACACCCCCACCCCACACACACAGGCACCCCCCCCCCCCCCCCCCCCCCCCCACAGGCACCCCTCCCTCCCCCCCCACAGGCACCCCTCCCCCCCCCCCCCCCCCCCCCCCACGACCACCGCTCAGTTCACACGGGTGTGATTTTACCCAAACAAATGAGCATCGCGCATGAAATGCACAGAGCAAGTTCAGTCAGGAAACTCTTGGCAGTTGCTGGTGGTGGCCACTCTTCCATTCTCTGCACAATTCACTAACAGAGTGTCCCATTTGAACAGGGAAGAGTACATTGCACATTTGCTTGATAGCTGCATTGTGCTGCTTCCACTACCCAAAGCAGTGTTTCTCACCCTCTACCATGCCAGCTACCACCTGTTGTTATCTGCTTGTATGTACTATGGAGGGAGGGAGAGTCAGAATGCCTCCTGTTTGGTAGGGGAGACTCCCTGACCTGGCAGGTTTAAAATCTGCTCTATTCAGCACCAAACCAAATCAATTTATTTATTTAATATCATAAATTATATCCATTAAAACATCTTAATTCAATTTGTGGGTTGTCCCGACTGAACAACTCTTTCTCTGTCCATTCTTACTTGTTTTTCCTCTCATTTCATGTCTTTCTTTCCAGGTGATATTGGAGGTCAGATGGGTTTGTTCATTGGAGCCAGCATCCTCACCATCCTAGAGCTGTTCGACTATGCTTATGAGGTCAGCATTAATACACTCCTTAAGCACAAACACCTTTTCATATAACCCATTATTAACAACGCATTATGAAACTTTTGTTTCATAACAACTGTCTGGTTGCCTAATAATGACAGCGAGAGACCCATTTTGAAGGCTGGGAACATGAACAATGACAGCGACACAAAGGGTCTGCTTCAAAGCATGCACCTGAGAAGAGTGAGCTACATGATGAGGCTTTCCCATTACCATGGCTTTACTGTTTGCATGCTGTTTAACAATTATTGTACTGCTTTCTCGTTCTGCTGAGCTGCTAAAAGTCTTTGTCCTCTCCTAGGGCTTTAAAAATACACATTAAGAGTCATTTTCAAAGTGTTTTTCTCACAGCGCCGGCTAGAAAGCCATGGACATTACAATACCAAATTCAAGACACTCATGGACAAACTACAAAGGAGCCTGCACAAACCGCTGTTGTTAGGCATGCAAATTTGAGTTGGTTAGCAATAGCTAACCAATGGTCACACCACTGCACAGCGGGCTTCAATATAAATTCAAGACTAAGAGTCAAGAAGGTTTATTTGTCACTCATTCATACAGGTACAAGCAGCAAAATGTACAGGCAGGGCCCTGTGTGTGGGTGTTTTTTACCCAGGCAAAGGAATAGAATTATGTCAGCGACGGTTTCAACAGGAGAGTTCCTTTAGTTTCAACAAGTACACCTTAAATGATTGTGAAGGTGTCATTTATTACAACAATTACAACATCATTATTTGAGCACTAAACCAAATTACCCACACTATTCAGTAAAGCAGGTTTTATTAAGACGATTGATACAGTAGGTGTCCCATGAATGCGGTGCCCTTCTTACTTAAACCAAATGTATGTAACACTTTTAGTTATAATTCAGTTTTACAACAAACTATGAATTTTGAAAAACCTTGTATTTCCATATTTCATCCTTTTTTGTATGAATGCGATCTATAAGCTCACCACGCATTGCAATGTGACGCATTATAAGCTTGTAAATCTGCCGTTTTACGAAGAAAAAGAAACGCTCAACAAAAATAGGGATACCAGGTTTTAGGAATATTTAACATTAAGCATTAACAAAGAGCTTGTGACTAAATAACTACATCGGGTATCCATTGGAACACAGGCAATTTCTTCGGATTATTATAATTTTGGTCATACAAGGTTTCTGACCGATAGCGACGATGTACAATAATGATCTCCGGTCTACAGGTGGTTAAAGACAGACTGCTAGACCTCCTTAGCAGAGAAGAAGAGGATGAGAGTCACGGAGAGGATGTGGTAAGACATCTATCAGGCTTTGTGTTTCTCTTTCACACAGTGGCTCAACTTTGACCTCAGTCCCTCTGTCAGCCATGTTTTACTCTTCCTCGCCTTAAACCCCTGTCTGTCATGTCTGTTCCGTTTTCACCTCCAGAGTTCTTGTGACCCGGTGGCCAACCACTCCGAGTCCATCAGCCACACTGTGACCGTCCCCCTTCAGACCACCCTGGGTACCCTGGAGGAGATCGCCTGCTGAGACCCCCTTTTAGAGCCCCACGTACAACCGGAGCTCTCAGCACTGGGAGGCTGTCACTCTGTGCCTCCAAGGTCACACCGGAGATACCTTGCAAGGGCAAAAGGGACGACAGAGGGGTTGGTCTAAGGACAGTTCCATTTGCTGTTCTCTGTCGCACCAGCCGGCCCATGGCGTTAATGAGGACGAAAGAGCTGTCAGCCGGACATGTCTGCCTGCTCTGCCATCATACTTTGCTGTCACAGGGCAGCATCCTCTCCTGGGCCACAGGTCTAGACCTATTGGGAGAGGGCCTTGGTCTCCACAGACAGACATGGCAGTTCTCCTTGGACTGTTTGGTCCACACGGGACGGAAAAACAGTGTTCACATTAGCCCACTCTACTGCCAAATGTACTCTTACCCTACCAGTGATGAACTGTCCAAACTGCATGCGTCAGTCTCTCTTGGATACGGTGTCGCTCTCTTTGCTGATGCGTGTTCCAGACTGCAGTGTCGCTTTACCGTACATGTGTGCCGTTTTCGCTGTAAACCTCTTATCTTCAGAACAGGCCCAGGCCTCTAAAACTTAGAATGTACAGATTGAACATTAAGGTCATAGTCTAGGTGATCCGGGGTTAAACGCAGCCATCTCAGAAGCTTTGCCTTTATTGAAGAGTTTGTTTCTTCGCTGGATCGTTATTGTTTGAGGGGAAAGGTTAGGTGCTGTGAGAGCATTATGGCTGTGCTTTGTCTACCAAAAACATGGTGTGAAATGAGATCTTTTGCGGCCTGTGCAGCATTCGTTTTCCCCACCCATCACATTGTGCTTCAGTTTTCTTAAAAGTGGTTTACTAAATGTTTTGCAAAGTGAGTCCTGGGGCGCAACACTGTTTTCTACAGACATATTTATAGGGATGGCAAATACGCTTACTGTATCAGGGGAGTAATTATTTTGCTTCTGGCTACTGCACCTTAGTGAAAAAATAAAATAAAAAAAGTTCTCGGCCAAGTCAGTAAGGTGGACTGGCAGACAAGAAAACATAAACATGACTGTTTGTCTGCCAGACGTGTGAAAAATGTCCAAGATGCAAGTGTATTATTTGGGACAGGTATTATTATCATAATCAAGAATCACATCATTATCACAAGAAGAGCCCACCCTCACCCCTCCTGCTCAGATAATTAGTCCAACACTTTCATACCAATAACGCTCATAATTAATATCAAAACAACAATTATGGTAACAGCAGGGTGCAGTTTTGGCTATGGGCACAGTAATGTTATGATTTATAGTGTGTTGGAGGATACAGGGTCTTCTGTATTTCGGTGTAAATATCAATGTTTCGCTCAAAGGGGGAACACGGTACACGTTAAATCCTTGGTGTTAATTTAAAATGAACAGTGATTATTATGCGCTGTACCCTGCAGACCTGGTCTAAAAATCCAGGAGGACCAAATTCTACATCCCACATCTCATAATAATGTTACCCCAGCATGGTCTCCGTCCGTCATCATGATGCACATTACAGGTAGGAATGAATTCAAGTGCTTTCGTCGGACCGTTTGAGTTATGATTTCCCGTCTGTGGTTGGACCTGCTGTCTCTGTGTATTCTCTCATCATCACGTTGTGTCCTCAGCTCAGCCCTGCGGGCCGCCCAGGTCTGACGGGACTCGTGGCTCTCAAGTTTTGGCTTCAGTCGTTATCGCAGGATGGCTTTTTCTCATTTTGTGATGCTGCATACCAGTATGTGTTTTTAATGTGACTAATGTGATTAAATGAAAAGAGTCGTTCTTTTGCACTGGCAGCGTCCTGTCATGGTCAGGTCACCTCTCTACCTTTGACACACACACGCACGCACGCGCGTGCACACACACACACACACACACACACACACACACACACACACACACACACACACACACACACACGTGTGTGCGGTGTATTTTTTGTTTGCAGAGAATTCATCAGCTGGTCAGTGGTGTAAAGTAACTAAGTAGATTTGATTTAAGTACTCTACTCTAGGTACAATATTCAGGTATTTGTACTTTACATGAGTATTTCCAATTTTCAGTACTTGTACTTCTACTCCACTACATCTCGGATCCAATTATTGTACTTTTACTCCACTGCAATTATTTGAAAACTTAGTTACTAGTTACTTTGCATATATAAATTATAGTATTATAAAACATACATAAACCACTTTAGCCCTATTTTATATGTTGGCTATTTGAAAATAGCCAATCTACAAGTTCACCAGCTTGTGAGCTTGTAGATTTTCAATTTAACTTTTGGTACTTTAAGTACTTTTTGATGCCAGTACATTTTGAACTGGACTTTGTTTTACTTGTAAGGGTGCCCTCACACCAAAATACCTATGAGAGTGGAATCCGCGTTCCGCCAATGCATTTCAATGAGCGTGAAGCGGTTTCATGCCAGCAGAGAATTTCTGCAAAAAACGTTCCCTTATCATTGAAATGCATTGGCGGAACGCGGATTCCACTCTCATAGGTATTTTGGTGTGAGGGCACCCTAACAGAGTATTATTATATTTTTTTTTTAAGTACTTCTTCCACCACTGCACCTTGTAAATATCGCCGCTGTGTCAGAGGTCATCTCCATACTTGGTGTTTTTTATAGAATAGTTCAATGGTCACGCAAAAATCGCCGTTCTACACCATCTCAATGCCTCACATTGTGACCCATGGTGGACTTGTACAACTCTATTATTACACAAAATAATTATGTGGCTATAATTACACTACCAAAATAGGGACACCACATTGTGATTGATTGTATAATTGTAATTATTTTTATTTTACTTGGTTATTACAACCAACTATTAGAGTTCGCTACTAAATCTGATAACTCTCATAATTAGATCCACTGGAACCTTTTTCCATTTCACGAAAATGTACAGTGTTGGACATAACATATTTCCATCCAACAGTGACAATATGTACCATATAATGTGGGCTCTGAAGATAATTCATCACCTGGTACAGTCAGCCAGACCACGGTGACAACTCTTGCAGAGAGGGTCCACTGGACAAGCAAACACTTCACACAGAAATGTAGCATCACAAGATCCAATTTCCTTCTGACATCTGTGTGCAATGTGCACTTAATGTTGGATGAAGCATCTTGTGTCTTCCTCACAGCTGGGACCAGTGGTGGAAAAGTATCAATACCACAACGAAGAAATACCCCAGGGTTCAAAATGTACTCGGCAGTACAGACATATTGTCAAATATAGTATAGTAAAAGTACTCTTTATGCAGAATGTCCCATTTCACAAGTTCGTTATCTATAAAATATATTTAGAAAATAGCAGATCTTTAGAGATGCTATTTGAAGGAGCATTCTCCTATAAGACCATATCATTTGACTGGTGTTTCTCAAGGTCAGACATCATGATAAACATGTTCATACATTGAAGCTCATTTAACGCCTGCATTCATTATAATATACTAGAAGCTGGGCCGCCCTTCGGGCGGCCCAGCGTCTAGTCGGCGACCTGGCCAACTCGGAACAATGTAAATAGGGAATGAATGCCCCGCCCTTTAATGCAAACCCCATTATACCTGTTTTCATAGGACCCGTTTTGACCATTTGTCTGCCTGTGTCCATTTATGCCCATATATGGAGATATCTGTATCTGTCTGTCTGTCGGTGTCCATTTTATGTCCATATATGGAGATCACTGCAGTTATAGTTCTGGGTCCATTTTATGCCCATATATGCCCATATATGGAGATATCTGTCTATCTGCGTCCATTTTATGCCCATATATGGAGATCTCTGTATCTGTCTGTCTGTGTCCCTTTTATGCCCGTATATGGAGATCTTTGTGATTCTGCATCCATTGTATGCCCATATATGCCATATATGGAGATATCTGTTTATCTGCGTCCATTTTATGCCCATATATGAGATTTCTGTCGCTTTTTCAAACAGATGGTCAAAACGGGTCCTATGACAACAGGTATAATGGGGTTTGCATTAAAGGGGGAACCGGCACTGTGTCTGCAACACAGTCGGAGGCACAGACAGATACAGAGATCTCCATAATGGGAATAAAGGGACACAGACAAACAGATGGAGGAGGAGACAAACTTAATGCAAACCCCATTATACCTGTTGTCATAGGACCCGTTTTGACCATCTGTTTGCCTGTGTCCATTTATGCCCATATATGGAGATATCTGTATCTGTCTGTCTGCGTCCACTTTATGCCCATATATGGAGATCTTTGACCATCTGTTTGCCTGTGTCCATTTATGCCCATATATGGAGATATCTGTATTTGTCTGTCTGCATCCATTTTATGCCCATATATGGAGATCTATGCAGACACAGTGCCAGTTCCGGAAAATCCTGATGTCAGACATCAGA